>NC_139583.1:4475735-4545735 GCF_946808225.1 Silurus aristotelis | reverse complement strand
CGAACCTTGGCATCCATCGCACATCAGTGAGCCGTCTTTACATGTTGGTAAGAACGAGTTCAAACCTGCATTTATTCACTGAGTTTCATTGGCACATGAGGGACATTAACATCCTGTTTCATCAACAATTTGTGGAACCTGAAACTTGTCAGTGTAGCATTCTCTTCACAAAAATGACGGTTTTACGGGTTATAAGCTGTAGCTTAGTGGTTAAGTTCTTGCACTTTGGCACCAAAGGTTGTGAGTTCAAATCCCAACCACACCAAGCTGTCACTCATGGGCCCCTGAACAAGGCCTTTAACTTGATAGCTGCTCAGTTGTATGAATGAGTTACAGTGTTGTGAAAAAGTATTTGTAACTTTTTTTTTCATTGTTCTGCAAAGAAGGGTGGGCCAAAGTTCCTCTACAGTGATCTGAAAGACTTATGGCCAGTTGAAGCAAATGCCTGATTGTAGTTGTTGCCACCAAGGGTGGTACAAGCAGTTATTAGGTTTAGGGGGCAATACATTTTTCTAGGATTGTACAGCTTTTTTTCCCCATTGTTTTTTCATTGTTTGCAAAACTGCATTTTGTATGTACTCTGGTTATCTTTGTGTGATATTAAAATTGGCTTGATCTTGATCAGATTATTGTGTCAAATATGCAAAAAAAAATTATAAAATCTGGATACTTTTTTTTTACAGCACTGTAAATGTAAGATGCTTAGAAAGGTGGTGGTGGAATGAGGAAGTGCAGGAGAGCATAAGGAGAAAGAGGTTGGCAAAACAGAATTGGGATAGACAGAGTGATGAGAAAAGTAGGCAGGAGTACAAGGAGATGCAGAAGCAGGTGAAGAGGGATGTGGCGAAAGGCAAAGAAAAGGCATATGAGGAGCTGTATGAGAAGTTGGACACTAAGGAAGGAGAATAGGATTTGTAGCGATTGGCCAGGCAGAGGGACCGAGCTGGGAAGGATGTACTGCAAGTTAGAGCAATAAAGGATGGAGATGGAAATGTGTTGACTAGTGAGGAGAGTGTGTTGAGAAGATGGAGGGAGTATTTTGAGCAGCTGATGAACGAGGAAAGTGAGAGAGAGAAGGTTGAATGAAGCGGAGATGGTGAAGCAGGAAGTGGATAGGATTAGTAAGGAGGAAGTGAGAGCAGCGATTAAAAGGATGGAGGGTGGAAAGTCGGTTGGACCAGATGACATACCAGTAGAAGCATGGAGATGTTCAGGAGACAATTATAATACTGTATGTGTTAACTATTGGCACATGGTTTGAACAGCTGGTGAATTGTGAATCATACTTCATGCCTGATGTGTGTTTGTTGTGTTAATCCAAGGTGATTCGCTATATTACACGCTTGCGATTAGGAACGACGGTCAAACAGTTTTATCCGGCCTCTACAGATGGAGCATGGAAAGACCCACATTGCCATTATCAACACAAAATGGTGAGAAAGACGTGCAGCATCCAGCTGGTTTGTACTAAAGAACTGGCATTACTCTTAATTTCTAAAGAACCAGACTCAGCAGGAGAGTTTGGATCTATGTGCAGAGTTTAGTGGGTAAAATGTAGGTAAAAAACAGAGTAACAATAAAGGAAAATACAGCAGCTCAAGACTTCCATTCTCATTAAAACGATTTGTATATATATTTAACAAATCAGAAAGTAGACAGGAAATGGAAAATACGCAAATGACAAAACTTTTGGGACATTGTCCTCAACTGGGGCAAGAACACTGTCCTGTGGTGTAGTTAAAAGTGTAGACCCTCATGTAAATATTAAAATGCTAATATCATGTCATTATTTATCAAATTTAGCATTATGCTAATTGGTCATCCTAGTAATTTTGAATGAATGTAAGTTTTGAGTTTAGTTAAGAATTTTTTTCTGGTTTCAGAGCAGAGATATGTCAAAATCTTAGCAAACCAAGGCTATCTATCACTGGATGGAAAAGTGTACTACTTCTACATAGAGAAGAACTGGGACCAGAATCCGGAAACACCTGTCTGGATACCTCTAGTTTCTCAGATCTGCCTGGTAGTTTCCATTAAACACATTGGATTTACAAGCAGGTTTCAACACTGAATAAAAAACAAATTCATAATTAATACTTCATGACTAAAAAACATGAATTATATGAATTATTATTCGATTAGATTATAGCACAGTACTATAGAGTGCTCTAGTCAAAAATGGTTGACTTTCATGTCCTTGTCTTTATACTAAATAATTTCCATAGTAACACATACACCTGCATTTGTTTGGCCGACACTTCACATGAATATTAAAAATATGCCTAGATGCTGAAGTTTTCTGTGGTGAGACTCTCGTGTGAGCACTTTCTTAAAATTAACCACGGGAATGTCCTAGAATAGAATAGCCTTTATTTGTCACATATATATTACAGCATAGTGAAATTTGTTCTTCGCATATCCCAGTTTTGCTTGGAAGCTGGGGTCAGAGCGCAGGGTCATGATACGGCACCCCTGGAGCACAGAGGGCCTTGCTCAAGGGCCCAAGAGTGGCAGCTTGGCAATACCGGGGCTTGAACCCCCGACCTTCCGATCAGTAAGCCAGCACCTTAACCACTGGAGCTACCACTCCCCCATAGAGAGGACGTTTGGGCAGGTTTTTGAACCACATTTTTGGTTCAAATTCACTCATGTCTAAAAGGGCAATGAGCAAATCCTGAAATACATAGATTTAGTAGTTTGATTGATCAAATAGTGACATAAGGACAGGAGGTGGAGCTGTCGATGGCAGAAATGAGTTTATTAGAGGGACCGTGCAGGTAGGACATTTTGGAGGCAAGGTGAGGGAGGCGAGATTGAGATGGTTCGGTCATGTACAGAAGAGGGACATGCTATGCTATACGTTACGATTCACCCGTTTTTTGATGAAGTGCGACCCGATTTCTATTTGGATTCAACGCAATGCGATTCAATGGAAAAATTATGATGTCATGCAATTAAATTTGTTACAGATTTATTACTTTGGTTCAGCCAGACAGCAAATCATCAATTTACTTTAGTGCTTTCTGACTTCTAACGCATGGCCCCTTTAACTTACACGCATTTGTAGTGCAAAATAAAAAGTAAAAAGATGAAATAAAACCAGACGTTCTTTTCCTGTCATGTCTCCAGGAAGACACAGTTTTACCTCTGCCATGTTAATCTGTATACTATGTGACTTGGTCTTGGTCTCTGTAGTGTTGATTCGTCATATTCACGTAGCAACATTGGTGCTGAGAGAACATGCTCAAGGAACAGTATGGCACATCCACTAATAATAATAATTATATAAAACAGACGTAGAACACAGTGAAATAAGCAATATTACCAGTGATAACAAGAACAGCCAAAAAAAAGAAGAGGATTGAACATTCAATTAAACATTTATTTTTCTTTTAAAAATAGTGTTTAACCTTTCATGGCTTTAAAAGTCACCAGCAGTGTACATTCAGCCCGCTTCTGTTTACAGAATGTACTTATCCTCGACACTGTGATTCTGCCCACTGTCTGTAGGCGGATCGTGGTGGGAATAAAGCACTGCTTCAGAACCGCTGGACATCCATGTTGACCGCACGTCTGTTTTGCGGAGATGAGAAGAACCATCTCTCATATACAGAGCTGCTGGACATTGCTGTGCTGGAAGATACGGAATGGCAGAACACCACGATCTACACACTTTTCAAAAACCAGTAGTACGATATTGCATTGTAGCGAGTTCCTGACCAGGAGTTCAGAGTTATTTCCATGATGTTTAGCTATAATGTCTTTACTGAGAAGTGACCAGAAGGGCCTGCTTTTGGGTTTTCCATTGACGGCTTATGCAATCTTAATCCATCAGCTGTTGGACACTTGGTTTGTGTGAGAGAGAAGACTAGAATGCTGACTTTTGTGTCTCTATCTCTCCCATAGCAACCTGAGAGCAGTGTGTGTTTACAAAATGTCTGACATCCTTCACGTCTTCAGGAGCAACGAATTCACATCTGCCACTGACCCTTTTTCTTCACCACGTCCTGGAGAGGTTCACTGTCATTCATTAAAGCAGAAAAAATCAACAACTTTATTTCTGAAAAGAGCTTAAATAAGTTCAAACTGTGTTACAGTGTGTACAAAACAGTCAAGCGCTATCGCCAGCCCTTCTAAGGTTTATGGGAAGTCGTCCTGAGTTAAAAGCATGGGTTACACCCGCACAGAACCCTCTCTTGTTCAGCAACCATCACTACACACTCCTGCAGGTGGACAGAGTAGAGAGCAGCAATTCGGAAAATGGATATCATGATGTCCTTCTCATGAGTCTAGGTGAGCAGTGCTTAAGTACATTCAGCCTCTGTTGATCAGTGGTTTCCAAATGCATTCATTCTCTGTTGGTCAAAATGGTCAAAAATATTGCTTTTAAATAAAAAAATATCCAGAAATATCCATTAGACTTCTGGATAACTTTGGATATGAATTTATGTTTGAGCACAAAATACTAACTGTGAATCCAGGTTGAAGTCTTCTAGGATTCTGGTGATGCTACTCAGTAAAGAACTAACTGTATCACTTGGCAAAATATTGGAAATGCTGACCTATAAAATAATAAACACTGCAAAATAATGTTCAACATACACAAGGCTGTGGGTTCTAGTGATCTGGAAACTGCCTGGCACAAATATAATGTTAAAGTGAAAAAAAAAAGAATGGAATTTACCAATATCCTTTTTTTACAGCAGTAATCTAGAGGTTTTTGTCATCATTTGGGTTAAATAAAAATGTGTACAGAGGAACCTCGATACTAATCGATACCTCGATTTTTTTTTCTGAATTGGGGTTGTATTTTATCATCGCAGTTTTTTCCTCCTGAATGAAACCCCATATCTATTTACATACACATTTTAACTTGGCTGTAATTTACAGTCGATTATTTGCCAACAAGCAACTTATGGGGAGGAAACTGGAGGAAACCCATGCAGGCGCAATGAGAACGTGTGATACTTTGTAGTCAGAAAAACAAACTCAGGGTAGAATTGGAGATCTGGCACTTTTCTTTTTGTCAAATAACAGGCAGGATGATATTAATCTTTGGTTTTTAGGGAATTGGAAATTGGAAAGGAGCAGTCAGGGGTATTTATATTGTGTTTGAAGAAGTTGGCAGATGTATGTGCTTTACTTAGAAATAAGTCAGTTAGAGATCAGGGTGAATTTTTTGGGGGGGTATGTAAAAATTGCTACCAGTAAAAAAATAACCAGTATGTTTTCTCCCCTTAGACAGTGGCAAGGTGCATAAAATCCTGAATCAGGATGGTAAACCCTTTATCATTGCCGAATATGAGCCCTTTAAAACCAGGACACACATCTCCAGCATGCTGCTTGACAGTACCACAGTAAGCCTTCTATCTAATGATGTATTGTTTTAACTAGTCAGTTTTTCACTATTAAGGGAAATGTGTTTCTTTAAACATGTACTTCCTGGGCATAAAGTATATTTTGGTACAGTTCATTAATTGAGTTTTTCTTGTAGAAAACACTATTTGTGAGCTCTAGCAGTGAAGTGATCCAGATCGACCTGAGAAACTGCAGCATGTACGGGAACCAATGCCAACCGTGTGTGATGGCCCGAGACCCGTACTGCATCTGGGACTGGACCGAGTGCTCACATAACAATAGGTACATGCTGAAAACTTGCTTAATTAATAAGGAAGACCTAATAAGACAATCCTATGTTATTGTTTGTGTGTGTGGAAAAAGTCCTAAGAGGCCATTTTTTTCCTTTGTGTTTTCTCGTAATCCCGACATAACAAGTTTTTTTGTCGTGATCACGACTTAATTTTTTTGTGACCTTGACGTAAACATCCTCCTCATCCTCGTTTTCTCATGATCAGTACTTCATTCTGTGTACTCGGCATAAGATGCTGCATGATGCTGCATCTGGAGAAAGAGTTTATGATCAGTAATTTATTTTTCTGTGTATTCTGCAAAAAAGAGCATGTTCTAGAGACAACATCATTGCAACATCATTAATAATAAACATAACCATTTGAGGCAGCGGGCATGTGGACGAACCCGCACTGGCACAATGGTTATGGTTATTATCCATGATATGCCGAATACACAAAATTAAGTACTGATCACGAGGAAACAATATTCGTTATGTCAAGATCCCGAGAAAATTAAGTCGTGATAACGAGAAAACTTTTATGTCGAGCTCACGAGAAAATTAAGTCATAATCACAAAAAAACAACTCGAGATCATGAAAAAACAAAAAAGAAAAAAATATATAATGTATGTCTTCTTTTTACTTTAATAGGGTTACATTTATTAAATAATTTATTGATTTATTATTGCATTTACAGTTGGAAAAATCTCCTATCATTATGTCATATGCAAAACACACACACACACACACACACACACACACACACACACACACACACACACACACACACACACACACACACTTGTGCACACTTGCAGTGCAACTGCACCCTAACTGCAATGCATAACACCTACCCATGTATACTTGTACACTTATGAAAAGTGAAAGTGGTTTGTGGTTGTGATGGAAAAAAACTTTGAATCTAAACCCTTTTTATTTGAAACTAAACCCTTTGAATCTAAAACCTTTGAATCTAAACCCTTTGAATCTAAACCCTAATTATTTGAATCTAAAACCTTTGAATCTAAACCCTTTGGATCTAAACCCTTATTATTTGAATCTAAACCCGTTATATCTAAACCCTTATTATTTGAATCTAAACCCGTTATATCTAAACCCTAATTATTTGAATCTAAACCCTTTGAATCTAAACCCTTTGAATCTAAACCCTAATTATTTGAATCTAAACCCTTTTGAATCTAAACCCTAATTATTTGAATCTAAACCCTTATTATTTGAATCTAAACCCGTTATATCTAAACCCTAATTATTTGAATCTAAACCCTTTGAATCTAAACCCTTTGAATCTAAACCCTAATTATTTGAATCTAAACCCTTTGAATCTAAACCCTAATTATTTGAATCTAAACCCTTTGAATCTAAACCCTTTGAATCTAAACCCTAATTATTTGAATCTAAACCCTTATTATTTGAATCTAAACCCGTTATATCTAAACCCTAATTATTTGAATCTAAACCCTTTGAATCTAAACCCTTTGAATCTAAACCCTAATTATTTGAATCTAAACCCTTTGAATCTGAACCCTAATTATTTGAATCTAAACCCTTTAAATCTAAACCCTAATTATTTGTGCAATTTTTTTTATAGATACTTAAAACAAGACGTGAACTATGGAAACGAGTTCATATGCAAAAAAGGTAGGTGTGTGTATTTGTGTGTGAGAAAGCGAGAGCGTTTCATATCTACATCCTTTCTATACAGTATGTCTTTCTACTGTTTCTAACACAGGAAGTGTTTTTTTTTCCAGGACTTAAGAGCAAATTCTGAACTATTTTTGATATATAACAAGCAGGGTAGAAAAGCAACAGCTCCTGTAAAATATACACTATTTCATTAAGCATTAATAAAAAACAGTAAAGTGATATAGGTTTTTTTAAACACGGCAGAAGTCACCAGAAATCATTTAGTCAGAATTGCAAAAATTGCCTTTGGGGAGAAATTTAAGCGTTCAGGCTGTAAGTGAAAACTCACTGAAATACTAATATGCCTTTATACAAAAGAAGGAATTGTTGCTGCTCATCAATCTGGGGCAGGATTTGAGGTCATCTCCAAACATTCACCATTCTTTATGAATGGAGGATTGTTTTCAAATAGAGGGCCTTTAAAAGCAGTGTCAGTTTAGCAATACGTGAGTGTTTCAGCAAATTCATTCGACGAAGAAACTGGTTAATACTCAGAGATTTGAAGAAAAACCCAAGAGCTACATCATGTGACAGGTTTCTGTATACACACTCACTGTGTTCAAGGCAGCATTATCTAAAAAAAACAAGCACAGCTTTAAACATCACACCAACAACTCAACATCTAAACATCTAAATGGCTAATGAAGAAAATAAATCAAAGGGATGAAAAATCCAGACCTCAATCCCACAGCGATCTCTAATAGTGTCCCTTGTGCTGCTTTTATCTTTCAGATGACTGCACAATCAGCAAGAGACACACCCTAAGCATTGTTTCTGAAGATTCTATTTTCTTCCTTAAGTGCCCTATGGAATCCCAGCCTGCTTCATATGCTTGGTACCACCAGGGCATGAGAAGGGAGTGTGACTTAATTGAACATGATTGCATTTTGCTGTTTCCTAAAATCAGCTCAAAGCAGGAGGGGGTTTATGAATGTATTGCCTCAGAGAACGGCTACAACTGGACCGTCGTTGAAAAGTATGTATTGGTCTCCTCTGGCACGGACACCAGGACAACTCATGTAGTTTTAACCTGCTTTCTCTTTCTGATCTTTGTGATCTACTAGTGCTGTCTGGACATTGTGTGAATTTTCCTTAATGCCTTGTCTTTTTTACTGATCTTTTTCTTAACTTTTAATAAACACTACTACATTTCAGTGTTATATTATGTTGATTAGATGGGGGTTTTTTTGTTTGTTTTTGTTTTTGTGTGAAATAACAATGAGCTGAAAAACAAAACAAAAATAATTTATAAAAGTGCAGTGAATCAGTGAAAATAGGTTTGCTATCATTTTTGAGGGAAACAGCTGCTTTTACACTTATAGATAGAGTAGAACAGGTTTAGTGTGTCCACACAATTAAACAAAAGCAAAAATAAAAAAAACTAAAACTACATAAATGAAAAATGAAAAGTGTGAGGACAATTTTAACAGGGTCTATAACAGCGGGCCACAAGGGGGCGTAAAAGCCCAAATGCAGAGACGAACTTGCACAGGTTGAAAATTCCTTCAATTATTGGAAAATCAAAAAAAAGGGACACGAGGTAGCCCACATAATGTCAATTTTTAAGCAAAGTACTAACACAAAGCGGAACGTTAAATAGACAGAGAGATTTATAACAGCTAAAAACAATGAGTGATTAGTGAAGTGCACATTGACTCAGTAGTGACATCTGGTGGTTGAAACAATGAACCACATAAGCAGAAACAAAAGATGGGCAGAATCCTAACAAAAAATAAAGAAGTGCTCATCTTCTTTTAATACTTGACTTGAGGTTTATTTTTAAGCACTGCATTCGCTTTGGCAACTTTTTTAAACTTTAAACTCTAATAATAACTTTCAAATATAATACAAAATCCACACAGAAGAGTGATATAATGTCATCTACAACTTTCTCAGAATTGTAGATTTAAATGTAAAACAACCTTAATATTAAAAGAGTCTCGTGTGTACTTCATCATCGCCCACTGCTGAATTTTAATTCCAGTACTGAAGAACTCAAGAATGCATTAAATGACCCAAGTGATATTGCCAGATTAGAATATCGATAATCCTGGAATTTTGCATCTTTACATTTGTAAAGAACACTTTTGAAAGAACACCGATCCTTTAGTACCAGCATTCGGTGCTTTTCCACCACCAAATAGCTGATTTAATTTCTTCTCGTAAATAAATTCAATTCTGCTTACTATTTGACATGCAAAAATGGATGGAAAACTTCTAAATACCCATGGTTTCATCCTATGCCCTTCAATTCAAATAGGTGTCTTACAAACAGAAATAAATATCAAAAGGAAGTTGCAGAGATTAATATGTACTCCTGTAATAATCATCTAATCCAGGGGTCTCCAAACTACGGCCCGCCATCCATTATTAATTGGCCCGTATCAAAGTCTAAATATATAATGGTCTATGGCCCTCAAATATTTGCGTTGAAATATATTGTACTTCTTAGTTTGAACACTAGGTGGCCGCTCCTCTCAAGGTCAGTGGGATAAGTCACATCTTTCATGGCACATAAACTGCCTGGAGATGATGGCCGTGTTCTTGGCACTGGAACAATTCCACCGATACCTGAGAGGTCACCACGTGTTGGTCCGTACGGACATGTCAGTGGTCTCGTACATCAACCACCAGGAGGGTCTCCGGTCAACTACTGTCTTAAACAAGGCAAGCAGTCAAAGAAAAATGTGCTCAGGGTCAAAGAGACGTGCAAATCTGAGGCTGTAACTGAGAGAATAACCTGCAAACCTTTTAGTAGAAAATAAAATGAAAATATTCTAATTGAGAGCTGTGATGGAGGCTTTTTTCTTCAAACGTTCAATTATCAAACGTAATTTACCTGCATTTGATTGGATTTACCAATATTAGAGCATTAAAAGTGAGGCAGTTTACTTCATGTCTAGTGAGTGACCCAGTCCTTCGTATATTTTTTTGTATGTGGCCCTCAGGAAAAAAGTTTCGACATCTCTAATCCCTAATAAGCTTTGTCTCCAAATTCAGTCCAGGATGTCTAGCAAAGACCCTTAATGTAGGAGTAAAGTGTTTCACGCAATTTTGATTTTATAACTTATGACTTTTTTTTTCTCGCAATTGTTTATGTTGTTTAAGAGTTTATGTCTCACAATTCTAAGAAAAAAAAAATCCACAATTGTGAGATAACCTTTATTTATTTAGTGGCGGCTTTCATACCTTCTGGCTTTTGTCCTCTGTGAGTAGAGGTTTTGACTGTTCCCTGTGGTGCCAAACATCACACACATCTCTTTGTCTTTCTCTCTTTCCTATTTACAGGACGTCTGGCCTTTGTTGAATGTCCATATTGTGTGTTTGCACCAAGAGAGTCAGGGTCAGAATTACAAAAAGTCTTTGTGTGTCATCAGTCTGCCTGATTGTTTTAATTATATCATTGATTAATAAACCGAAACAAGTGTTTTATGCTGTCCTGACAAGGAACATGCAAAATTTATACTTTCCAATTTTCAATACTCTAATCAACATGGGCATGGACAAATATCGATGCTTTACACAAATGTATGTTTATTATACGTGAAACCAAACTCAACATAGAGCATAAAGACAAAATATTCTTGTAAATTATTTAAAGTAATTATGGTGTTTTAAATGACACAGAACCTTTGCTTTGTTTCCACACGGACCGTTAATGTGGCGATACCGGAGAAACTGTAGCTCTTATAACTTTCATTAACTTGAGGGATATTTGTATTCTATGTGAATCGTATTTTTTGAGCTTTCTATACATATATTTATTATGTCTGTGAGGCAAGTATTCACTGAGATTCAGGTTGTTTTATTTGCGTGTCTGTGAAGAGAGCTGACAGTCGGCAGAGAGGGCCCCCTGTCTGTCTGCTTTTAAGGTAGTAGTTGTAGCTAAGTTTAGGTATTAGGTAGGATTATGGGATGCAGAATATGGTCATGAAGAATAAGGAATTAATATGTGCTTTCTAAGTAGCCTACTAATAAACAGCCAATGTGCAGTTGTTCATCATATGTGTTACATATTTTTTTCTATATTTTACTAATTAAATTTTTTATGATTGGTCCACATATAATACTACAAACACCTGTGTATAAATAGATTATACATAAAAAATAAAAAATTCTTGTGTAACATACTGAATCTGCCCTGACAAACCGAGGCTGTCTGTTTCTTGCTCATTCTTGACAACACATAAAAATGTAGAATGAGTGCAATAATGAAAGAGCACCCTATAAAATAAAGATCGTTCCTATCAGCATACTGTAACGTTTCCCCTGTCATCTACCCTCATTCACCGGACTACATTACCCATAATCCTTTGCACCCCGTCATCCACCATGTTTGTTTCCCGTCTTCACCTGTCTGTTCACCTGGACTCTATTTATACTCATCACCACTGTCTTCACTCAGTGTCGGGTATCGTCTTTACTCGGTTGTATGTATGTGTGATTTACCTGCTCCTTATTATTAAAATCACATCTTTAATGTTACTATTCGTGTCCTCGTCTCTCCGTGTACATACCGTGACACACAGAGATAAACATGCAGGAAAATCTCACTTCAACATTATCTTTATTCTTATTTGAAGGGTTTTGATTACACACTTGTTAAAACAAAGGACGTTATAAAAGAGTTTAATGAAAATACACAGAAAAAAGTTTGTCCAAGCAGCTATTTTTCCCTTATAACCCTTTAAATCATTTAAAGAGCAACAGGGAGAGTTGAGCTACAGTACTAGGGCGCGTGATGATGACGTGACAAGTGAGTGACTGATTGCCATGGATACGTGAACGTCATGTATAGACTATCTTGTCTCTTTGAATTTTAAATTACTCTGCATTTATATACATTGCTCCATTAAAACCTCGACATGTCGTGAACACACACTCTCCACCAAAAAAAAGTGAGGGGGACGAATTTACTTTTTTATTAAAAGTGAGGACATGTCCCCCGTGTAATCTACGCCCCTGGATTAGAGACAGTGTCATTGAGTAAAAAACAGGAGGTGACGCTGGAGGTAGCAGAGCTGAAGATGTTGAGGTTTTTGTTGGGAGTGACGACGATGATCAGGATTAGAAAATGAGTTTATTAGAGGGACAACGCATGTAGGACGTTTTGGAGACAAGGTGAGGGAGGTGGTTGATGGTTTGGACATGTGCAGAGGAGGGACATGGGGTATATCAGTAGGAGAATGCTGAGGATGGAGCCACCAGGAAGGAGGAAAAGAGGAAGACCAAGGAGGAGGTTTATGGATGTGGTGAGGGAAGACATGCAGGTAGTTGGTTTGAAAGAGGCAGATCTTTCACATATTATGGTGATATGGAGATGGATGATCCGCTGTGGCGCCCTCTAAGGGGAGCAGCCGAAATAAGAAGTCAATAAACATTTACTGTGCACTAATTATTAAAATAACAGCAAAATGTACCCTACATATTATCATTATTAGTATTACAATTATTAAAAATACATCATACTAAGTTTACCGCGGTAAAATGTTTACATCTTTAGATCTGCAAGTCGACTCCTAAAGCTTCATTTAAAAGTGTCGGCTCAAAGAGTCGACTCATTGGTATGTTCGCGTTTCAGATGCAGTATAAATTAGCTGAACAGCGCTTCTGGAAACGTCATAAACCGATGATGGCGTACAGAGAAGGACACTTACTGCTCATAGCTTTACTCTGGATTACATTTATCGGCTCTACACTCGGAAATCATTGGTTTAAACCGAGGGTCATAGTGAACAACGAAAGTAAGAGACTTGACTCCTAACTCTATCTGTCATTTTCATATCTAATCTAACAACATATTACTTCCTACAAACCTTTTATTCTTATTGCCTCTATTGGTTTCAAGATAATCTAAATGAGACACTGTCATAGGCGTAAATTTTATTTAACAGTAGGGGGGACAATAAATATAAAAATTTTCATGAGCATTTTTTGAAGGGGGACACAAATAATACAGTCAAATTGTACTTATAAAGACATGTCCCCAAAGTGAATTTTTTTTATTTATTAATAATTAATAATGAATTAATTAAGACACTTAAGAACAAAATAAAAATTGATTAAACACAAAGCTACACTGTGGTCAGTTCGGATGTAGCACAGTGCTCATTTAATAAATGCACAGATAAACAATATGCTAATTGTGTGTTAATGTTAAGTTAACATTATACCAAGTCGTCCCAAATAAAACACTGCATGGGAAACGACTTTGGTGTGTTAGTTACAGTGCACTATGCTAGAAGCTATTGTATACAAGCTAACGTTCACTAGATAAGTCATATTTTAATCACTAATATAGCAGATTCATGGAAAATTACATCGCTAATCAGCATTTTTACTAATTTATGAATAAGTCTGCATCAACTACATTAAAGAGAATCGCTTTATTTAAAGTAAATAAAATACAATAGTTAATGGAGTTGAACATTAATTGGGCCGCAGACACACACCTGACTGTGTGTGTGTACAGTAGGTGAGATGAGGGGGGACTCAACTGTTTCTAAATGCAGTTTTTGCGGGGGCTTTTCTACTTACACAATTATTTAGGTATACATACATATATTTTTCACCATAGAGAGTGCGATATTTTATAAATATTTTTTTTCCTTGGATGGGGGGGACATGTCCCCTTCGTCCCCCCCGGGATTTACGCCCATGGACACTGTGTAGCTTTACATAGGATATGTATCAATTTGGGAACGTACAGTATCATTATTTACTGTAAATATATTGTTTGGTGTAAATACAATCCTTCTGTTGTGCATAATCTGTCAAGTGAAAACTTTTGAACATGTCATTTGTTGGCATATTTGTTTCTGTTGATTAGATTTGGAGTCTCATTTTCTGTAAAATAAGAAACTTTAAAAGGCAGTTGTACTTACTTGCTGCCTTACAGGACATCTCCAGGTTCTCAGGTTTGATCCTGGCATCTATTAATTGCCAAAGATGTTATGGATCTTCTCTAAACATCTATCTCTTCCAGCAGGAATTAAATTAGTACTTATCCTATTAAAATAACCTTGCATTTTTACCTAGATTCCTCCCAAATGAGTTTTAGACTTTAGATTATTTTAGATAGGAGACACTTATTGTGTCTCCTAGTGAATTCAGATCTAGATTAGGACTTCTTTAACTACATACAATGATTTAGAGCTGTTGCTATCGATTATTTTAGCAATTGATTGTTCTAACGATTATCCTAATAATATTCTGAATAATAGCGTAATCGGATAAGAAGTACTTTTTCTTTATTATAGAGCAATACTAAATATACAAGAGAAAATAAGACTTATTTAATAGAATTAAAATGAACAATTAATTTGTTTCCTTTTTAGAAGAATTCACATTTTTATTGCTGAAATTGCACACAAGAATATCTGTGAAAACCAAACCCATTTAGTGCATTTAATTTCCATATAACTTCAAAATGTAAATACAAATATATCAATAACAAAATCTTTCAGAGTAAAATTTTAGATTCTCTAAAAAGAAAAAAGGTAACCGCACTGTTTGGTGTTTTCTTTATGTTTTAGTTTGAAATGATCGCAAACTTTGGAAAGTCGTTTTCTTTGGCCTGAATCCAATAGAAGTCCGTATCCGCCACATAAAAAAAAAGACTTTTTTCTCGCAATTATGACTTAATTCCTCGTAATTCGCTTTAGAGTTTGGCGGGTGGTGCGTCAGTAATAATGGTCAATGGGAAACGCAGTGCTCTGTGTGTAGTTAAATGGACTAAACGAAGCATTGAGGCAAAATAATTTACTTCTGTTAATTTTTCTATTCGAATTTCTCGAATTACTCGAGGAATCGTTACGGCCCTACAATGTTTTGTGTATTATAGTTTTCATTTATTTAGTATATTAATCATTTCACACAGCCCCTTGTCTCAGCTTGATGGGAGGTGGTATCAGGTGGTGGTTGAGACTTGAACTCGACCTTTGTTCAGAAGGTCAGGTTCAAATCCCAGCACCACCAAGCTACTACTGCTGCTTCCCTCAGCAAAACCCTGATCTACTATTTTTTAAATTGTTTCAATATAGAAGACATGAAACATACTTCATAGTTAAACATGTTGTGACAGTGGCTCTTGTTCATGTTTGGTCACATGACAACTCTCCATGGTTGATTATCATTTCCCATAATTTATACCCCCCCCCCCCCCACCACCATGTGTTACAGTACATGAGGAACAAAAACCTGTTTATTGATGAAGGCAATATTGTTCTTGGTATAAACGTTAGCATCTGTCATAAAGATACGACAGTGGCAGCATGACGATATGCAAGGAAAGATAATAAGAATTCATACAAACTTGGTCGGTTATTCTTTGTAAAATTACTGAGTGATTTGGAATATTACCACATACACATAACAGTGCCATTTTCACCAAATACAATCTTATTTATTTTTAAACACCAGATAACAAAACTACTAGACCAAACAAAAGACATTGTAGTGTGTGTGTGTAAACATGGACTCCATCAGCACACTGTAACAATGCAGCACCAAAAGCTGAATGTGAATAATGTGAAGAAACTGTCTATATAATAAATACTGCACATGTAAACCAAATTTGGTGGTTTGACTGTCAGGAAACAGTTTTGGTCTTCTGTGTCCTTAAATAACCACCAGCCAAAATGTAGGGATGATAAAGTTGTGTTGTTTCTATAGAGAGGAACTCAAGTCATGTAGAAATGCAGGGTTTTCAGCAGAAAAACATGGGAATTGCTACATTGAGAATTTCATTGGCGGACAACAGTTGCACTGTTTTAACTGCAATGCAATGCAAAGACGAAGATCTTGTTACAATCATGATGTTTCATAATTGAAGAATTTGCACGAAACAGCTGTATAAGCGTTAAAATGAAAACATCGCAATACAGGCCACAGACTGCTCTCCTTGTGCGTGGGAATGATTTTCCCTTTCTGTAGATCTTCGTTCCAAAAACATCATAGGATCAAGTCACAAGAGTCAAACAGTTTTCATTTTTATATAAAGTTGCATGAATTGCATTTTTCTCTCTCTCTCTCTCTCTCTCTCTCTCTCTCTCTCTCTCTCTCTTTCTCTCTCTCTCTCTCTCTCTCTTTTTCTCTCAGATGCAGGGATTCTCAGATTTCGTTCAGCAGATGGAAATATGGCTGATATCCTGAAGCTGATCCGTGATCCTATCAGCGCAAACGTCTATGCAGGAACTGTTCATGGCCTGTACATGTTAAATAGTAAAAACCATCCAACACTTAAACTGGTAAACTCTATTTCCTGAACTTTATATAACTTTAAATAAATTTCTTCATATCATGTACCATACAGTATACCAGCAGTGGACAGTAACAAAGTAAATGTAATTCGTTACTGTACTTAAGTAGTTTTTTCATGTATCTGTACTTTACTGAAGTATTTCTATTTGGGGAGACGTTTACTTTTACTTCACTACATTTTGCGAACTCAGTCATTTATTTTATTTGATTGAATAAAAACTTAACTGGTCAAACATGCAGCGATCCACCAATCAGGGTCGAGCGCGCACTTTGTTTTGAACTCTTGCCTGGCGCTTGGTGGATCTTCTTATCACCAACATACAGACCGGCGTCAATTTAACAGCAAGCAGAACATTTAGAGATAAATAAATAGAGAAGAAGCTCCAGACTCAAACTCACCACAACACCTTTGACCTTATTGCACGATTTATTTTAAAGTAGTAAAAAAAAAAATAAAGGTTTTGGCTCATGACCATTTTAATGGATATCAATCAGTATTTGACTCATTAATATCATTCTATTAATAGATCAGTGTGCTGAAAGTCAACTTAGAGTCTTTTCACATAAACTGAGTTGATTACGCAAGATCCAGTTGACAAAAATAATAATAGCAACATCATAGCCATAATAAATCATAGTTCTTTGGAAACTCAAGTACATTTGAAGGCCAATACTTTTGTACTTTTACTCAAGTGAAAGTTTAAAGGCACCACTTTCTTTACTGGAGTAAAATTTTAGAGTGTATCTCTACTTTAACTCAGGTACATGATTTGTGTACTTTGTCCACCACTGTATATACTGTATACTATCATTTGTCTATATTGCACTGCTTCATCCACTATGCATCTTTGCACCATCCCTAACTTATGCTTATCATTGCACTACTGTACCCATATTTATTCTGTATATACTGTATGTACAGACATTTATTTAAAGTATGTACATATATATATGTGTGTATATGTATGTATATATGTGTATGTGTATATGTATGTATATATATATGTATGTGTATATGTATGTATATATATATGTATGTGTATATGTATGTATATATATATATGTATGTGTATATATATATATATATATATATATATATATACCATATCTTTTTGACTACTGCACCTGCTTTTCTACTCTTTTTTTTTTTTTTTCACCCTTGTACAAATGGACCCATACCCTCATTTACCACATTGCTATTTATAGTACGTAAATACGCCACTTATGCACTTCTGGTTAGATGCTAACTGCATTTCATTGGCTCTGTACATGTACTTTGCACCATGACAGTATAGCTGAATCTGATCTAATCCTATATGTTATTTAAAATAAATAATAGTAAATTAGAGGTCAACCGATTCATCCAGTTTTACCATGTTTAGGCAAATCCACCAATGGTCGACCTCTAGTACTAATAATAACAAGAAAAAAGATAGAAGAAAGTGAATAGATGTACTAAACAAGGACGTAATCCAGGAATCTAAATATGCATCTTAGAGAATTGAAATGCCTAAGAAAAAGCTGGAAACCTTCCATAGCTTTATTTCAACTTAGTCTGGTGGGATAGGGCGTCTCTAAAATTCAGAAAGCATTCAAGCCAACACAGGAAACCAGCAGCACCCTAGAGCTTTGTTCTCTAAAAATCTGGAATTCTCCAAACTCCTATAATACATGGAAATTAAAATAACATGTTTTTCTTTCTGGACAGGTAAATGTTACAATAATGCAGCCAGAATGTCTGGTAAGTTTTACTCATTCTGTATAATTATTTATGCCTGTGCACTGCTTATTAATGCAATACAATCTGTATAGTGTTTAAGGATAAGCATCTTTCCAAACACACTTAAGATGGATATAAGTGTTACTAAATAGGGTGATTTATATTTTTCTAAAAAAATCTTCTAACCAATCTGAATTTATCTTTCAGCAACGCTCTGGTGTTGGGTTTTAAACATCAGCTTATTATACCATATATGAAGCTGGATCACTGTATTGTATAAAAGTCTTAAACCTAATCTGGATATCTAGATATGTGTCATAGTTCTGAATCATGGCTATATTTTTTCCATTTATGTGGATGTTGGTTCTATGGTTGTGTTGTTTAAACTGTAGACCGGCTTTTATTTAAACAAACTCTACAGTTTCCTGACAAATACTCCTTAATGTTCACTGTACCAGGTTACACTTTGTGCAAATTCAAACATACCACCATCGTTGTATAAACCTGGGCCAGACTTTCTTTCTCTGGTTAAAAGTAGGACATGGGCCACATCTGGTCTCAGTGTATCACTGAGACCAAATGTCCTTCTTTCTATGTTCGACATCTGGTCTCAGTGATACTGTTTTATCTACATCGTTTTTTTTTATTATTTAACTTCTGAAAACTTTTTCAGGATTGTAAAAACATCTCTCTGCTGAAAGAGGGGAGAAATGGAAATCCACTGTTCATGTGTGAAACTTATATAGAAACTACAATGTGCTGTGATGTGGTATGTTTACAATTTGGTGTGTGTGTGTGTGTGTGTGTGTGTGTGTGTGTGTGTATACATGGTTATGCACTATGCTGGTCCTTACATTTAGCAGGACATTGACTGTGAATAAAGTACTAAAAAATGTTTTTTTCCTTCATGCTAGAACTCGGAGAATATTCCTATTAATTGCACTGAACTGTGGCATCCATCACACATCATTGAGTCGTCTTTACATTTCGGTAAGAAGGAGTTAAAACTTGCATTTATTTATAAAATAGACCGCTTTTAAATTCATCACTTAGCTAATTAACCACATTTTTACCCAGAGTACTAGTAATTATAGAGCTCACTTCATATACTGCACTTGTTGTACGCCTTTGTATCCAAACATGATCTATAGAAACATGCAGTTATCCATAGGTCTAGTTCACACAGTTGCCCAGTTTCTTGCACCATTTGGAGCCTGATTTATTTTTGTCAACAGTTTGTAAAAAGGTTCTAGAGAATTAGCTGTGGGCAAATGAAGTGCAAGGAGGAAAGAGATTAGAGAGGCATTTTAGCAAACCACAATTAGTAAAGATACCAGAGCTAATGCACTGATCACTGGTTCTATAAGTTCGTGAGAAAATCGTGATGCATGTGTTATTTGAGTTTTCGCTTTTTTGGAATTAATCTTCAACCCACAGGATAGATGGCATTTGCAAAGATTAAAAATATTATTACTGGCTGATTAGTACCTGAAATATCAATGTTACAGTTTATTCTCATTTTTCTCTGAGAAGGAATTACAGTATATACAGCAAGACGCACTCTATAGATAAGTTTAGGCGCACTTGACCTTGTATGTGAACATCCAAATCCACAATTAGTCTTCATTTGCTATTATACCTCACTCTTCCTGACTCTTCTAAGAAAATGATATTTGTGCTCATTCAGCCACAAGGGTGTTAGTAAAGTCGTACAGGTACGGATGTAGGCGAGGAGGCCTGGGGTGCAGTCAACGTTTTAATTTATCCCAAAGGTGTTCAATTAGGTCGAGATTCAGAGCACTATAGCAGGATATCTTCCACGCCGAGCCATGTTTAGCAAATCCCTATGGTGCTGGCTTTGTGCACAGGGTTATTGTCATAAAGGAACAGGTTTTTTTCACTTCTTGTTCAAGTGAAAGGACCATTTATCTCTACTACCTTTAAAGACAAAGGCATTCATCTTTGTGGTATCAGTTTGGGGAAGAACCACATATGGTTGGAAAATATAGATAGATATATATACTTTTTGTTACCTTTAACTTTTTCAGCAATTTGAGCTATTTGAGCAATTTAGCTGTTAAACTGTGAACGTGCATTGTGCTCCTTGCCTGATGTGTGTTTGTTGTGTGTACCCAAGGTGAATCACTATATTACACAGTCTCGGCTACTAACAGTCCAACAGTTCCCGTCGGCACCTACAGATGGGCCATGAATAAAGCCACCTTTCAAGTGATAATTTCAAACGGTGAGAGAGACATATAACATCCAGGTTTGCAGTAAAATAATTTACATTAATACAGATTTGTAAAGTTAAATTGGACCAAAAAGTCCAGTAAAAGCACAGCACAAACTTTGGCAACTGTAAACAAGATTTCACAATTTCTAATATGAAACTATGACCTTATATTGTAACTGGATTCCTGTGGACATTCACTATAACTGGGTAAGGGATACTAGCATGTGAATATAGAAATGCAAATAGATCTTTAACCCCTAAATCTAGCATTATACTTATTCGTCATTCTAGAATTTTTCTAAACTTATCCATTAAGCTTCCAAATGTATTTTTTCTCTAGATTTAGAGCAGAGATATTTTAAAATCATAGCCAATAACGCAAATGGACGATTGGATGGAAAGGTGTACTCCTTCTACATAGAGAAGAACCAGGACCAGGGGCCAGAAAAGCCCATCTGGGTACCCCTTGTTTCTCAGTTTTGTGTGGTAAGCAGTGTGTCATGTTATGTTTCACCAGAAATAATATTTATACATAAAAGTTCTGCTTTTATAGAGCAAAAGTGAGAATGGACGATGAGATCAGAGGGAGTTACAATAATATAGACACATTACAATAATGTTGTAATGTCTTTATATTTTAAATGCCACTCACTATTTACAGTAACACCTCTTGCTGTGGCGTTTCAAAATATCATTCTTTCCCCTAAACCAGTTTGTGGAACTATCTAAAGGAAGCAATTGTCTGATGTTCTTATTGTGTTATTTGTGTTTTTTTTTTTTTCTTTTTTCAAAGCACATTTGTCAAATGTAGACTGTAGTAGTAGTAGGATTTAGAGAAGTAATTTCACAATTAATCTGATAGAGAACCAATGACAAAAGAGAAATTTCAGTTCTCGTGACAGTTTTCAAACTCATGACGTTAAACACAAAGAGTAGCTTCATAATAAATTTTCATCAAACACAATGTATTTACAAGCATTTGCGCCACCAGGCATGGTCATTCATCAATTTATTAATATGTAAAAAGCTGTAATTCAATATACAAAGTTATACTATGGTCGGAATTTTCATTCTGATAAGCTCTTGTTTCTATGGTAATGTTATACACGAGTATTTATATGGATACACTCCATATACAGATATACAGAATTTTGATAGTTGTATTTGTGTATACAGGGAGGTTTTCTGTAAGTAGCTCTTTATTGAACATTTAAGGAAGGGGTCTCCATTGTCTATGTAATGTTAAGTTTTCCGGAGTGGGAAAATCCTCAGGAAGGAAGCTTTGTGCTTTCATTTTTATTATTATTATTGATACTAATCAAGAGAAGGACATTTTTTTTGGTTTCAGTTTGTGTTTATTATCTGTGTTGTATTTGTTTATATGTACACATTTAGTGTATATACATTTATAGAGGTAATGATTATAGAGAGATGAGAGGTGAAGATTGTATTTTAATGGATAAATATTTGGGATGAGGGTTGGGGATTCGAGTAGTATTTGAGAATCTGGTTCAGGCACTGAGTAAGGAAATTGGGTCAGGGTCTACTGTATGGGGTGTAAACTGGGGTTAGAGGTTTGGTCAAGAATTAAAATGAAGGGTCAAGTTTAAGATAGAGGGTTCAGGGTTAGGGGGTTAGGGTAAGGTTTACAGTTAGGAATTAAGTTAAAGTTTAGAATAAATGGGTTAAAGGTAGGGTTAAGGGTTAAGATTAATGTTGGGGGTTGGGATTAGGAATTGGGTTTGGGGTTAAGTATAGGTTTAGGGGTTGGAAATAGCGTTTGGAAGTTAGAAGTTGAGTTCATGGGGAGATTAAGGTTGGTGTTAAGGTTAGAATTATGGAAAAGGTTACGGTTAGGCCTGTCTCTAACGCTCATGACTTAACTGATGACTCAGCTCCTAAGGTAGTTTATATTACATTTAATGTGCTTAATCAGCACAGCTCGAGGACCTACTCCTACACCTAAAAAAAAAAAATCCTGCTCAAATTAAATAAACCATTCCTTAATCTGTAGGCTGATCGTGGTGGCACTAAAGCACTTCTTCAGAACCGCTGGACATCCATGTTGACCGCACGTTTGTTTTGCGGAGACGAGGAGAACCATCTCTCATATACAGAGCTGTTGGACGTTGCTGTTCTGGAAGATGTGGAATGGCAGAACACCACAATCTACACCCTCTTCAAAAATGAGTAGTAAGATAATGCATTCTAGCGTGTTGCTGACCGGCAGTTATTTGTATGGTGTTTATCTACAATATATTTACGTATGAGTAGACTCTGGACACTGGCCACACATATATCTGTTAGAGGGAGATGTGAACTCAATGACGTGGACTTTAAATGTGCCCCCTAATGTTTATCTGATACTATAAATACTTGTACAGTGGTTAATATCTCACGGTATGCTGCTTACCCCAAATTAACACGGCACAACAAGGCTTTTATATTCCTGCAGCAGAGTATTTATGTATAGTAGTTTTTGTGTATAAAAGACTGTTAGCATATTTATTTATCATTAAACAAAATTTCGTTAATGGTACACTGAGGTTCTGCTATGGGATTGTGAGACAATAGTAACTGCACTGTAAAACCTAGTATTTACCAAATATATTTTGCATGATATATGTGGTAATACTTTAAAGTTTTACTTATAAACTTTTATTTGAGTTTCTAAACCTAGCTGGACAAACTCAAATTAGTTGCAATCTAGTCATAGCTAAACACGACCTACTTAGTTAGCTCAACATAAGGCCACATTAACCACCTATAGACGATTACCTTCACACACACATCTGGTTGATTTATATCATTATGAGTTTTACATTTCAGTGAACATTGAATATGATTTAGATCCCCTTAGACGATCTTATATGAGGCAGCTACAAAAAGTGTTAGGAAAATTACGATAGACTATAGCTAATGCTAGCAGGAAGGCTAATGCAAATGACTACGTAAGCTTAGCTGACGTTAGCTGGTTTTGCTAGCTGTGAATTGTCTTAGGTTTCTGTTTTCAATTGACATTTAGGGATATAATTGGAAAAATCCTCTCAGAAATCCTGAGCTCATGTAGACTATCAGGCCAAGATGAAGGACCTTACCATTGACACAACTCTTTGCTAATAATATAAAATTTCCTCTTTCAATGGGAAATACTTATTAATACATGACAAGTTTTAGTTCCTTAGTATGTACAATTTGAATTGCAAATAGTCAAGTCAAGTCAAGTCAAGTTTATTTGTATAGCGCTTTTCACAACAGACATTGTCTCAAAGCAGCTTTACAGAAAACAACAGTGAAGGTGAATGGTGTGCGTTTGTCCCTGATGAGCAAGCCGTGGCGACAGTGGCAAGGAAAAACTCCCTTAGATGATATGAGGAAGAAACCTTGAGAGGAACCAGACTCAAAGGGGAACCCATCCTCATATGGGTGACATCAAAAGTTTGGTCATAAATCTTTCAACAATACAGAACAATTTGTGATCATCATAGATCCAGCATCAGCTTCTCCATGCCAGGGCCTTTAAACACTCGGCATCTACTTCTCCATGATCATCCATAGGTCCATAATCTTCACGAGGTGGGACGTGACTGGAGCTGGCCAAACCTCAGGATGCCTCGGGATGGGGAGAGAAAGAGAAGCAGTGGAGAGGAATTAGCGTAGCTGCTGTTCATGATATTAACAGCACAAGTTTATAATGTGCATGTGATCAGATGTTCTGGAGCACAAGGTTATGATGTGATGTGTGTGATGTGTGTTATGTGTAGGCTTTGCTAAAAAGATATGTTTTTAATCTGCACTTAAACTGGGAGAGTGTATCTGAACCCCGAACACTGTCAGGAAGACTATTCCAGAGTTTAGGAGCTAAATGTGAAAATGCTCTACCGCCTTTAGTGGACTTTGCTATTCTAGGAACTACTAGAAGCCCAGAGTTTTGAGATCTCAGGGAGCGTGGCGGATTGTAGCGTGTTAAGAGACTGGATAGATACATGGGAGCCAAACCATTTAGTGCTTTATAAGTGAGTAGCAGTAGTTTGTAGTCTATTCGAAACTTAATAGGAAGCCAATGTAGGGACGATAAGATTGGGGTTATATGATCGTATTTTCTTGACCTAGTAAGAACTCTTGCTGCTGCATTCTGAACTAACTGAAGCTTGTTTATTAATGATGCAGGACATCTACCTAGTAATGCATTACAGTAGTCTATTCTAGAGGTCATAAACGCATGGACGAGCTTCTCTGCATCAGATATAGATAACATATTTCTAAGGTGAAAGAAGGCTGTTTTTGTAACTTGATTGATGTGATTTTTAAAAGATAAGTTGCTGTCTAAAATAACTCCCAGGTCTTTTACCGTTGAACTAGTAGTTACAGAACAACCGTCTAAATGCAGGCTGAGATGCTGGAGCTTCTGTGTACTATTTTTTGGGCCGATGAGCAAAATCTCCGTTTTATCCGAATTTAATAGCAGAAAGTTATGGGTCATCCAATCTCTTATTTCTTCAACACACTCAGTTATGCGAGCTAATTGAGCTGTATCGCCTGGTTTGGATGAAATATATAGCTGGGTATCATCAGCATAACAATGGAAGCTAATTCCATGCCTTCTAATAATATTTCCTAATGGAAGCATGTATATTGTAAAAAGCAGGGGTCCCAGAACTGACCCTTGTGGCACGCCATAATTTACTAGCATTATCCTGGATAGCTCTCCATTTAAATCTACGAAATGGTAACGATTGGACAGGTAGGATTTAAACCAGCTTAATGCCTGTCCCTGAATACCGATGTAATATTGTAAGCGATCGAGGAGAAGATCATGATCTATAGTGTCGAACGCAGCACTAAGATCTAGTAAAACTAATAGGGAGATGTAGCCTTGGTCTGAAGCTAAAAACAGGTCGTTAGTGATTTTAACTAGAGCAGTTTCTGTGCTATGATGGGGCCTAAAACCTGACTGAAACTCTTCAAAGATATTGTTCTCCTGCAAGTGGTTACATAGCTGGGCAGCGACAATCTTTTCTAAAATCTTAGACATAAATGGGAGATTTGAAATTGGTCTGTAATTCGATAGCGTGCTTGGATCCAGATTAGATTTTTTAATGAGGGGCTTAACATAGTCAAATAGTCATATCATGTGCTGTGTTGCTGTGCTTTTTTTTCCTTCAGCAGTTTCTATTCCCTTAGATACTGAGAAACTGTGTGTGTGTGTGTGTGTGTGTGTGTGTGTGTGTGTGTGTGTGTGTGTGTGTGTGTGTGTGTGTGTGTGTGTGTGTGTGTGTGTGTGTGTGTGGCTAGAATGGTGACATTTGCATCCCTGTCTCTCTCCAATAGCAACCTGACAGCACTGTGTGTTTACACCATGTCCGACATCCTTCACGTCTTCAATAGCAACAAATTCACATCTGACTCTGACTCTTTTTCTTCACCGACTCCTGGAGAGGTACACTTTCAGTAAAACACAAACTTTACTTCACAAACTTTATCTCTGCACCGAGCTTAAATAAGTTTAAACTGTGTGTTACAGTGTGTACATGACAGCCAGGCGCTGCCGACAACCTTTCTGAGATTCATGGAACGTCGTCCTGAAATGAAGCAGTGGATTAAACCTACACGGGACCCTCTGATGTTCAAACACCATCACTACACACACCTGCAGGTCGACAGAGTGAAGAGCAATAATATGGAAAATGGACATCATGATGTCCTCCTCATGAGTCTAGGTAAGCTGGTGAGAGTTCTGTTTAGCCGAAAAACAATAGTTTTACAGAAACGTGACTGTAAGCAAGTATTACATGACTCATGTAATGTAAGAACAGGGGTGGATTTGGACCAGCCTCATTGACTTCTGGACACAATGCATGTTATGTGTCATTGGTGTCGAAGGGGATATAGAATGTGGCTTTAACTCATGTCTGAGAATGACCTCAGGACTGAAATAGCTCTTTTCCATGCACATTGTTGGACAAATAAATCACTCTTATGCCAGATGCACGCCACACGACTTTTCTCACTGTGAACAGATTTCTGTAATTGTGGATGTAACTATAATACTATTTATCCTGAATGGTTCAGATATACAGCAGGAAATATCTTTTTTTTAGAGATATGTAACTTTCTATATTTATTAGTTGTAAAGAAATCTGCAACCACACCCGATATCATTGGTTTCTAATTTAAATATAGCCTAGAGTGGAGTGTGTTCGCCATCCACAAATCATCATGTAGGTGAGACAAGGTAACACTTTATACAAGACAAAAACAGGTCAGTTTAACTGTTCAATTCAATTATATCTTTCAGAATAAATACATAAACTCCTGATATAAAGACATTTATAATGAGTAGGGTCAGACCCAGACTCAAAGGGAAGTTATTTTTTTGTATGAGTGATACTGGATAGTGAGGATGTACAGTAAAACAGGAACTTTTTTTTACTGCAGTATGAGCCGCACGGTCATTTCTGTCTTTTCATTATAGCTAAATAAAAACCTGTTGTCTCGTATTGAAGATTGTGTTCAGTAATGACTTGAATGCAAATAGTTTTTAGCCATTTGTACCATCTACCATTTCCGTTCTGGCTCAGAATCGCCACAGTGCCACAGGACAATGGCTTGAAAAGATTTACAAGAATACAATGACTTTAGCCCTTGTTCTTCCCCTACTGAGATTGTACTTATGCATCATAAATCAGGTATTGGGGACTTTTAAAACATTAGTTGACAAAATGTCTAGATCTCTAGGGTTATTCAGAAGACGGAAAATTGTTAACTCGCTTACGCAAAAAAAAAAAAAAAAAAACACGTTTCCTTTTTCAACAAAAAGAGGAAGAGGAAAATTGTTGTGTACTTAAATAGTGATGTGAGAAATGTCATCTTTTTTTAATCTTTTTTTTTTTTACTTTTTAATTAAATGACAAACAGCAGACTGGGGTGTGGGAGTAGGCTGTGAGTTACTGATAACTGATACTGTGTTTGGAACAAATACTGTATAAAGTAATGCGGAACAGTAGACTTCAACCCTTTTAAACATTTCCTGCTTCTTAAAATTGCATGTTGCATTAACCAGAAGTATAACCAAAATATTTGGAGAATTATATCTTATACACCCGTCTCTATAGGGGGAGTGGTGGCTCCAGCGGCTAAGGCGCTGGGTTGCCGATCGGAAGGTCTGGGGTTCAAGCCCCGGTATCGCCAGGCTGCCACTCTTGGGCCCTTGAGCAAAGCCCTTAACCCTCTATGCGCTAGGGGTCCCTTACGAGGGAAATATCAAGGTCCGTGACGTCGGAGTGACGTGGGGCCGCCTTCCCGTGGGCTCACCACCTGCAGGAGGGACCGTAAGGGACGGTGCTGTGAGGATTGGGCAGCAGTCAAAGGCAGGGGCCTGCTAGACTGCTGCCCCCGCGACCCGAATTACGGATAAGCGGGAGAAAATGAACGATGAATGAATATCTTATATTCTTAGTGAAAAGGGTTAAAATATAGTATATAAATGCTTGTCGAACTCTTCTGATGGGTGTGTCTGGGTGTAGACATAAATAAAACTCCTGTTATTAGCATACTTTGATGTTAAAGAAAGAGTCTGCATGGGGTTAAACTTTGAGCAGCACATTTGAACTGATTATGTAAGTGCTAGTGGTAAATCAGTAGTTAAGACATTGGGCTTCTAATCAGAAGGTCATGAGTTCAAATCCCAGCACCACCAAGCTGCCACTTCTGAGCCCTTGAGCAAGGCCTGTATCCCTCACCTGCTCAGTTGTATAAATGAGAATTGAAAGTGCTGTGAAATTTGGAGTATGCACTTTTCCGGAATATATATCAAATTTTACAGCATATTATGTTACTTCCGCTGTAGACCTTGAAACCTTATAGCTATATTTTGGTATGTAGCTCTTACAGAGAGCAAAATATGAAAATTCACTTTAGACACACGCATCCTGCAAAGTGTGAATTGCAATCTCCTGATGTTTGTCATTCAATCAGTTTATCTGGTTCAGGTCATGGAGAATATCCTAGGAAAACATGAAATTTCACACATCTCAATAGAAGCAATTGCTTAATCACCTACTGAGATGTTTTAAAAGGAAACTAAGAGAAGGACATAAAAGAGCTGACCAGGATAAGTTGAAAATGAGAAGGGGTTACTTTTGTACAAATTATACTAGTGAACTCTTCTGTGTGTATCACGACTCGTAATTAGCTGCAGGTGAACAGGCGATGGGAAAGGTGAGATGCTTGAGACACTGCATTTACTTTTACTTTTATGGCATATCTCAGACGCTTTTTTGAGCGAGATGTAGCTGAACAGTTTGATGGCTAGGGGCCTTGCTCAGGGGCCCAGCAGTGGCAGCTTGGTGGTACTGGAAATTTTTACTTTTCTGAGCAGACGTTCAACGTTTTTACTTGCTGGGCAAAGAATTTACATATGACATATAAATTCAATATTGAATTTACAGGCAATAATAATAATAATAATAATAATAATAATGTCTTTTTCCAAAAAAGTATTCCAAAAGCATTGTAAAGTAATGAAAAGATTTTAAGGTCAGATATGCACACTAAATAAACAAAAAATACACCTTTGCTGATAACAACAAAGCTACAAATATGGGCGCCTGTATTTTTAAGATTGGAAAAATAATATTTATACTTGCCAAAGAATGACGACATCTATAAAACACTGGGAGTATACTGAGTCTGATATTTTACCCGTAAATCACACATAATTTTTATTCAGTCACACTCTTGGCAGCCTAATTATATTTTTCTCAGTTGCTTTGGAGTGTTTTCTCAAATCATCCTTAATATTTGCAAACCAGTGAGTGCATTTCTCAAAACAATGTGTACAAACAGCACAATACATTGGGTTTCTTGGAAAAGTCTGTACTTTTCTCAAAATCCTCAGTTCATCTCTTAAAAGTAAGTATTTGTGTCAATGAACATCTCATTCCCATTAGAATGAAAAGTCACTCTGTCATTGTTTACGAACAACACCATTTAAATGTTTAGTCGTGTTGTCAGATTTCTTGATATAAAAAAAAAAAATCAGGTGTAACCAGTTTAATATATTTTGATCAACATGACCAACAACTGATAATGTAGGAAACAGCAGACACTTCAACAATCGAAAAATTTACACAATCGATTAATTTAATGTACTAAAGCATTTGCAATTTGAACAAAGCAACAAATGAAATGTGCTTATGATGAGCACAAATGACTAAATGATGTGGAGTTCCTCCTTGTTTTTTTCCCTCCATATATCAGTATCTTTAGATGTTCTTGCTTAGATTGTGCTACACTCTGACACCAAATATTGACACCGTTACCCATTAAATATGCTGCGCAATCAGATGGTTACAGTTGCACGTGACCTTTTCCTTTAAAAGAAAACAGCATTACTAAAGTTCATGCATCAGCTAATTTTCAAGATCCTATTTTGGTTTCAACATCAGTGTTCCATCTGTCATTTTATGTGACGTTGAACAAGACAGTACTTCTGAAATTAATATGGGGTAAAATCAGGATATTCAGTTTCTGGAAAAATAATTCAAATTAAGGGTGGTAACAGACATCATGCTTTCTGTTAAGTTGCATCACCACCATGTTAAAAGCTTTCCTATAACAGCCCACACCTTTCATTATACAACAAACAATATCCAAAATGAACTTCTCACTTACTACTATTTCCATACATGTTATATAAACATTTCCTTACAGTAAAAACTGAAAAAAAGTGTGGATATTATTTAGGGTTTAACATTAATATTAATGGATTTATTAATGGATTTAGCTAATAAGGCAGTAGAAGCTTGTTGATGTCTGTAAAATGTGGTTTTTAATGGTCCATATGATATAGTCAGTGTTACTTCAGTGGACTTTTGGATAAAAACATCTTTCAAGCAACACGATTCGTGCCTAGTATTATCAAAAGGTGGCATATTGAAGCTTAAAAGGCATTTAATGCGTCAAAGGTTAAGAGTTCTGTAGGAAGTGTGTAAGTAGAAAATATTGGGGCTCTAGGTGCTCTTTACCTTGAATAAACCCACGGTTGGTTAGTCATGTATCACCTACGCCCCTAAATAAAGCCCCTAACATGTAGTCACCTTTCCCCTCTAGTCTTTTTAAGTCAAGTGGGTTTTTTGTGTCATTTAAACTATATACAATGCAGTAGAAAATTAAATGAAACCAGGACCAATGTGCTACATGTACATCAGTCAACGTAAATGAGCAAAGAGGAACACAAAGTACAGAAAACTTCCGAAATAAAAACAATCCAAAGTGCAACTGTGAAACATTTAGTGCAAATAAAAAGGGACAACATAAAACAAGGAGACAGTAAACACCCACTGCAAAAAAATAAAAAATCCCGTCATGAATGAATTCATCAGAATTTCCAAAGAGGTGAAACATAGAATATTAATCACTTATAAGGGTAAAATCACTGTGAGTGGAAAATGTGTAATGAATAATACCCTGGTGGTGTGTGTGTGTGTGTGTGTGTGTGTGTGTGTGTGTGTGTGTGTGGGTGAGTGAGTGAGTGGGGGGGTTTTGAAATCATAGAAAAATAATCAGTGATATAGTGGTGTGATGTAGCCGACTACCACATCAAGTGGAGTGAGTTTTGAGTTCAAAAGAGTTTCTTGATTATACATCAATGCTTAGCATTTGTATTTATTTAATGCATTTTTTTATTGTATTGTTTATGTAATGGAATGGAATGTTCATAAAACGTTGGTTCATGTTATCACTTAAATTACAGCAGCTGTAACATTCATTCCCTCCCCAGCCTCTTTTTCTGTATTGAAGTTGACTTTGTGGGGGGCGGTATGACGATATAAAATCAGACATCTCAGATAAGCTGCTGATTTGACTGCTAATTATTCATTTGATATAGAAAAATAGAGAATTTCACGTTTTTTTATGATGTACTTTATACAACAAATACTGTCACTAAGCAGCTTTACAAAACTAAATATACATTTAAAGTACATAAATGTGTCCACCTATAATGTATAAACAAGAGTGAATATATTAAAGCAAATAAATCTGTAATATGTTTTCTCTCCTTAGAGTGTGGCAAAGTGCACAAAATCCTGGAGCAGGATGGTAAACCTTTCATCATCGCAGAGTACAAGCCCTTTAATACCAGGACACACATCTACACCATGCTGCTCGACAGTGTAAATGTAAGTGGGCTTTGATATTAAACTACAGTAGCGATGATACAATCAAAAGAGACTTACGTGAACACTGTCAGCTGGAGGAAATTTACTCACGCTGGCATCAGATGTTGAAGAGTGATGGTTTTAAGATTTTTTTGTTGACCTAGGTTGTATCATAGACAATAATTTTCTTGGTCAAAAAATTTCACAAGACTTAAACAAATGATTAAAGTACATTTACGGCATCCGGCGGATGAGCTTATCCAGAGTGACTCACAAAAGTGCTGTGTACTAAGTCTAATCCTGGATTATTTAGACACTGACTCACAATACATTAGTCGAAAACTATGGTGAGAGATAAAAAATAGGCAGACGAGCTAATTTAAGAACCACTTCAAATGGTGGGTTTTAAGACTGCTAGAGACTCAGCCGTTGATATCAAGTGGACGTTCTGTCCATCACCTCAGTGCTAGAATAGAGAAGCATGTGGAGCATATCTTTCTCCAATCCTGAGAAATGGTGGGACCAGTGTTAGAGGATGAAGGGAGTATGATGTTGTGTGGGATGAAATAAGTGCTGTGTGGTTTGGGGTTGCTGGAATGTTTTTGGCAAGTATCAGTGTATTTTTTTTTTTTTATCATAGCCGTGGGGTGGTATGGGAGAACCTAGTAAGACAAGTTGCAGATCAGTTGCAGATTGAATGTCATTCAGAGGCAGAAATGAGTTGCAGAAGTTCAGTTTTGAGATGGCAAGCAACTGAACAAACACCAGAGAAACGAGAGACAGTGTTGCTCTATTAAACGTTGATACCGTCAAAAAGTTTTGCAAACCCAGACATCTGTAACATCTTACTCATTATCATGATTTCATTTTCATGTGCAACTGCAGGAATTTCCCTAAACAATCAGACAGTGGCATGGGAGTCTCGGGATGTGCTCCTTTCCAGATCGATGAATTATTCAGAAGATCTGATTAGTTACAAACCGTTTGTAAAATGCATTTATTTTATGAAGGCCAACCTGAAACGAGCTCAAAAAGCCAAAACAATACTCTTTAAGGATTTCTTTCTTATTATTAATAGATACAATTTCGAGCATTTGATCCCTCACTACCCCATGCCACACTGTTAGAGTAGAGACATTTGATTTCTGTCTACATATTTTTGTTCATTCTCTAGAAAAAGCTTTTTGTGAGCTCCAGCACTGAAGTCATCCAGATAAAACTGGACAACTGCAGCATGTACGGGGAAACCTGCGAATTGTGTGCAATGGCCCGAGACCCGTACTGCAGGTGGCATATGCACGAGTGTTCAAATATAAGGTACATACTTTAATCTGTTCACATCCTGGAAAAGTAAATTACACTAAGCAATTATATACATATATATATAAATATATACACCGTGATCAGGCTAACTTTATGGCAACCGATCAGGCATAACATGACCACCTGCCTAATATTGTCAGTTGTGACCCATCAATCATCAACAGCATTACCTTCTTCAGCAGTTTGAGCTACAGTAGCTCGTCTGTTGGATCGGACCACATGGTCCAGTCTTTGTTCCTTACATGCATCAATGAGCCTCGGCCACCCACAACCCTGTCGCCAGTTCACCACTGCAGACCAGGAACATCCCACAAGAGCTGCAGTTCTGGAGATGCTCTGACCCAGACGTCTAGACCTCACAAATTGTCAAACTCGCTCAAATCCTTACACTCGCCCATTTTTCCTGCTTCTAACACGTCAAAATGTTGAGTGCTGTCTGATATATTCCACCCCATTACACAAAAAAGTATTGGGACAGCTGACTTTTCCACCCATATTTGGTTGGTCCCCAAACTTTTGCCATAAGTTAGGAGGCAAACAGTTGTATAGGACATTTTTGGATGCAGTAATACGACATTTTTCATGCAATTAAACTACAGAACTTAAACCTGTTCCAGCATGATAATGCTCCTTTGCACAAAGCCAGCTCCATGAAGATATGCTTTACATGGGTTGAAGTGGAAGATCTTGAATGACCTTCTATAGAGCTCTGACTTCAACCCTTTTGGGAGAAATTGGAACGCTGACTGCACTCCAGGCCTCCTACATTTACCTTCACATTCACAGCATTATCCGGCCCCCCTTTCCAGAGTGATTGCACACTGGTTGCAGCACCTAGTTGCAGACTTTAGCATACCATACCATCAGCCTAAACTCTAGTTAGGAGGAATTATAGCACTTTTTTGTTTTTATGAAAGGCATAACTCAGACAGCTTACCTGTATCATTACCTGACTTTACACATGCCCTTGTGGCTGAATGAGCACAAATCTCTGTAAACACACTACAAAATCTAAAGTGGAGGTTATTATAACACGTACAGCACATACGACTCATAGTTCAGAAGTTGGGTTGGGCACTTCAACACACTGTATGCAGAAGTAGCATATGGTGTTAAATGTCATTAGTCTTTTTGTTTTATGATGTTGCACCATCGCTTCAGTTGCAGCCTGATCTCATTTTGATGCAACATTAGCATTTCCAACAAACAATTTTGTTGCACGTGATATTATAAATAATGCAAAAAGCTTTAACCTTTACATTAATAACAGTTAAGAACATGGCGTGAGCATTCTGTTGCAAGCCTGAGAATGTGTGAGTTTCCCCACACGCTGACCAGCAAATATAAGGAAGGTAGAACCACCACTGACTGCTATTTCCAAGAATTGCAAGACACCATATGTAACACATATGACAGTGTCTCTGAGAACTTTTCTTTTTGTTTTTCTTGATAAGTTAATACCCTAAGAAAAAGATATTTGCATTGGGAAAGTGAGCGTCTTACTGCATCCCATAATTCTCCTGAAAATGCAAATATTGACTTCCGAATGTGGTCTGATGGTGGTGTTTTGTTCCAGTATATAGTATTTTCGGTGCAACCCCTGAAACTATTTCCTTCCTGTCAGAGGAAAGTGTCTTTACAAGGTTGATAAGTTTTGAAAACCATCAAAGCTTTTATGAGAACCCATTCAAGATAACTTGAAATGGAAAAACTCAGATAATGTGTCAAAGATAATCTAGTGAGAGGAATGAATGTGATGAAGAAAGGATAATAATCTGATAAGTGAAAGATGATCTAGTGATTTGAAAAGATACCAATGAGTGAATATTACAGATAGATGTACTGGTGATGTTTTATTATTTCACGTTCCGGTCCAAATCAAATGCACTTTGTCTGGAAGTCAGAACTTTATTTTTGGTTTAGCTAACAACAGTTACTTATTCTCTTAATTCACACCTCTCACACACTCAGCCAAACACACACATTACACCCCTTGCCCACAAACACACACACACCCACACACACACACAATTAAACTTGCAGCCCTCCTGCACATTCTTCAGTAAACTTCAGTGAAATAACATTCTATTTCTATACACATTGCATCTATTTCCTCTCGCTTTGAAAGAAGAGGAAACAGAGAACCTTTTATACACCTTTCGATGGTTACACACAGAAACAGAAAACTCCAATGATTGTATATACAAATAGCGCATTTTAAAAATCTTTTAATTATTATATAGAAATCTTACTTTTTGTTCTTTTTGTTTTTCATAGATTGGGAATACAAAATGTAACCGATGGATATCACTCGAAATGTAAAGGTAGGTGTGTGTGTGTGTGTGTGTGTGTGTGTGTGTGTGTGTGTGTGTGTGTGTGTGTGTGTGTGTGTGTGTGTGTGTGTGTGTGTGTCCCCTAAACTGAACTCAAACCCATGTGCTGCACTATTTTCGTAATTTGTGCAACAAGTAGGGTTGATGGGGATGAGGTCATGGCTTTTTGTGGGCCAGTCAAGTTCTTTCGCACCAAATCATGCTTTTGTGGCCACCATTCTTCCAACCATGTGTTTATGGCTCTTGTATACACTGGGTATATGCATATTGTAATAGAAAAAAACCTTCCCCAAACTTCCCCTAAAGATTTCCCAGTCACTGGAAGTAAGGTTCTTAGCCCAGTCCCTGAAAAACAATCCTATGCCATTACACCTCCTCAATTAAACAATACAGTAGGCACTAGGCAGTCATGCAGGTAACATTCTTCTGCATTTCACCAAGCACCAAGTTTATTTCTATAGCACTTTTCACCTCAGACATTGTCTCAAAGCAGCTTTACAGAATTTTAAGAGTTAAGGTTAACAATGTGTATTTATCCCTGATGAGCAAGACTCAAAAATGAAACTCATCCTTATTTGGGTGACATCAAGAGTATGATTATAGTCTTTAAACAATACAGAACATGAGAATGAACATGAGCACTGGAATGTAAGATTATGAGTAATGATCTTTCTACAGTCTTTTACAGCCATTTGTGGTTATAAAACTAGGAGCTACTGAGCAACTGTTGAAAAATGCAGATCGCATGGCTACATGAGTGTATACACCTGTAGCAATGAGTCTGATTGAAAGACAGAAATTGAATACTTAAGAGATTTGCCCAGTACATCTACGATTTTATACTTTAAATTGCATAATCAATAGTCAGATCTGAAGGAATTTGTAGAAACGAGCCCAGAATTCCCTCCTTTTGTGTGTTCTATTCTTCAGTTCAATCCTCAGGTCCTCGTAAAGATCTGCTTTATTTATAGATAAATACTGGTTTCATTGTCTTCATGCAGCAGAAATCCATTACGGCACACACACACACACACACATCATTTACCACCGGTCAGTCTATGTGTGACAGACACACAAACCCACAAACACCCACACCCACTTCCTGCTGCATGTTAATCAGCAGACTGACTTAAAAACAACATGGCATAACAAATCATGGAAAGTTTATTTATTCCGTACAAAAAAAAAAAAATCAAACATTTTCACTGCAATTTTCCTTTTATTCATTAATCAAAAATATGTATTGGAGATAATAAAAATGTCTGCGCTTCTGCCAACGTTGCTGTATCAGCGCTGAATCTGGTCATGTGATGCGTAGGATGGCTGGTTTCCTCACATGTGCAGAAACAAACAATTCTTTTGCCCAAGATTCAGTCATGGGATGTTTATCATTCATGTCTATGGAGGAGGATAATGTTATGGTATGGTTTAATTTTTAAATAGAGTTTAATATTGTGAATCGGCTTTTTTCTTTACCCACAGAAGTGAGCCAGAGAAGTGATTTCTTGAGGTTCGACAATCTTTACATCATTCCTCAAGACTCAAAATTCTACTATAAATGCCCCAAGGATTCCCATCATGCCTCATATGTTTGGGAACACGAGGACAGGCAAATGGAGTGTGTCTCAGATGAGGAGAACTGCTTTTTGGTGATCGACAGAATGAGCGAAAAGGACGTAGGAAAGTATTACTGCATCGCCTCAGAGAACGACTACAGCAGGACTATCGTTAGTCTGGAGCTGCAGATGAACTCTGGCTCGGACACCAGGACAAGTCACGCAGCTTTAGCCTGCTTTCTGCTCCTGATCTATGTGATCTACTAGTGTTGTCTGGATGTAGTGCCATGCAGTGTTTTCCAAACCTGATCTTATGCTAACACGGTTTCATTCTCATTAGTGCATATACACTGATCCGGCACAACATTATAACATTAAGACAGGTGAAGAACAATGATGATCTCTTCATCATGGCACCTTTTAGTGGGTGGGATTTATTTATTAAGGAGCAAGTGAACATTTTTGTCCTTAAAGTTGATTTTAGAAGCAGGAAAAATGGGCGAGCGTAAGGATTTGAGCGAGTCTGACAAATTGTGATGTCTGGACGTCTGGGTCAGAGCATCTCCAAAACTGCAGCTCTTGTGGGATGTTCCTGGTCTGCAGTGGTCAGTATCTATCAAAAGTGCTCCAAGGAAGGAACAGTGGTGAACCATTGGTGTTTTCATGTAGGAGTGAAGGCTGGTCCGTGTGATCCGATCCAACTGCTGAAGAAGTTCATGCTGTTAATGCAGAATGGGTCAGGACTGTTTTGTCAGCAAAAGTGGACCAACACAATATTAGGCAGGTTGTCATGATGATATGCCTGATTGGTGACAATAAAGTTATGCCTGGTTCGTGGAGTTTTTCACGTACAGTTAAACCCAAAACCTAAATAATAACCTAGGAGCAGAAGGCATACAATAACACGAGCACGCCGAACACTGAGACTGCATTCCTGTGTTGAGATCGTTCGTCTTAGAGAAAAAACTTGTGTTGCTTAATTTGGGTTTGTGCAGACAGGGAGTGGTGAAGCGATTGCTTCACTGTATGAGCTTATAAGCAAAAATATGATTACGATCTACCGCAAAACTGTGAACTCATGCAATTTTTTAGGTATTATGGTTTCACCCAAAGCTGCACTGAACAGTGTACTTTAACATTCAGATATTTATTAATATATAAACTATATAATAATATAAACTATTAGAAAATATGAAGAGCCCTTAATTTGTCAAACATACTTTACAGCACAGTGCAATTCGTTACTTCGCATATCCCAGAGATTATTCAGGAAGCTGGGGTTAGGGGCTTGCTCAAGAGTGGCAGCTTGGCAATACTACTGCTTAAACCCCCAACCTTCTAAAACTTCAGGAACCCAAAGCTTCAACTTCTGAGCTCCCACATCCTTATTCTTAACTACTAACAACATTTGCACAGTTTCTCTTTCACAATTGTTCATTATTTATTAATAATTGTATTTGTTAGGGTTTTTTTTAATAGACTTTGATAGAAATATTGTTACATGAATTCTCCATGTGTAGACTGAGAGGTTCTGGATGGGAAATATCTTCATTAATAGCAGATTGCGTACAAGGAAATAATCCATAAATGATAACGAGGTGGTATCAGAAAGTTTTCAAGACCGGCTCTGTATACAAAGAAAGTACTTTATGTATCTACATTTATACACTATCCTCTTCATAATAGTCCCCTTGGTTGAACTTGTCGAAGGTCTTCCTGATCTCTCTTTTCCGCTCTTAAACGATGTCAAATGTATGTCAATGTCAAACGTCCCTATAGCAGATTTGCCCACTTTCACACAGAATTTTTTTTTTATGTTCTAACTTGCTCCCCAGGATGGAATTGGAGACGCACGTGGGCAGCACCGAAAAACGTCACGAAAGTCACGAAAAACATTTTGATACCACCACTTGAATCATTTCACAAAACTCCCAGGATAGAGTTTGCACAATTTTAAAGAATGTAACACTGTCAGGTCAGAACCAGATTGAAAATGTGCTTCCTAATCAGCATTTCAAACATAGCCGCCCTCGACTTCAACTCCCAACATGCAATTTGACGTTTACAATCATACTGATACTGAGTAGTTACACCTGTATTTCATTTCAATTCAATTAATTTCATGTTTACTCACAAAAAGTACAAACTGCACCATCTATGTCCACTTACTAGAGAGACCAAAGGTCAATCTAAATCTTCCAAGCTTTATTTTCCGTTCCATTGTCTCTTTGAAAAAATAAATAAAAAAGCATTCCTTTTTAACATGCTTGTTCAGTATGTGCCACGATCAGACCACGTTTAACTTTTTCTAATTGATCGCAGTTTAATTATATGTCAATTAGACAGTGTCCTAATCTAGCTTGCTTTTTAGCTCAGAAATGAAAATGCATATATGCGTCATTACGCACAAGATATTTAAATGGAAATAGAGTAGGAGTATAGATACTGGTTTTGGTCGGGATTTTTTTACACTGTTGGGTTGTGTGTGCGAGAAACAGAAAGCCACCGCTTTTTCCGATATCTTGTAAAGACAAAGTCATTCTGATTGACCTTGGTTTTTTAGTACTTGAACTGATTTTCTGGGACACAGAATCAGGAAGAGAAATTGCAGGGGTGGAGAAGTGAAGCAACTTGAGATTGATCGAAGGAACTGAACAAGCAAATTGTGTGATGCCCACAACGTCATTGTTGGGATATGGCCACGTTTAACACTGTGTAGCATCCACTCTTCTTTTACCGAGAAGTTAACTCAGTGGTTAAGACATTGGACTTTGGATCTGAACGTCACAAGTTCAAATCCCAGCGCCACTAATCTGCTAATGCTGGAATGTTCCTGTTCGTGTCTGATAATAAATTCTAGCTGTTTACTTTGTTCTATTGTGAATAAAACATTGGTATAAAAAATTTGCTAATCAATGCATTCTGTTTTTATTTGCGTTCTACACAGTGTCCCAAATTATTTTGAAAGAGGACGAGAAAGAAGAGACACAAGATTTTTTTGTGTCCACTTGAGACCCAATCAATAATAATTAAATTGAGGCTGAAAAAGGGCTCAATCAAGAGCAAGAAGCCGACTAATGCTATTATTAGCGTATACTAGTGCAATTGGATTGAGAAGATGTAAGACTGTGTTTGCACCTACAAGCCACCATATGGGTCTTTTGATTGTCCAGGGATCCTTTGTTCAAATCAGGTGTCATCCTTTGTATTTTTTTGTTACCTTAGTCTAGTTTGTTTTGCTGTTTGTCACGTTACTGTATTTAAAATACAGCCTAAAGTAATCTCTTTTTCTTCTTCAGCACTGTCCATGTCTTCTATGTCTTGTGTCTTTTCTGTTGTGTTGAGTCATGTTGTTCTGTTTGTCAGTCGGTTTTTCACTCGATCATTAAAATCCATAACCACGCGCTAAACTCTGGTCTTAATATATGTACCATCATTTTGAACTAAATAACTATACATATAAATACAACTATAAAATACATACGTATATTATACAAATTATATTATTAACCCAGCCATTAGGGGGGCACAAGCCAGTGCACTCTTAGTGCCGGTCCCAAGCCCGGGTAAATGGGGAGGGTTGCGTTAGGAAGGGCATCCAGCGTAAAACATGTGCCAAATCAAATATGCGGATCACAAATGAGAATTTCATACCGGATCGGTCGAGGCCCGGGTTAACAACGACCGCCACAGGTATCGTTAGCCGACAGGGTACCGGTGGAAATTGGGCTACTGTTGGCCGAAGGAGGAGAAGGAGAGGAGGAAGGCGTCTACAAAGACGGCAGGAAAAGGAGCAGTGTAGGAGAGTAGAGGTTCGGGTTGGTACTTTAAATGTTGGTACTATGACGGGTAAAGGGAGAGAGATAGCTGATATGATGGAGAGGAGAAAGGTAGATGTGTTGTGTGTTCAGGAAACCAAGTGGAAAGGGAGTAAGGCCAGGAACATTGGAGGTGGGTTTAAACTGTTTTATCATGGTGTGGATGGGAAGAGAAATGGTGTAGGGGTGATTCTAAAGGAAGCGTACAGTAAGAGTGTAGTGGAGGTGAAGAGAGTTTCTGATAGGGTGATGATCGTGAAGGTGGAGGTTGAAGGGATGATGATAAATGTCATCAGTGCCTATGCTCCACAAGTTGGCTGTGAGATGGAGGAGAAAGAAAGATTCTGGAGTGAATTAGATGAAGTGGTAGATGGTGTACCTAGGAAAGAACGATTGGTGATTGGGGCAGACTTTAATGGGCATGTAGGTGAAGGGAACAGAGGTGATGAGGAGGTGATGGGTAGGTATGGTTTTAAGGAGAGGAATGTGGAAGGGCAGATGGTGGTAGATTTTGCTAAAAGGATGGAAATGGCAGTGGTGAACACGTATTTTAAGAAGAAGGAGGATCACAGGGTGACGTATAAGAGTGGAGGAAGGTGCACACAGGTGGATTATCTTCTGTGTAGGAGATGCAACCTGAAGGAGATTGGAGACTGTAAGGTGTTGGCGGGGGACAGTGTAGCTAGACAGCATCGGATGGTGGTCTGTAGGATGGTTTTGGAGGCGAAGAAGAAGAGGAGAAAAGTAAGGTTTGAAAGAAGAATAAGATGGTGGAAACTGAAGGAGGAAGACTGTAGTGTGAGGTTCAGGGAAGAGGTGAGACAGGGGCTTGGTGGTGGTGAAGAGGTGCCGGATGATTGGGCAACTACTGCAGGAGTGATGAGGGAGGCAGCTAGAAAAGTACTTGGTGTGACATCTGGAAATAGAAAGCAAGACAAGGAGACGTGGTGGTGGAATGAGGAAGTGCAGGAGAGCATTAGGGGAAAGAGGTTGGCAAAACAGAAGTGGGATCGACAGAGTGATGAGAAAAGTAGGCAGGAGTACAAGGAGATGCGGCAGCAGGTTAAAAGGGAGGTGGCGAAAGCCAAGGAAAAGGCATATGAGGAGCTGTATAAGAGGTTGGACACTAAGGAAGGAGAAAAGGATTTATACCGATTGGCCAAGCAGAGGGACCGAGCTGGGAAGGATGTACTGCAAGTTAGAGCAATAAAGGATGGAGAGGGAACTGTGTTGACTAGTGAGGAGAGTGTGTTGAGAAGATGGAGGGAGTATTTTGAGCAGCTGATGAATGAGGAAAATCAGAGAGAGAGAAGGTTGGAGGATGTGGAGTTGGTGAAGCAGGATGTAGATAGGATTAGTAAGGAGGAAGTGAGAGCAGCGATTAAGAGGATGAAGAATGGAAAGTCGGTTGGACCAGATGACATACCGGTAGAAGCGTGGAGATGTTTAGGAGAGATGGCAGTGGAGTTTTTAACCAGATTGTTTAACAGGATTCTGGAAGGGGAGAGGATGCCTGAGGAATGGAGAAGGAGTGTGCTGGTACCGATCTTTAAGCATAAGGGAGATGTGCAGACCTGCAGTAACTACAGGGGAATTAAGTTGATCAGTCACACCATGAAGTTATGGGAAAGAGTAGTGGAAGCCAGGCTGAGAGAAGAGGTGACCATCTGTGAGCAACAGTATGGTTTCATGCTGAGGAAGAGCACCACAGATGCCTTATTTGCTTTGAGGATGTTGATGGAGAAGTATAGAGAAGGACAGAAGGAGCTGCATTGTGTATTTGTGGATTTAGAGAAAGCGTACGACAGGGTGCCAAGAGAGGAGTTGTGGTATTGTATGAGGAAGTCAGGTGTGTCAGAGAAGTATATGAGGGTGGTGCAGGACATGTATGAGGACAGTGTGACGGCAGTAAAGTGTGCAGTAGGTACGACAGACTGGTTCAGGGTGAAGGTTGGACTGCATCAAGGATCGGCCATGAGCCCTTTCCTGTTTGCAGTGGTAATGGACAGGTTGACGGACGAGGTCAGACAGGAGTCTCCCTGGACTATGATGTTTGCAGATGATATTGTGATTTGTGGTGAGAGTAGAGTGCAGGTTGAGAAGAGCCTGGAGAGGTGGAGATATGCGCTGGAGAGAAGGGGAATGAAAGTCAGTAGGTGTAAGACAGAGTACATGTGTGTGAATGAGAGGGAGGGCAGTGGAGTGATGCGGTTGCAGGGAGAAGAGGTGGAGAAGGTGGAGGAGTTCAGGTACCTGGGGTCAACAGTGCAAAGTAATGGAGAGTGTGTTAGGGAAGTAAAGAAAAGAGTGCAGGCAGGGTGGAGTGGGTGGAGAAGAGTGACAGGAGTGATTTGTGATAAAAGAGTATCTGCAAGACTGAAAGGGAAAGTTTATAGGACTGTGGTGAGACCTGCGATGTTGTATGGATTAGAGACAGTGGCATTGAGTAAAAGACAGGAGGTGGAGCTGGAGGTAGCAGAGCTGAAGATGTTAAGGTTTTCGTTGGGAGTGACGAGGATGGACAAGATTAGAAATGAGTTTATTAGAGGGACAGCGCATGTAGGACGTTTTGGTGACAAGGTGAGGGAGGCGAGATTGAGATGGTTTGGACATGTGCAGAGAAGGGACAGGAATTATATTGGTAGAAAAATGCTGAAGATGGAGCCACCAGGTAGGAGGAAAAGAGGAAGGCCAAGGAGGAGGTTTATGGATGTGGTGAGGGATGACATGCAGGTAGTTGGTGTAAAAGAGGCAGATATAGAGGACAGGGTGGTATGGAGACGGATGATCCGCTGTGGCGACCCCTAATGGGAGCAGCCGAAAGAAGAAGAAGAAGAATTATAAATATTATTATATTATACATATATATATATTACACACACTATATATATATATATGAAGCATAATAAATGAATAGATGAATGAAAAGTAAGTAAAACATCAGAAAAATAAAGATATTAGCTTTGACAAAGTGACTCAGAACAGTTTGGAACGGTTTTATAAGTTTAAAAATAGACTGAGCTGAAAGAAAAAAAAGGTGACAGACAAGACAGACAGTTACTGTTAGTGTGAAGTCAGAGAGAACAACAAGAGAGAGTTCTTGATAGACTTATGGAAGGATAGATTCAATGAGTGTTACATATACAGTGATAGAAAGAGAGAGTAAGAGAGTACTACCTGTATATGTACATAGATAGAGGGATAGATACAGTGAGAGAGTTACAGGTACAGTGATAGATGGATTGATGAAGTGAGAGAGTGTTACAGGTACAGTGAAAGAGGGATAAATGAAGTGAGTGTTACAGGTACAGTGAAAGAGGGATTGATGAAGTGAGAGAGTGTTACAGGTACAGTGAAAGAGGGATTGATGAAGTGAGAGAGTGTTACAGGTACAGTGATAGAGGGATAGATTAAGTGAGAGAGTGTTACAGGTACAGTGATAGAGGGATAGATTAAGTGAGTGTAACAGGTACAGTGATAGATAGATTAAGTGAGTGTAACAGGTACAGTGATAGATAGATTAAGTGAGTGTAACAGGTACAGTGATAGATGGATAGATGAAGTGAGAGAGTGTAACAGGTACAGTGAAAAAAGGATTGATGAAGTGAGAGTGTAACAGGTACAGAGATAGAGGGATAGATTAAGTGAGTGTTACAGGTACAGTGATAGGGGGATAGATTATGTGAGAGAGTGTAACAGGTACAGTGATAGAGGGATAGATTAAATGAGTGTAACAGGTACAGTGATAGAGGGATAGATTAAGTGAGTGTAACAGGTACATTAATAGAGGGATGGATTAAGTGAGTGTAACAGGTACAGTGAGAGGGATAGATTAAGTGAGTGTAACAGGTACAGTGATAGAGGGATAGATTAAGTGAGTGTAACAGGTACAGTGATAGAGGGATAGATTAAGTGAGCGTGTTACAGGTACAGTGATAGAGGGATAGATTATGTGAGAGAGTAACAGGTACAGTGATAGAGGGATAGATTAAGTGAGTGTTACAGGTACAGTGAAAGAGGGATAGATTAAGTGAGTGTAACAGGTACAGTGATAGATGGATAGATGAAGTGAGTGTTACAGGTACAGTGATAGAGGGATTTATGGAGTGAGAGTGTTACAGGTACATTGATAGAGGGATAGATTAAGTGAGTGTTACAGGTACAGTGATAGAGGGATAGATTAAGTGAGTGTTACAGGTACAGTGATAGAGGGATAGATTAAGTGAGTGTTACAGGTACAGTGATAGAGGGATAGATTAAGTGAGTGTTACAGGTACAGTGATAGAGGGATTGATGGAGTGAGAGTGTTACAGGTACATTGATAGAGGGATAGATTAAGTGAGTGTTACAGGTACAGTGATAGAGGGATGGATTAAGTGAGTGTTACAGGTACAGTGATAGAGGGATTGATGGAGTGAGAGTGTTACAGGTACATTGATAGAGGGATAGATTAAGTGAGTGTAACAGGTACAGTGATAGAGGGATAGATTAAGTGAGTGTAACAGGTACAGTGATAGAGGGATATATTAAGTGAGTGTTACAGGTACAGTGATAGAGGGATAGATTAAGTGAGTGTTACAGGTACAGTGATAGAGGGATTGATGGAGTGAGAGTGTTACAGGTACATTGATAGAGGGATAGATTAAGTGAGTGTAACAGGTACAGTGATAGAGGGATATATTAAGTGAGTGTTACAGGTACAGTGATAGAGGGATAGATTAAGTGAGTGTAACAGGTACAGTGATAGAGGGATATATTAAGTGAGTGTTACAGGTACAGTGATAGAGGGATAGATTAAGTGAGTGTAACAGGATCAGTGATAGAGGGATATATTAAGTGAGTGTTACAGGTACAGTGATAGAGGGATAGATGTATAATAACCAGAAAAAAATCAGAAAAAATTTTCTGTTGTCAGGGAACATAATAGATACCTTGTGCCCTGTGTGTGTGCGCGCTGTGTGCGGTGTGTGTGTGTGTGTGTGTGTGTGTGTGTGTGTAGAACAAGTGGGCAGACAGTAATGTAATTCAACATTGTTGGGGTTTTGGATATATCCCACCTTCAGATACAATTTTTCTTGTGTGACTCATATTCCAGCGAACACACACTGCGAGTGGGATTTCTTTGTGGGAAGTGAATGAGTACATTTCAACCAGAACATATGCAATAATATAACCAAAGGAAAACAGGGAGTGGCTCAGTCTTTTTCGGAAAAACTGGAAAAATGTAAAGAAGTCTTTTTTTTAATCGAAAGTTTCTGATTCATAACAAAAAACACACAAATCACACAGGAGGGTAAGATATAATGTAAAACTTTATCATAATCGTAGATGTGGAAAGCCCTGAGAACCACAGATTTAATATTACTGATGTGAACAAACCTGAATATTTAAAAATAAAAATGAAAGAAAATCACTTTTTTTTTTTTTTTTTTTAGGGGAAACAAAGTGCTCCACTTTTGAATACAATCAGAAAACACCAGCATTCACATGGGTCTCGTCCTAAATCTCGATTTCATTAAAAGAGGGGGAAAAAAAACAAACAAAAAACAACCCGTATCAGTAATATCGTTATAATTATATCGATAACAGCATTATAATTAATATAACAGTACAAAAATATGCACAAGGATCATTGTTTAGTATTCTGAAACGAGCATTGTACAATTTTAAGCACAAAAACCGGAAAAAAAAAAAGATAAATGAAACTAGTAGACGAATGAGGTATTCCATAAACCAATTGCATATGCATGTATAATACACAGACAGATGTGGAGTTGAGGTGAAATGGTGCAACAGCTGCTACTGTGATTAATGACATTCCTGAGTGGACATGAATAAAATGATCCTGCTTTAAACACGCCCCTTACGCTGACTCCCTGATGATGCACAATTTTGAGGAGTGTCTGGTGTGTAGTGTACTGAGTAATGCTGAATTTCCCAACAGGTACACACCTGAACCCTGAACTCTGTAGGTCAAGTCAGTTGCACCACGAACGGATGTAAAAATGGTCGAAATTTTTGGAAATAGTAAATATTATTTCACATCTAGAAATTCAACATTTTCACAACGATCTTGAATAATTCACAATTTGCATTGCAGACATTAAGCATTGCTCATACTGTTCAGATGTTTGCGCAGACGTTTGTAGAGCTCAAGCTCAAAGTACCAAACTGTAACATCTGACATCTGTGTGCCTTCTGGGAAAAAATATCTGCTCCTGTTACTGTGTGTGCACATTTCTGACATCAAGACTCTTGGACATGTATTGAGATTTGTTTTGAATACAAAGTCACAGATACGTATTGAAACCATTGTTCCGATATGTTTGAGGCTGCAATGCTTTCTGGGTAAAGTTCAATTCTTAAATTCTGCAATGATCCTGACCATGTTTAGGATTCACTTGATGATAGAGGAAGTAGACATGGGCGTGTTTAAAACAGTCAAACAGCTTCTCTCTCACGCGCACGCGCACGCACACGCACACGCACACGCACACACACACACACACACACACACACACACACACACACACTTCCATTATGTAAACTGAATACATTTTGTACTTGAGCACCATCTAGTGGCTCAAGTGACCGGCAAAACACCTGGCGGCGACGGATTGTGGATGATAAAGTGACTAATGTAATGTTTAACTTTCATAACCTGATATGATGTGCAAATGTTGTCTCACACACACACACACACACACACACACACACACACACACACACACACACACACACACACACGCACGCACACGCACAAACAAGAACCGGAGGTCTTTAAAATGTACTCAAATATGCATTACCTGTAAGACCAGTTTAAAAAACACCACAAAAAAAGCTTATATCTGTATATAAATATGTCTGATACGGTGTGTGACGCTGATTGTATTTTGTGGAGCTGGATTTTAAAGGTACAATTCTCTTCAGTTTGATAAACCCTTGAAAAAAACAAAAACAAAAAAACAAAAAAACAAGAGGCTCGACATTCTATTCTGGAGAAATCCTGAAACCCGTCCCAGTCTCTCCAGCGATTAAGGCAACTACAGCGTCCTCTAACAGCAGCAGTTCATTTGAGCGCAACCTTTCACTGACCGTGAAAAGAAAAAAATCACTGGACACCACGATGAGCCTGACTGGTGTAAACTGCTCGAGTCGATTCAATCCGCAAATCTAATTGCAGTTACAGCAGCACGGAGAAGCACGAAGCATTTACAAGCAGCTGAGCAGATAAAGAAAAAGGGAAAAGACTTTTTTTTTTTTTTTTTTGGAAGGATGGCGTGAGGCATTTGGCAAAAATGGTCTTCCTGAGATTAAAAGAGACAACACTACACGGTTGGTCATCATTTGGGCACCTTCAGTGTTTTTATATCAAAAGAAAAAGAAACAAACAAACAGCAGATGCCATACTCTAAAACACCTCAGATCATCTTTCCAGAGTGATAAAGTTCTGACCTATGATTAGAAGATCTCCCAAACACATAAGTCTGGTCCTCCCTAAAACATTCTCAATCAACAAAATCCTGGTGCTGGTACCAACAGTTTAATCAAACTGATTGTCCAGCAAAAAAAAGCCAATAATTTATAGAGAAAAATTAAACAATCTTGGATTCTCTTCATAACGTAACCTAATGTCAAGACATTATGAAAAGGAACAAAGACTGTGAAGCAAGTTGAGATTATTAATTTTCTAATTAGTCATCAAAGCTAAGAGGAAACCAAGCATGCAACATGTTCGGTTCTAGTTGCTAATGTAATCTCATTCGAAATACAAAAAACTCCCATGTTTAGAGATTCAACATGTGGAAAGAGTATGAGTAAGAGTTCAACAAGGAGAGACAACGCAACTTCCTGCTTTCTTTACAACAGTAACACTATGTACCTTACTAGCAGGAGGATGTTTGCAAGTTGCGCATTGCAGTAATAATGACTGTGCAGCTTCTGCAACATCCTGTGTTCTCTAAACCAGTAGAAAAGCAGCTGCTTCCAGCACCAGGATTGGGTTGATTATCAGGGGGACTTTATTAAATCTCCGCTATATCGATATATATTGTACAAAAATGGCATCCGCCGACATCGATTTCGAAGTAAAACGTAAAAAAAAAAAATCCGTGGCCATTAAACTCACTGAGGCGACGCCTGATTGTGTACCTTGTAGTTATAAAGGTGAGCTGCTCTTTGGTATCTAGCTGTGCACGCGATCCACCGTCATGATTGTACAAATGCAGGATATTACGAAAAGCGAGAGAGGGAGAGAGAGATCTGAATTTTGGAAGATTTCAGATTTGGAAATTTTGGTTCACAATGATACTCGAGTCTGGTTCCTTAGCGCAGGATACATTAGTGTCTCGGTCAGACAACATGAGGTATTGAGGGGAAAAATAAAGAGAGTTTTACTGACTATAAGAACAGAGTAGTACCTGAGAAAGCCGCCTTTCCCACTACGGGAGGCAAATATCAATGCGATTTGATTTTAAAGCGTTTCACATATCCTGGAAAAAAAATCACGCAAAAAAAAAAAATAAAAAAAAATTTACTAGCACTAAACACACCCTAGAAGCACAACGTGACGAGATTTAGACTCTCTACACTATTAAAACAAACTCTAATATATTCCAGGATCTCGTCAGAGGGCAGGTTCGACAGCATCCGGGCTGCTATTTGGTCGCTCGGGGCCCAGATGCCTCCTTGTGTGATTGTCCTACAGCATATAGTGACCATGAGCTATACACGAGCTCGGAGCTGAGCTGGGTTCCTGCCCTACCGATAAAACAAAACAAAATAAAACGAAACTTCGGAAATCCACAGCTTAGTGACGATGAGGTAGGTTGTGAAAAAAAGCTCCCAAACTGCTAAAGGTCCAGCCTGAAATGAAAAGCCTGCCTGAGGCTACAGACTGGAGGAGATCTGATGTGAAGCATTACACAGAAATACTGCACTGAATCCTGAAAACACCACACATTTACTGTACACACTTTATATATATATCAATGTTTTTTTAAGCTATTTATCGGTACCATTCATCACGAGGTTTTGTCAAATAAAACGGCAAACCTCTCTGAAATCCTGTAAAAATTCCTGAACAGCAACAAATGCGTGTCTCAAAATTGTTCCCGTGAAATCGTTCATATTTCACACTTGGAAACAGTGCCCCCTACTGGACATCAATATAATAACTACTGACTACGAACGGTTATGCAGACGATCGCGTAAATAGTGACCGAGATCTAAAGCCCAGCGATGAGGCAGCTAGCGATGAAAATTCATTCAGCTACAGTATTTCCTACAGCTCCTGAGGTAAGGATATTGCTGTGGATTGCTTGATCTGAGGTAAGTAAAAAGAGGGGGGAAAAAGTGAGAAAGAGAAAAAAAAAAAATAATAATCAGAAGACGAACAAAATAGCACTTTTTTTCTTCTAAATAAAACTCTTCAAGTCCTGTAATGAACACCTGTCAGTGGATTTTGGCTGAATGTCCTGATTGTGTTTAGCGTTATTTATTTCGCACAGTGTTTGTGTGTGTTAAATATGTCTGAGGATGTATAGACAGCTAAAGCTGACAAGAAGTAAATGAGGTACTGGTTGTGTAACAGTCTGTTTTTTTTCAAAGCAAGGCGTGTAGCGACTGTGCCAAAGCCTGGACGAGGAGGTCGGAGCCTGGGCAGTGGAGAACTCCGCTAAGGTGAGCCGCTGGTAGACGGCTCGGCCGAGCTGGGGCCTTTTGAGGAAGAGGAGGAGGGGCTGTGGCTCGGGAAGACGAAGGTGGTGTTGGATGGCACGGACGATGCGCTGGCTGCAGAAGACACCGCCACTGAAGCAGGCTTCTGAGCAAAGAGACTTCCTGTGAGGGAGAAGGAGGGTGCGGTGAGGGTTAAATAATACAATTAATCTGATTATTAGACCAGGAGAGGAGGGATACATCGAGATGTAGATCGCATCGGCCTCAGTTAGGGATATGCACATCTCTACTATAATCTATAATCTACTATAATAGGCTTCATCACTAGAGGGCAGTGTTCAGCTTTCACGCTTTAATATTAGACCTTTATGACATGAGCACATGATCGTTGCTGTGCAGATCAGCTTCTAGTAAACTGAATTCTGTACACATGGGCAATTGAATGGATTAATTTCTATTCCTATTCTATAATAATTTTTCTATTATTATTTTATTATTAATATTGTAATTAGTGGTGCTTGAAAAGCATGTTTTTTTTTGGTTGAGGTTTATTATAAGGTGACTATTATTTATTATACATATTATAAGAGATTTTTTTAATTAATAATAATTAAATGTGTTCTATAATTTCTTATAATAAAATGACATTAAAATAAAATGAAACAGAGATGTGTGCGGTGTACCTGAGTAGACAACACCGTTGACCTCTACAGATACACTGATGCTGGCAGACCCTGTGGAGGAAATGCTCAAAGCCAGGTCATGCTTATCATCTGCAGAAACACAAAAGCAGGCACAAGCTGTTTAAACCCACACCATGACCCTTCATGCTGTTCACTCAGTCACTTTATCCTCCCGTCATAATGAAATAAAAAAATGTAAGGGGATGGTTAGTCAACCTCATTTTTTGATGACACTTCGGTGCTTGGGGAAGTAAAGCTCAGCTTTATCTACTACTGAATGAGCTGAATGATGGCAATACCCTGCTGAGATGGTATCAGGAAGAAACTTTGAGAGAAACCAGACTCAAAAGATCCACAGAACCCATCCTGGGTGGAACCATCATTTTTTTCTCATCCAAATGTATTTGCAGTTGCCTCACAGTACTATATTCTTCTACATGCATTATAAATTTAATATTATTTCTAGATATATAACATTTTAAAACATACATCATATCAGCATATTATATTTTTATATTATAGAATATATTTTATCGGTATTATATCGACATATTTTTATATTGAAGAATAATATATTTTTATAAATATAAACCGCCATTTGATATTTATATATTATTCAATATATTTTTATAAATATATCAGCATATTATATTATTATATTATATAATATATATTTTTTTAAATGTTATATTGGCTTGATATTTGCACATTATATTTAAAAAAAAAAACATTCCTCAATAAAGAGCAACAAGGTGCTGTGGTTAAACTGATTGAATCATCTGAGTGCACTGGACTCTACACATGTCTGTATTTCTGTTCCTCATTGTTAAAACTGACCTTTTGGTGTCAGACCCATGCGCAGGTTCATGGGCATTTGAGACGCCATGGCGAGCAGGTTGTGCTGAAATGCCTGCTGCATGAGTCTCTGCTGCTCCTCGGCCAGACGTGCCATCTTCCTCTCGGGCCCCTCAGAGGCTCCGAGTCCTGTTCCAGTCTCCAACTTTTCCCTCAGCTGCTCCAGCGTGGCTGCCCGAGCCAGTCCTGCCACCTGCTGCTGACCCAGAGCCAGCGCCATGGCCGGGGCACGAGCTGCCAGCAGAGATGAAGAGGCGTCTTCTAAAAGGGAGAGAAAGAGAAAGATAGAAGACGTGATTAATTTGAAAATAATATCACATACCTTTCGCTCTCTCTCTCTCATCGTATTAAATGCGTTTTCCTCTCTCCTCTTACCCAGAGCCTTGAGTGAGTGTGCTGATGCCCCCTGCAGACTGTTTAGTGCCACTGCAGCTCCAGCACCCAACGCTGCCAGGTGCATTTTGGGTGGGGAGAGGATGTGAGAAGCGGAGCTGGGGGAGGAGCTAAAGCGAAACAGGCTGCTGCTGTAGCTGGGGCGACGCCCCTCACGCCGGTTGCTGTCGATGGCGGCCTGCAGCTCGCTGGGAGAGCTCAGGCTTTTGCGTACACACTCGTACGGGTACAGATACTTCATGTACCTGAGAAAAGATAAAGGAAACCCACACAGAGCTTGTCATTACAGAAATCTTTCAACACTGCAACGAATAAATACTGATAATATACTGAGGCCAGATTTAATAAAAAAAAAAAAAAATCACATTTCAGTCTTGTCAAACTCATTCGAATCCTTACGCTTGCCCATTTTTCCTGCTTCGAACACATCAACTTTGAGGACATAATTTTCTCTTGCTACAGAATATATCCCACCCAACAGGTGGTGCCATGATAAAGTGATAATCAGTGTTATTCACTCTATTAATCGGTGTATATAACACAGGGTATACATGTGTTCAGGACTTTTCTAGCGTAAAGCTCAAATAAACGATTTAGTACAGAAATTGGTAAATACGACGAGTTTAAAAAAAAAAAAAAAAAAAACGGTCCTTAAGAATTTTTCAGTCTGTGTACTTCTCAGTTCTGATTGGTCAAAAGGTCCTGCCATTTTTCACATAACCGATGTCAAATTGAAGTGGTATAAAAGGAATAAAACATTATTCTATGATGTTGCAGGACAATAATCCTAATAAAAATAACTCCACTTTTCATTGGGCAGGATAAAATTTAGAGTATTTTCCAACAACGAGTCTCCATTTATAATTCCAGGACTAAGAAAGAAAAAAAAATTATAATAAAAAAATACCCCAGAAGTGCTTAATTATATATAAATATATCTCAGCACTTCAGTCCTTCATCTAAGGTGAACTCTGACCCAAACCAAATCAATAAATCCATCGTGTCAATACACTTCTTCACTGGCTGCACAGTTTCATTGGATGTAAATGAAAAGAGGAGTGTGACAGAAGGTGAGGTGAAAGCAGAGACAGGAACACATCAGGATGGTAATCTGAAGCTATTTTCTGTGTGTGTGTGTGTGTGTGTGTGTGTGTGTGTGTGTGTGTGTTTGTGTGTGTGTGTGTGTGTGTGTGTGTTTTCTCTCACTGTGTGCGGAGTGTGAAGGCAGCGCTGGTGATGGAGGTGGGTAAGTTGAGGCCCTTGGTGATTTCTCTCCATATCTTCTTGTTGATGACCTCCACCAGGCCTCCTTTCTCGGTTACCAGCTTGTAGAGCATGTAGAGATCAAGCACCTGCTTGGCCATGATGGGGATTCGGTTCACTGGAGTTCCTGCACGTGCACACATACATACACTTTAGTCATCAGTAAAATTCCACGGTCGTGGGTTATAAATTCTGGTTAGATATCAGAAAGATGTTTGAGATAAAGACAGAAAAGCAAGAATACAGACAGCATGATAAATCACATCACATTGTTCCGAGTTTTCATGGATTTATGGATTTACTTTCTCTACTTTTGGTTCTGAATTTGTATCACAACGTGTTTCATGGTGTTTGAGCGGAAGCTTTTAAATTGTATTTTCAATTGTTTTGGAGAAACATTTGTGTGATTTCCTTTGGTATATCGTCTAAAATTAGCTTGAAGTGTGTGTGTGTGTGTGTGTGTGTGTGTGTGTGTGTTGTATTAACTGAATCCAAATGATTAAAAATGCCAAATAAACAACATCAGCTCATTTCTAATCCATATGGTCATTCCATACACTTTACTTAATTCCTTTGCGTGTAAACTATGCGTGAGAAAAGCCTTTTAGTGCCCTATGTCCTCAGTAAAGCCAAGATCTAAAGCCCTGAGAGGAGCAAAGAGCAGAAGATACATATTTAACCACGCCAGCCTGACCTCAAACACGAGCCTTCGCAAACACGAGCGCAAACACACGCTAGACTTTAAAGAGTAATGCGCTGGCCTTGTCTGGACCTCATAGTGAGGGGATGGGCAGGAGTAGAGGTGAAAGGTGTAAGGTGCACCACACACACACCTTCCCCACACACACACACACACACACACCCACCTTCCCCACAAACATGATCCATAGAGCCATGGATTAAACAGGAAGTAAGCAACTCCACTAATCCCCAGGCCACAGGAGGGCACACATGGAGAAAGAAAGAGTGCTGTAATGGACATTATTTGAAGGATTGTTAATGGTTAAACACACACACACGCACACACACACACGCACACGCACACACGCACACGCACACACACACACACACACACACACACACACCCTCTCTGTCTTTTAAAAGGCATGTGGGTGTGGCCGTGTGTGTGTGTGTGGTGTAATACTACGTCTAATCTAATCCCATAGCCCTTGGGTATGTTTCAGCCTCAGACAGACGAGTCATTAACGTCTCCCCTAAAGCAACACGATCATCTCCGAAGCTTAAAGCTGATCTGACTAACGTCTTCATTTAGTCACGCCTCTGCCCACATCGCCTTTTATTCGAGGCACACGTGCACGATAATATTCACTTATATACCACTATTCTGAGTCATCAGATCAGATGAAGCATCGTACAGTCTGATGAACAAAACCACACACAGAGAAATAAAGCTCAATGTCCTTTACGTATTCAATAAAAAGTCCGACACCTCGCAGCAAGTCAACAGCACCCTGAATAAAAATAAAAACAGCCATAGTTAGGTATCAGTGGTGCAAGTATCAGCCCACGTCAGATAAACCAGTCTCAGCCAGTCTGGGGGCTTATACCAGTACTAAATACTAAACCTCAATAATAAGCTCTATACATAGCATCATAAAGAGTAGGGATGGGCCCTATAGAGGAGATATGGAATAGCTGTTACGAAACGACGCGTATCACAACACAGATTGTGAATCCTGACAATCCGGATGATCAACCTGCAGAACACCTGAGAAGATATGAATGTCAACACACCGCTATACAGGGAGGTAATCTGACCACCTAATATTTACAAAAACAATTATATATATATATATATATCTCCAAAAGTATTGGGTCACCTGGTCATAAGCACAGTATGTAATTTTAGAGCAAAGCATTCCACATTTAGTCCCAATTTTCTCCTATAATTCCCTCCACTCTTCTGGGAAGATCTTTCACTAGATTTTAGAGTGTGCTTGTGGATATTTGTGTTCATCATGAGGGTGTTACAAAAGGCAGGTACTGATGTAGGTGAGGAGACCTGGGGTGCAGTCAACATTCCAATTCATATAGTGTGTGTGTGTGTGTGTGTGTGTGTGTATATACACACACACACACACACACACTTACTTCTGAAGGGACAATCCTATAGAAATAAAACTTGTGGGCTCGATGTCGCTAACGTCACCAGTACTTCAGCTGGTGTCTCAGGGTTAAAATATTATGACTTTATTCTCGGAACTTTGACTTTTGTCCCAAAATATTACATCGACTTTAATCTCATAATCATACTTTTTTCTTACGTGACACCAAAACACCATCGCAACAACCTTATCAGAAGCAGATCTAATGTTAAAGATTATAGACATACACTATACATACGGAATACACACCGACTTTTCCAGCCATATGTGGTTCTTCCACAAACTGTTACCACAAACTTGAAGGTGCGCAGTTGTTTCCCCTTAACTTAAACTAGGAGACCCAAACCTGTTAGAGTCTGACTATGTACAAAAGTCAAGCTCCATGAAGTTTACATGGGTTGGCGTGAAAGATCTTGTACTAGAGAGCTCTGATCTCAACCTTATTAAACACCATTGGGATGAAAGTTCACCTCAAGTTTCCTCACCTCACCTACATCAGTACCTGATTTTACTTACACCCTTGTGGCTTAATGAATCTGACACAAATCTCCACAAACACACTCTAAAATCTAGTGGAACATCTTACCAGAAGAGTGGAGGTTCTTATAACAAGAAATAGGAACTAAATGTAAAATGTGATGTTTAAAAAAAAAGCACATACAGATCATATGGGTTAGGTGTCCACAAACTTATGTCCATATGAAGTATGTTTACAGATCTTGGATCCAGCTGTTTTTGAGTCCAATCCAAATCACTTATTTTAGAGGAACGCCTGAAATTCAATATTTGCTCCAGAAGGAATGTCATTTATCTTAATAACCGTGCATACTGTAATGTTGCAAATCCATTCTATTGATATTATAAATATCTCTATAGAGTCGCATTGATTTTATTTATTTATTTTTTTATTAAATCGCCTTTTCCTTCTCCTCCTCCTGATGTCTTCAGAGAGTCAGGTCCTCTTGTAGTATGATTCATGTTTTAGTGTCCTCTAAACTGTCACATCCTGAACGACTTATTAAGGAAAAATTATTTTATGGAGCAAAAAGGTGCATTTTCTTTTTTTTTTTTACAAAATACGGTCATGTTGCTTCTGATCTCTGTATTCATTATATGATATTTTTATGTTGTATATATATATATATATATATGTATTTAGATAGATAGATAGATAGATAGATAGATAGATAGATAGATAGATAGATAGATAGATAGATAGATAGATAGATAGATAGATAGATAGATAGATAGATAGATTCTGGAGTCTGATGTTTGCTCATTCATCAATAAGGATGTTAAAAAAGTAAGGTACTGATGTAGGGGAGGAGGTGAGGAGGCCTGGGGTGCAGTCAGCATTCACATTCATACCAAAGGTGTTCAACAGGGTTGAAGGTCAGAGCTCTATAAGCAGGAGTTCCACAATGTATGTAAAGAATATCTTCATGGAGCTGGCTCCAACATTGTGGTAACAGTTTTGGGGGGGGGGAATCGAAGAAGTAAGAAGTATGTGTGTATTTCATCATCATCATCATCATCATCATCATCACCATCATCACAGAAGCAGCTGTTCACACACACACACACACACACACACACGTGCATCTTTAATGATGTTCTGGCCATCGAACCAACATCAAGCACAGGGGTCAGATGGCAGCTTTGGAGTATTGACAATCAAATTAGCGTGAGGGTCAGCAGGAAACTGTTTTCACACACACACACACACACACACACACACACACACACACACACACACACACACACACACACACACACACACACACACACACACACACACATGCTTGAAAAACAAAAGACAAAGAATAAACAAAGGGTTTTTTACAGGCCACTACAACATCATAATCATCATCACTATACCCTATCGATCCACAGCATTCAGCTCCACTGATCTGGGATCATCACTGCATGTGCAGATTTCTAATAAAGTGTTTTATTTTGCATACAATACAGCAATTTGCAACTACAGACTATTAGTATTTTATGCGTAAAATGTTTTAATTTAAACTAGTGGCATATTATGCCATCTGGCATCCTGATGTTGGAAAAAATTAATTTTATCTACACATCTTCAAGAAGATCGTTTGCCTGCTTTTTTTTTTTTCCACATAAACCTGTGATTCTGATCATTAATAGGTGCCTTTCCACCGAACAAAATGGAGTAATCAAAAGCTATAATAAAAAGTAAAATCATAGAATACAGACACTTATGATGATCAGGATTTTTTTTCCCGAATGATTGCAAACAGATCAGTAATAATCAATAATAATAATAATCAAGCATAAATAATTTCACTTAAAAAAAATTTATAATTTAAAAAATGAATCAAATAATGAGTCATTTACGATTCGATTTACTCTGAGGAACCTGGCTGCATGTTAAGGATGAAAAATGCCTGAGCCATTATACATCATGGTATCGATATCACTCTGAGATTAAGTGTCCTGTCACGCCACTGAACGCTTTAATGGACACTCACTAAGCTGCAGCTCACCAAATGGTTAGACTGAAGCCTGAGCTTAGACACAAATGCACAGCAAATGCGTGTGAGACATTTGCTGTTGAACTGTGGACCCTGCAGCACGGATCTAACACTCCACCTCGGCCAAATGGCTGTGCGTAGCTGCTCTGAAGGACGCTCTAATTGGCCGCAGGCTCCCCCCAGCCCATCACGCCCTGCCCTGTTGATTTCACCCCTGAGACTGGCCGATCAGGAGCAGAGAGATTAATGGCACCAGGGGTCAGAGGTTATGCTGGTGGGAAACCCTGCGTTTGGGGCCCCATAGGAGGACGAATCACTCAGTAGGGAGAAAAGGGAGAAGAGAGGGTTTGAGATAAAACTATTGAGACCAGGGCAGGAACAGTAAAGTGTTGAGAAAAGAGAAGAAAAAAAAAACTGGACAAACTGGAATTATATACAAGACAAAGCATGAATTAGTTATTAAATGAAACAAAAAAATAAATAATTATGCAGAAAAGAACGACATACCTAAAAATGCATACGTATTGTTTTGTCAGCATGAGAATTGTCCCCTCCAGCTACTTTATGGAAATTCTTAAATTATTAACAAAAGCAAGCAAAAAAAAAAAAAAACAACAAGCCCATTTTTTTTTATACGCAAGACTGAAATTTTTATGAAAACTGTTTTTCTTTCATATTACTTTATCAGATAAAAAGGTTTAAATGCAGAGATATCAGTATCAACCTCTGTGTGTGTGTGTGTGTGTGTGTGTGTGTGTGTATATGTGTGTGTGTGTGTGTGTGTGTGTGTGTGTGTGTGTGTGAGAGAGAGAGAGAAAAAGAGATACATATCACCCATCACATGGCCTTGCCATTTATAGAGGAACACTTGTACAATGTAAGACATTAATAGCTTTTATAGCTGCTGCTCGGATCGAGCGACGCTCAGGAGCAGGATGTGCTCAATGATCAGTTCGCAGCTGTTCACGTCGCAATCGTGAAGCCGCGACAAAGATAGAAAGTGGAGGTAAAGTGAAATACAGTGCGATCAGGCTGAACCTAATTGGAGCAGGCAGCTGCTGGACGTACAGGCCGCTATAATAAGTCTGCAGGGTTTGGGGAAAGCGTTCGCTGACGCCGGTGTGGTCAATTAAATATCGCTGATTTCACATTAGTGACATTCCTTAAATAATTAAAGCGCCGCCAGCGAGGTGACCGGGGGGGAATTAATTTTTCAGTGAGCCTGCAATGTTGCCACTTTGGTGTGAAGTTTCAGCAGGCATCCTGCCCCTCCACTACATCCATTTACTTACAACATATAGAGAGAGTGAGGGAGTGAAGGTAGAAAAGAAGAAGGAAGCGTTTTAAAAAAAAATGTGCATCAAATACAAGCTGGCATTCGTATTACAGTCCGTTGTTTTAAACATATTTGCATTAGTAAAAAACTTTATTATATATAAATATTATCACATTCACTACACGTTCATTATTTAGAAAGAGACCAATAAGTTTCTCGAGCACGTTCTCTCAGGACCACTGCTGTTACTTCAGGTATATGATGTATCACAACACCACCTTAGAGTCACCTAGAATACAGATTAACATGGCAGAGGTAGAGCTGTGACTTTCTTTTTTTTTTTTTTTTTTTCCGCTACACAGGCAAATTTAAGTCAATTGATGATTTGCTGTCTGTCTGAACCGAGAAATAAAAGTTTAACTATTTGCACCATATTGAATTGAGGAGCATCATATTTTTTCATTGCATCGTATTAACATTGTGTTGAATCAAATTGAAATCGTACTGCTTAAGTGTGAACCTTATCACATCGCATCGGTAGCTGCTTCATATGTATCTTTAATGTATCGTACCATTGGCTATGCATTGAGATGCGAATTGCATTGCATCAGTTATAAGGATGCACATGCCTAATATTTATATATCAGTATACTGATAGATTTTATAACAGAAATAGAAAAGGAAAAAAAATTACCCAGAATGGTGTAAATAATTTATCTAGAAAACTGTGGTGCAACACTTACTTTTGCCTCCAAAAATGAGATTATTTTCCCATAACCGCACGTCCAGGAGTGTATTATTCCTTCATAAACATGCTATAAAGTTACATCACAGCAGATTTAAATTGTCATTCCCTCTCAAAGACCATGCTTCATTTCCTTTACTGCTTCTCTCCAGACACGTCCACCATTACGATCTGTTCATGCAGAATTTGCGCTGTTGCTTTAGTAATGATGGCATATCAAACCTGCAATTTGTCCTGCAGCTGAATACTGTCTGAGCTGCTGCTAAATATATCAACATCATCTGAGCAATTAGAGCCGAAAACTCGGCAGTGCTCTCAGAGCATTAGACGTTAAAGTCAGAGACATTCAAGGCCTGAGAAAAGACACTCAAAATGTTCAATATTTTGAGAAAGTGGAATCAATCACACTTGTTAATCCTTACTATACATCTGTTCCTGAAACACTGAAACTAGCTCTTACTTTTTGTTTTTTTCAGTAGTTGAAAAGAAAGAAATTTTTGAAAGAAATTTCAAAAGAAAATTGAAAGAAAGAAAGAAAGAAAGAAAGAAAGAAAGAAAGAAAGAAAGAAAGAAAGAAAGAAAGAAAGAAAGAAAGAAAGAAAGAAAGAAGAAAGAAAAAAATAAAAGAAAAAAGAAAGAAAAAAAAAGAAAGAAATAAAAAAAGAAAAAAGAAAGAAAGAAAAAAAGAAAAAAGAAAGAAAGAAAAAAAGAAAAAAAGAAAGAAAGAAAGAAAGAAAGAAAGAAAGAAAGAAAGAAAGAAAGAAAGAAAGAAAAAGAAAAAAAGAAAGAAAGAAAGAAAGAAAAAAAGAAAGGAAAAAAAGAAAGAAAGAAAAAAGAAAAAAAGAAATATGATGTCTGCATCATTTATTCTGTGTTAATTTAATTCATTAATAGAGATTTTTGTATGTCGCTCTGGATATTGTCGTCATCTTAATCCTGAAGATGCAGATACGAAGTAGAGGTCGAGTGATATGGGTTTTTCTCTGGCTGATACTGATATTTAGAAATCAGGGCAGCCGATGCCTATTTTTTGGGATGTTTTGAGTGTCGGTCGGCTTTTATTATTAGTTTCTTTTGGTTTTTAATCAGACAATACAGTTTGTTCAATAGCAAGAAAGAGAATCGGATTGGCTAATTAGCTTAGCGAATGAGAAAAAAAAAACTGAACACTTTTGTTGTCAATCTTGTTCTTGTCTTTCCAACGTAGCGGACATGATCTGGAAAAAAAAAAGCTACACCAATCCGTTAGCGGCGGGTGGAAACATTGCATGCTTTATATATATTTACAGTTCTAGCGTTTACGGTTTCCCTGTTCGGATACCGAATACACACTACTGCCACCTGCTGGTATTAGAGTGTTATGTTCTCTCACACAAGTGGCGAACGTAATCGCACGGTCAATCCATCACGATCAATCGGTCGACCTCTAATACAAAGGACGTTTTTTAAACATTTCGATAAAACTGCGCCACTAACGTGGACACGGATTTAGCTACATGTTTCAGTACAGTATCGCATCGCAGTACGTTATTTGGTTTCCACCAGGAGGTCTATTTATAATTCCAGCTGCTGTGTGTGTGTGTGTGTGTGTGTGTGTGTGTGTGTGTGTGTTCACTCCGTGCCAGCGTGGCTCCTTGTAAAACACTCTCCAGCACAGAAGTCTGGTTTAGCTTCAATGGCAGCACAGAGACATAAAAGGCATCAGTCAATGACAGAATAGAGCTGTGCTATCTATAGCCTGGCTAAATCCTCTCTCGCTCGTACACACACCAACTTTTCTTCTGTTACAGGAAGCATACAATACTGACACTCACATAACACCACGGCTTTACACATGAAACTTAGTTATAGTTGATGAATTACGCACTCGGGAGAGCTGCTGTTTTGGGAAAAGAATCAACTGTGAGCTGATAATAGCATCTCCGCTTCATTATCCTGCTCCGCTCCTGATTATTTTCCTGTAACATCTTACTAATTTTGATCATTTCTTTAATGCTGCCACTGATTTCTACCTGCTCTTGCCAAAAACCTTTTGCTAGATTTGCAAATTTTACAAAGCTACTTTCTGATAAAGCTGGGAAATATCTATAAACTGGGTGATATGATATACGCTGGGATACATGAAGCTCATCTTACCACATTTAGACCCCCATTTGCGGTTAAAATAACCTCCACTCTTCTGGAAAAATGTTCCACTAGATTTGTAGTATGTTTGTGAAGATTTTTGAGAGACTTCCTTTAGCCACATGGATATTAACAAAGTCAGGTAGGTGAGGAGGCCTGGGGTGCAGTCTGCATTCCAGTTCATCCCAAAGGTGTTCAATAGGGTTGAAGGTTAGAGCTTTATAGCAGGAGATCTTTCACTACAATGTATGTAAAGAATATCTTCATGGAGCTGGCTTTGTACACCAGGGAACAGGTTTGGGTCTTTAAGTTCAGGTGAAGAGAAAAACCGATGTCCGATACAATTGTGTGCCTCCAACTTTGTGGGGAAAAAACAAATTCTGGAAAATTCAGGTTTCCCAATCCTTTTGTCCATATTGCTGAAGAGCAATTCCAATCTCCTGATCTCTTACGAAGGTTTTTCATCTTTTGAAAATGGTAAAATGCTTGTTGATGTTGATTTATTTCGTAGCTGTTAAATAAAAGTATTGAAATAAGGTTTATAAAAAAAAAATTATGTTGAAGGCAGATGCCTTTATGAACAACATCTGGAAGATATTTTTGAAAATATGTACATTCTGTAGCAAAAGCTGACTCCAATTGAATAAACGGAAACAAAACAAAAAAAAATCTGTTGTGGTTTACATGATCATTTGCATAAATTACTTAGTTGAAGTTACCCCCCCCCCCAACCACCACCCCATCCTCCAGACAGGTAAAAAATTTGGGAGGTCTTCTTCACTCAGATCAACACATGACATCAAAACAACACGGTTGCTTATTGAAACAACACAATAAGTTCAATTTACTTTAAATAAACATACAGACATATGTTCGGTTTGTAACAATGACTCTACAGTACGCTGTTCATTGTCTTGCGAACAGAAGATGAACAAATGAAAACTTGATCACACAAACCAAAAATCCCCTCTTATTTGGAGCGTCAAATGTAGCAAAGGTTAAAAATGTTTTCCTGTCATGTTCTTTCCAAACCTCGCAGGAGAAAAGTGCACAAGGTATTTCAGCTTTTTTGGTGCACATGGAACGTGCAGCAGGTGAAGTCTGAGTAAACAGTGTGTACAGATTAGGCAGAGAAGATGCAGATTAGCTGCGGAGTATGTAGGTCATCAGATAAAGTCACGCAGCACCTGACGGAGAGGATTAACATGGTAGAACTGTAACAAACACACACAAAAACACACACACACACACACACAGACACACTAACTGACTCACTTACTCACTAACTCACACACACACGCATACAAGAAACTGAAAAACAATGCGACAGCTTCCTAGGAAAATTGCACCCAGCTCTGGTTTTGAAGACCACACTCTTTCTTTCTCTATATTAACTATAACATGGTGACCTTGATACAAAACAAGGTCACCACAAAGATCTACAGATTCTTCCCACACTTCTAGCATCACTCAAAAAGAATATAAAAACGTGTGTGTGTATATATATATATATATATATATATATATATATATATATATATATATATATATATATATATATACACACACACACACACACACACACACACACACACACACACACACACACACACACACACACACACACACACGTTTTTATATATATATATATACACACACACACACACACACACACACACACACACACACACACACACACACACACACACACACACACACAAAGTTAATCTAAAAAGCGGAAGTTTAGTGAAAGCAGCAATTCGGGTGACTGTCTTCCCAAAATCATAATGGAAGGAGACTCTATCACAAGGAGACTATAATCAATTATAATTTTATTATTATACTGTATTTCTGTATATTTTACTGTATACTTAAATGTTTATATGAGGATTTTTGGGTGTCTGGAATGCCTTTTTTTTAATATTATAATATATAATAATAATAATAATAATAATAATAATAATAATAATAATAATAATAAATATATACAGTGGGTACGGAAAGTATTCAGACCCCCTTAAATTTTTCACTCTTTTTTATTTTGCAGCCATTTTCTAAAATCATTTAAGTTCATTTCTTTTCCTCATAAATGTACACATAGCACCCTATATTGACAGAAAAACACAGAATTGTTGACACTGTTGCAGATTTATTAAAAAAGAAAAACTGAAATATCACATGGTCCTAAGTATTCAGACCCTTTGCTCGATATTTAGTAGAAGCCCCCTTTTGATCTAATACAGCCAGGAGTCTTTTTGGGAAAGATGCAACAAGTCTTTCACACCTGGATTTGGGGATCCTCTGCCATTCCTCCTTGCAGATCCTCTCCAGTTCTGTCAGGTTGGATGGTAAATGTTGGTGGACAGCTATTTTTAGGTCTCTCCAGAGATGCTCAATTGGGTTTAAGTCATTGCTCTGGCTGGGCCATTCAAGAACAGTCACGGAGTTGTTGTGAAGCCACTCCTTCGTTATTTTAGCTGTGTGCTTAGGGTCATTGTCTTGTTGGAAGGTAAACCTTCAGCCCAGTCTGAGGTCCAAAGCACTCTGGAGAAGGTTTTCGTCCAGGATATCCCTGTGCTTGGCCGCATTCATCTTTCTCTTGATTGCAACCAGTCGTCCTGTCCCTGCAGCTGAAAAACACCCCCACAGCATGATGCTGCCACCACCATGCTTCATTGTTGAGACTGTACTGGACAGGTGATGAGCAGTGCCTGGTTTTCTCCACACATACCGCTTAGAATTACGGCCAAAAAGTTCTATCTCGGTCTCATCAGACCAGAGAATCTTATTTCTCACCATCTTGGAGAACTCCATGCGGGTTTTCATGTGTCCTGCACTGAGGAGAGGCTTCCGTCGGGCCACTCAGCTATAAAGCCCCACTGGTGAAGGGCTGCAGTGATGGTTGACTTTCTACAACTTTCTCCGATCTCCCGACTGCATCTCTGGAGCTCAGCCACAGTGATCTTTGGGTTCTTCTTTACCTCTCTCACCAAGGCTCTTCTCCCCCGATAGCTCAGTTTGGCCGGTCGGCCAGCTCTAGGAATGGTTCTGGTCGTCCCAAACGTCTTCCATTTGAGGATTATGGAGGCCACTGTGCTCTTAGGAACCTTAAGTGCAGCAAAAAATTTTTTGGAACCTTGGCCAGATCTGTGCCTTGCCACAATTCTGTCTCTGAGCTCTTCAGGCAGTTCCTTTGACCTTAATGATTCTCATTTGCTCTGACATGCATTGTGATCTGGAAGGTCTTATATAAACAGGTGTGTGGCTTTCCTAATCAAGTCCAATCAGTATAATCAAAAATTTCTGGACTCAAATGAAGGTGTAGAACCATCTCAAGGATGATCAGAAGAAATGGAGAGCACCTGAGTTAAATATATGAGTGTCACAGCAAAGGGTCTGAATACTTAGGACCATGTGATATTTCAGTTTTTCTTTTTTAATAAATCTGCAAAAAGGTCAACAATTCTGTGTTTTTCTGTCAGTATGGGGAGCTGTGTGTACATTCATGAGGAAGAAGAATGAACTTAAATGATTTTAGCAAATGGCTGCAATATAACAAAGAGTGAAAAATTTAAGGGGGTCTGAATACTTTCCGTACCCACTGTATATTTTTTTTTATTTATTTATTTTTTTACTAAAGAGGGAATTTTAATACAAAATAAAAAGATTTTGGCTGCAAACTCGAATGAATGAAACAGAACATTTACACTCTATTTAGGACTTGTGTGTTTGATGATTGTGAAATACCAGCACTTGCGGGCATTTATATATATTAAAAAAAAAAAAAAAAAAAAAACTACCAGAAGGAGGAGGGAACGAGTGTAATGTGACTCTCTTGTCTTTGGTCACAAAGATGGGTCACCTGAACAAAGCTGTAGAACGGGGGAAAAGGAGGGGATGACAAGAATGAGTGAAAAGGAAGGATGATGTGAAAAGTGAGAAGGCCACTTTGACTGTAACCGGAGTCTGTGTGCTCCCTGAGGACAGCTGGACAGAGCTGATCACGATCTGATCAACACCTCATCGAAACGCGAGAGGACGGAGGAGGAGAGCAGGAGAGAGCGATTGTCTAATGTCCTGACACAGCATACTGGATGAAAAGATGGAACAGCCTTTGAGGGTGGAGGTGGAGAGAATGACGCCTGTCGTTACTGTGCTTGTAATAAAGCTACAGGGTGTTACGGGTGCAGAAAAAAGACAGGGATGAAAGAAAAAAGGAGAAAAACTAAATCTATTGATCATATCACAGTGTGTGAGAAACATCAGTGTTATTGATGCCAGGAGGTTTACCTGCCCACAGAAGATATATTTTATTAGTAAAAAAAAAAAAAAGAAATTATAAATAAGCCAACAAACAAACAGCCCTTTCCATCCATTCTATAAAAGGTCTATAGCAAACAACGGAAGAGAAAAATTTCTATTCTGTTAATGTTTAAAAATCCTAAAAGGAAAAAAGAGAACAAATAATAAACAAACAAACAAATAAATAAATAAATAAATAAATAAATAAATAATTAAAACAAATTAATGAATTGCTTAATTTAGAAACAGCATCAAGGCTGTTAAAAAGAGCATGAAAGCATTGGATAAATAAATAAATAAATAAATAAATAATATTCTAGTAATGGTTGAAAATTCTAAAAGGAAAAAAAAAAAAGAACAAATAATAAATAAATCAAAGAAATTAACGAATTACTTAAATATAAAACTGCCTCGTGGTTTAAATTAAGAAAGAAAAGCAGAGAAGCTTAAAACAATAAATATATATACAAACAATCAAACAAACAAATATAGAAATTAATTCAAATGATAAACAATTAAACAAACGAATAAATAAATAAATAGCCCATTCTAGAAAAGGGATATACCAAGCAAACTGAAGAGAAAAAAAATATCTATTCTAGTAATGGTTAAAATTTTATAAAAATAAAAAAAGGAAAATAAATAAATAAATAAAAAACACAAAATTGTCATTTTAATTTAATTTATTACTTTTTATAATTAAGTAAATATTAAAAAAAATGGAAAGCATGGAAGCATGCGAAAATAAATAAATAAATAAATAAATAAATCAAATCAATCATAATTACTCTATTTTAAAGAAAGCTTTTAACAAGTACTACACTTTCCTTTTGTGTTTATTTATTGCTGCACTTTTGACTAGACTTCATAGAAACGGTATAAAAAAAGGGAGGAAAAAGGGAAATAACTCTGTACTATTTATCACATGCAAATGCACGACTCACTACTTGCTTTCCTACAAAGTTCGAAACCTCGTTCTGACACAGAACATAGTTATTTGTGCGATGAATTAGTCATTCATTTACAGCGGTACTCAATCAAACCTGATTACATGCCACTGGCTCTGAAAATCACATCCCAGGCCGTTTTGTGTCTATATTCATCATCTGCTACATGTGTTTGTTGTATTATCACAGAAGGGCCTCAACACCTCTGTATTTTCACGTAAAAGAAAAGAAGAATACCCTGTCACTACAATTAAATGACCAGAAATGAGCTTTGGAGGTGTAGTCTTCAAGGTAATCCCCTTCCACTATCTTTCTTTAATTCTCTCACTCTTTCATTGATCTCCCCCCCCCCCCAGAAAATCCCCCTCTCTCTTTGTTAATCTTCTACCTTTACTTCCTCGCTTCTACAGCAGCTAACGGCCGTAATCAATGTCTGGGTGAGTGACAGATAATACTGATGATCAATACCGAGTCATCAGCTGCTGAGCTTCTGTTCTGGACAATTCAGAGGAAAACTCGACAAAAAACACGGCACTCGGTTTTCCTGAGACAAATAGGTGCGGTCAATAATGAAAAATCGAGGTCCTGGTGGAGCTCCTGGTTAACACGATTACACTTTCTGTACAAAAAAAATATCTATGAATTCTTGATGTTTCAGCTCAACAGAAAAGAAAAAGGGCGCAGAAGCAGCTGCACCTGTCCATCGTCATGAAATCCAGATTCTACGAAAATGTAAATTGGATTCTAGGAATATGCAAATAACCCACAACATTTGCATACTGGTGCTTGATACACTATAAGAACAGATGTAATGGGACAAATGACTTTTCCAGCCATGTGGTTCCTTCCCAAACTTTAACCACATTACACTTAAAAGTAAACAATGTCTTTGAATGTGGAAGCATGAACTACGAGACCCAACCCACAGCTCCATGAACATATGCTTTACATGGGTTGAAGTGGAAGATCTCCAGCTATAGAGCTTTTAAACCCTACTGAACACTTTTGATATGAATGTGAACCCTTGTGGCTGAACATGAACCTCCCCAAAATCTAGTGGAACATCTTCCCAGAAGAGTGGAGGTCATTCTAACAGCAAACCGGGAATAAATGTGGAATGGGATGTAAATTACGGGCTCTGATCTGTTTTTTTTACTTTTATATTTATAAAAATAAGTCACTTTGTTTATAGTTACATAGAAAAAAAACTTCACTTTTTATTAGCACTTCTGTTATAGCAGCTACGAACAATCATTTAATTGGAATGATTGTTCGTAGCTGCTATAACAGTATAGTGAAATTCTTTCTATGTATATCCCAACTCGGGTTAGAGCACAGGCTCAGCAATGATACAGCTCCCCCTGGAGAACGGAGAGTTAAGGGCCCTGCTCAAGGGCCCCATCAGTGGCCGCTTAGCAATGCTGGTGTTTGAACCCCTGACCTTCCGATTAGTAACCCAGAGATTTAATCAAAAAAACGAAAACTACCTTTCCCCTATGATCCCTATAAATTCGATTCTGCACATTTGTGATTTGCCTTGAAGCTGGAACTAGGGTCAGAGCTACAGTCATATACAATGAACCAGAATTCAACAGCACTGTGGTGCTCCATTTTTGAGTGAAAGTAAAAGAAATAAAAAATACAATTAATTACGTTAAAGAAATTAAAAACAAACCAAAAAAAAACCCCACCCACATTTCCCTTCACAGAGTTAGTTGACTGTGTCTGACAAGCACACGTGACAATTCACACAATGGTTTATTTGCTTATAATAGTCACATTCCTCGTACCCATTTAAGGCCATGTTTAGACACAAGGGGCTTCTCGCAGTGACTCAGGCTGGAGGAACACTGGTTTTAATCCCCTACCTGACTGGTTTAGTTGGTTTATAAACCCAAGTCGCAGCTGCTGAATGGCAACAGGGACAAATCTAGCTTTTGTCGTGAATGAAATGATGAGGTATTGATGTACTGTGCGTTTAAGCAGGTGAACATGAAGATCGGGTTGGATTGCTCGCATGATAGGCGGTCACTGTTGTGAAAGTCTGACTCAGAGGAATTTTCCCCTCTGGGGTCGGTACGGTGTTTGCTGCTCATCTGTAAACTGTTTGGCCCAGAAGTGGGCCTCCAGGTCAGAGGGGAAATAAAGAAGGAGGGGATGGGGGAGGTGGGGGATTTTATCCTATTCCATTCATTTATTTTACAGAGCCACAGCTAAAGAGAGAAAGAGAGAGATTTTCTGTGATAGAAAGCAGAGACGGATTTACAGACAACAAATCCTGGTGGTTTAGACACATTAAAGTGTAAACTGTAATGGTTGAGGGACACAGGAACATTTCTTCCAGAAGGTCCAGTGATCACACCA
>NC_139583.1:4328235-4470735 GCF_946808225.1 Silurus aristotelis | reverse complement strand
TAATCTGCTCTAAATCCCATAATATTAAGACATTGACTTATTCAAAGCATCACTCTGGATCATTAATCATGTATTGCGATGTGCATAATGTCCCTCAACTTAACAGGCCATTAGTGTAAGAGAGAGAGCAGAGAGAGGGTAAAAGCTCCAAGGCAAACCGGCCGACTCTAAACATGTCATTAGAGGAGCGCATCATCTTCACCCAGTGCCGCTGCCAAATAGTGTGCCGACAAAATCCAGCTCGTATTTCTGCCCATATTACTGCAATTACACTCACTTTCTCCATGTGAGCCAATATTTCCACGCATTCCTATCAGCCAATCACATCAGTTTGGTTAAAAAAGTAGGTCGATCCAGGCGTTTGGGTTGAGGTTCGAACATCATAACAAGGAGGAAAAAGTGGCGCGTTATTGGTGCTAAAAACATCCAGCTCACCCTTTCTGAGGAGAAAGATCTTACAGGAAGGCTACAGTAAATCAAAATAAGTACTCTTTACAACTGTGGTGATCTGAAAAGCATCGGACTGCCTCCGATTAAAGAAAGTTTTCCTGGATGTCTGGTGTACGTGTCGCGTTAAAAACCGGTATTTCAGTAATTGTGTAATTTCAAGAGAGAGAAAAGCTGTGCGTTTAGCAGGTTCAAATGAAGGTGAGAATACGACTGTATGAATAAAACCGGTCTGGTGGAGATCTATGGAACGTCAGGGCTTTTCACCTCCTGTATGAGGAAAATCGTGATTTTTCATCCGTGAAGCAGACAGAGACAGAGACAGAGACAAAGACAGAGAGAGAAAGAGAGAGAAGAGAGAGAGAGAGAGAGAGAGAGAGAGAGAGAGAGAGAGAGAGAGAGAGAGAGAGAGAGAGAGATACAGACTGGTAGCGCCAAGAGCCGTCTGCTAACTGCTTTTTTGAATCAATACACACTTTTGTGTATTTAATAAACAATAGTACGTCAGACTGATAGGCTGCAGGTCCACAGATGGACCTGGGCTCGCACGTGCGATATCGGTTATATTCGTCACATTAGATCGTAACTCAGAATTCCATTCGCGCGCCCACACACACACACACACACACACACACACACACAAAAAGTAAGAAATAACATCTGAGCCATACAGCTAAACCATTATGTAAGTGTTATTTTGAACTGTCTGTTTAAAAAAAAAAAAAAAAGCACAGAAATTTAAAAAATGGCCACTTGGTGTATAGACAAAAGCACTGCAAAGCCTGATTTGTCTAAGCAATGATGTGCTTTACGCAAAAAACAAATCCTAGTGCTGTGTGTACCTGGAGTAACTATCCTGAAGAAAGAACATTCAAAATTCTTAATATTCTGTGCTTTTCTTTTAATATTTTATTTCTCCTGGCCATTACTCATCATATTTGTTATAAAGTTGGCGAGAGATGTCATCGCTTTTCTTATCTCCTGCCAGTGAACTGCAAACCAATGACTGAATTACTTCACTCTGATCCAAAGATTATCTCTTTAAAAAAAAAAAAAAAAAAAAAAAAAAAAAAAAAAAAAAAAAAAAAAAAAAAAAAGGAAAACCTTGAAAGCTTATCTCACATTCTTGATTCACGCACTGATACAAGCCCAATATTCGAAAACAATGAGAAACGCTGAAAAACTGAGACGTTGCTGAACTCGTTGAACTGTTTTACTGCTTATCGTGAAAAAACTTTTTTTTTTGTCATTATGCTCTAACTACAGTATCTCTTGGACCAATACGGTTGAGGTGAACCGATTCAGAAGATCGGCGCGGTGTAATGAAGTACGTGAAAGCTCTGCCCGTGATGTTCTGTGATCTTCAATAGCGATCTTGTCTGATAGATAGCTTTATGAGATTATAATTACGGTCTCTGGCAAAAAAAAAAAGAAAAGAGAAATCGCTAACAAACGAAAGTGTAAAGAAAGTAAAGAATAAGGTCAATGATGCATTTATTTTATATTATTGAGTCATTTACGCACTTATCCAGAGAGACTTACAGCTGAACAGGGTAGGGTTTAGGGCCTTGCTCAAGGGCCCAGCAGTGGCAGCTTGGTGGTGGTGGGATTTAAACCTGAGACCTTCCGATCCAATGCCCAAGGCCTTAACCACTGAGATACCACCTCCATTTTTCATCTGGGACAGGTGTTATAACCTGTTATAACCTAGCCTTTCAGCGATACTGAATAGAGGGCAAAGAAAAGGTGATGTGGCTAGACTTATGAAGTTTGTGTAATGTATACATTACATTCGTCTGTTCCATTTATTTTCCAAACCACTGATTGTACACACCCCAAACTTACACACACACACAATTTAGAATCGACATTTAGCCTATGTATGGATGGATGGATGGATGGATGGATGGATGGATGGATGGATGGATGGATGGATGGATGGATGGATGGATGGATGGATGGATGGATAGATGGATAGATGGATAGATGGATAGATGGATAGATGGATAGATGGATAGATAGATAGATAGATAGATCGTATCCAGAGGAAACCCCTAAAGCAGGAAGAACTCAGCACACACAACACACACTCATGGCCGAGAGGGGATTCGAACCCCCAGCGTTGCTAACCTATTTTTTCATCCGACTATAAAGTTTCCTTTCAGACCTTACTATCCGTCCCATCTGAAGTTTTTCAGACATGGACATATTTTAAATACATACAACTCAATGATGTAAGCAAAGCCATTTTGTTTAGTTAGCGTTCTACTTCTCCAGACCCAGACGACACTGGGCCTGATTGTTATGTCTACAGAGGGGTTTGCGTCTTGTCAGAGAGTTGGTCCTTGACTTTTATAAACATTCACCTATAGATATATACATACTTTAAATGGACGTGATACTAGAAATCACTGGTGTAGGTGAGGTGAGGAGGGTTGAGGGCTGAACTCTATAGCAGGCCACTCAAGATCTTCCACACACTTCCAACCAATGTAAAGCATATCTTCATGGAGCTGGCTTTGTGCACAGGGGCGTTGTCATGCTGGAACAGGTTTGGGTCTCTCAGTCCTGAAAGGAAAATTACATGCTACCACATACGAAGACGTCAAAGACAATTGTGTGCCTTCAGCTTTGTGGTAAAAGTTTGAGGAAGAACCACGTATGGGTTTAAAAGTCAGGTGACCCAAAACCTATTGTCCATATATTGCTATATTGTACTACATCTGAAACAACTGAGACACTATTTACTGTAATAGTATGCGGTTTTTGGACACACCCTGTAGCTGGAATCTTGCTTATTTTCCAGACAGAAAATCTCAGACATTGCTAAACATTATGTTAATTAGAAATAATTAGATTTGGAATGAATCTAATTAAAGGTGAAAGATTTTTCCCCTCAGAACTCTTTACAAGGAGCTAAACGTGCAAGCAGAAAATCCCGGACCGGATTTACAAACAATTTTAAACACTGTTGGTGAAGCAAGTCCATGTGATAATATACATATATAGACAGTACTGTGCAAAAGACGAGATTTCTTGTTTCCAACCAGAAAATGTGCATACGGTAAAAAAAAAAAAAAAATGTTTATAGGCTGAACATACAGCATGAACCTGGCTCTCGTATACCTAAATGAATTATGGGCCATAATTAATGTCACTGCACTATTTCATGTGAAAATGTCTGCTGTGAAAAAGATCCTCTATACCGAGTTTGTGCAGGACACGATTAAGCATTACATGTTCAATTCACTGGGTAGGTAATAAGACCAACTTTCAGTCATATATATCCATTCAAAATGCAAAAGATCACAGAATTTTGACAGACATCATGGTTTTGTCTCAATGAAAGAGCGATGGCTTGATGACACCGGGACTTGAACCTCCGACCTTGCGATCAGTAACCCAGAGCTTTAACCATTTACATTTATGAAATTTGGCACACGCCCATATCCAGATCCACTTAGATGTATAGCAATCATACAACTGAGCAGCCATCGGGTTAAGGGCCTTGTTTAGGGGCCCAGGAGCAGCAGCTTGTTGTGGCTGGGATTTAAACTCACAACCTTCCGATCCAAAGTCTAATGCCTCAACCACTGTGTCTTACAAATACGTCACTCGCAGCAGCGTTCTCAAGCTTATGGAGTTGTAATCGTTAAAAGAACTTGATAGCAAAAAGAAATATATACAAATAAAAAGCGATGGATTTCTTATTTCGTGCACTAAATATTCAGTGTTTCAGCCAATTGCTGTTAATATCCACTCATCAAACACACTGAATCCGTCCCTTAACACCTGGTTTCCTCTGGCAGTTTCTCGGGCATGTTTGAAGAAGAACCTTTTAGTTAGGAACTTTTAGTGGCACTTAGGAAAAAAATCTAAATGATCTTTCGGTTTTGTGTTCAGACTTGTGCAAGGGATCAGTGAGGTTTAACAATCTCCCTCACACACACTTTTTTTTCCGGCAGCCAACGTGTTAAACAGATGTGTGCAGTTCAGTGGGAGTCGCCCCTCCTCTGCTTTGAGCTAATCTAATAACAGCATGCGAAGTGACGTGGAATGAATCCCTATAATAAACTGCCGTGTGTAGGGTGGAACCCAACAGCCAACTTTACACCCTATAAAGAGCACTGCGGATGAAGGGGGCATTATTTACACACACAAGTGTGATTGATGTCTGGTTGTTTTTTGTTTTTTTTATATATGCACAGGATGTATTTGTAACGTTGTTGAGACAGAAACACTTGCCTGAACAGAGACGCAGGCAAATCAAACCCAACCGAAAACACTAATGTGTGTGTGTGTATGAAGTGGGAGCTTCTGACACGTCAGCAGCATGGGTCTTTGACCAAATAACAATGATGCATAACTAAAACACACCCTAAATCAGCCGCCATCGAGGGTCTCTGTATAATTACAAAAAGGAGTTTTCACCATGAAGGGAGGAGAGACGATGCCACAAAAAAAAAAAAAAAAAAAAAGAACGAAAACACTTACCTCTTTTCTGCATGAAGGTGAAGAGATCATCCAGAAACTCTTTCCTGTTGGGGTCGCTGTCCAGCTCATACAACTGCACGAGAGGCAAACAGAAGATTCTTGTTCTGAGCCTCCTTTTAGCAACAAACAAACTCCATACACTCATATCAATACAGCTAGAGACAGACAGACAGACAGACAGACAGACAGACAGACAGACAGACAGACAGACAGACAGACAGACAGACAGACAGACCTGATTAAGAGACAAACAAAAAAGAAAACTGACCTTGGCAAAGTCTCTGGAAGCCTCTCCTCTTGACCTGTTGCTGTCTGATTCTTCTCCCCATACACCATTGCCATTCTGCAGAGAGATCGAGATCATCATCATCATCATCATCTATCCTCATTACAACCATCAGTTCACATTGCTTTCATCATCAGGTGTTAGATTTATAACATTTTGGCAGACGCCCTTTTCCAGAGCAACTTGCATTCATCTCATTCATACAACTGAGCAGCGATGGGGTTTAAGGGCCTTGCTCAGGGGCCCAGGAATATCAGCTTGGTGTGGATGGGATTTGAACTCAAGACCATCAGATCCAAATGCCTTAACCACTAAGCTATCACCTCCCTATGTATTATATCATTATATTATATCATTTTATTGTCTATACTCATTTTGCCTCACATTTAATCCTAAACACACAATTCAAGAACTGAAAGTGCACCAAATCTCACTGGTCTATTTCACTAATTCAGTATAAGATATAAACCTAGTCTCGGTCTCATCTATGTTTTTTTCCCCCACTTTTCTGGCCACAAGCTCCAGAATTTTGACGGGTTGCAACCAGACTGTTTCTCTGCACATCCATCAATAACACAACACGATGAGGTGGAACAAAAAACGAACAATGCCATCTCCATTCTGGGGCTGGAGATAAGGGAGAAAACCTGGCCATGCTCTCCATGAGGGATGGGCGTTCTCTCTTTCGCACTCTCCCATTCGATCATAGAGACGCTTGCCAATTATTCAACGTAATTCAACTGTATTTCTTTTAACAATGCAGCTTTACAGAACGTAAGAATTGGCACAGGTCTGGGGTGACTGCGGCGAGGAAAAACTCCTTCAGATGGTAGGAGGAAGAAACAGACTCATTCTTAGAACCGATTCTCACCTGGGTCACACCAAGAGTGTGATTATAGATCATTAAAACATTACAGAGACTGGAGAGTGAGAAATATCATGAACACCGGAGTGTGTGATTATGAGTCATGTCCTGTCTGTTGGAGTTGTAAAACCTGGAGCTCCTGAGCAACTCGGAAATTAGCTCAACATCCGAGATCATTATGGATTTCTCCATTCTCAATGTTCAATGAGGGAGACGCAGCATATGAGGAAAGCTATTTCGAGTCCAATGTCTGGAATTGGTGCATCTCGAGATGGCTCGGGATCCTTGCAGAGTCGTCTTCCCTTCTTTTGTGAGCAAATTTATGCAAAAGAGGGCAGACAGCAGCTTTCCTGTGCTCTAATAGCTAGTCATCAACTAGCTAGTGATCGGTCATGACTGTTAAACTGCCTCTTCTTTCACATGTAAAGCGTCGGATCAGTGAGCCGAGCTGAAACCCGACGCTGCGTGGACCCTGACGTCTTCCCTAACCACTTGAGCTTGTGTTGAAAGTTATGCAAAATGGCATTTGCACATTTCCTTATTTCCTATTTTTTTTTATCAGAAGTCACCTGTGAATGTTCGTCTGGGATTACTTTAGCTTCACTTTTTTAATAATGCACGCCTGTGATAATAAAATATTCATGAGCGCTTAAGTGATATGAATGTATGGGGCACTGATGAGTGACCGAAACGCAAACGGACGTCTTTTGAATACGTATCGCGTTACGCAGGTGCTACGGTCGTGGCGTCATAGTTTACCGTAAGTGGTTCGCACAATATATACAGTAGAGCGAACAGGAAGCCATTTTGTATTGGAGTGTTGTGTGTTGAAGAAACATTAAGGCACAAAACAGGATATTTTAAAGGATGAATTCACAACTGGACTGTTAAAAAAAAGCTAAACACACACACACACACACACACACACACACACACACACACACACACACACACAAACACACAAACACACACACACACACACACACACACACACACACACACACACAAAAACACCACACTTGAGGCCCCTCTTACAGGTGTCTCTTCCCAGGAAATGGTAAATAAAGTTGTCCACCTATTTAACCCCCACACAACTAGAGGCCATCTGTGCTGCTCCTCCTCATTTATCTACCTCCACCTCCTCCCTCTTTATCCTGCCATCCCTCCCCCACCCAGCTGTATTTTAGCAAACCCCAACACACACACACACACCTCGACCCAAAACAGCTGCACTGGCAAGTCAAGTTCACGAGTTGTGCTGCTGGGGGACAGATGGGGCGCTAATACAAACTCTGTCTCTCTCACACACACACACACACACACACACACACACACACACACACACACACGGCTCATGGGGGTGACCAACGGCTGCGTAAATAAGGGCTTTAGGTCGGTGGAATGTTCCGGACAGGAATGTCAGTCTGCCGAGGAAACCGTAAAAGCCTTGGGAACAAAAACAGAGGTGCGAGCAGCCAGAGAGAGCGGTGTCTTAAAATTCAGTGAACTGATCGAACACACACACAGGGACGTCATGCGACAGAGGTCATAAGGGTGACACAGCAAAGACATTTCAAAGGCATACATTAAGTACCTATGCATTTGGTTAACTCATTTCCATCTCACCCACCAGATGTTCAAGGGAAGTATTCAGCGTTTATGTGTAGGGCCTGGGTGTGCGTGTGAGTGTTTGCTTTGTGTGTGTGTGTGTGTGTGTGTGTGTGTGTGTGTGTGTGTGTGTGTGTGTGTGTGTTAATAGAAGTATAGAGGTTAAGATGTCACCTTTCTCCCAAGAACAAAAGAAACCCAGAGGTGATGAGACACAGAGCACTTTTTTCACAATACATGTTTCCTTCCTCAATATTTCTCCATATAAAAAATTGGTAAAGGGGCAGAGAAAAAGGATGTAAAGCGGTAAAGAGGGTTTAGTTCTCATATGTACATTACAGCACATCTCTTCACATTATAATTTTTTTGCACATCCCAGCGATTTGAGAAAACAGGGGTCTGAGCGCAGGGTGAGCCACGATACAGCTCCCCTGGAGCACAGAGGGTTAAGGGCCTTGCTCAAGGGCCCAAGAATGGCAGCTTGGCAATACTTGAACCCCTGACCTTTAAATCAGTTACCCAAAGCCTTATGCCAGGTGCACGATTTGATTGCCTCAGACAAAAGATCTTTTATTATCAAGGCACGTCATAAACCCAAAGAACGCTACAGGTTGTTTTTAATTGCTGCTAGCTACGGTTATAGCAGAGGCGGGGACCTTTTATTCTCTTTTTTTGAACTTGATGCTATTTGAGGTTATTTAATTTAGAAATTATATTTCAATAAAGTACTTGAGGTATTACATTATAATTTTTGGGGTGATTGAGGACAGGTGGGGCTTGAAATACATTCATTATTATAAAAAAAAGTTTAACTAAATATAATAATTAATATATTGATATTTTGACATCGATTTGGCTCATTAGAGATTAAAGTCATTATTAGAAAATACCAGTAAAAAAAATAAATAATAATAATCCTAATTAAACTGATAAATATACAAAACATAATATTGCAGAATTTTTCCTGCATGATGTTCCACAACATTAAAAACAACTACACATCTTATCTGTCACATACACAGAAAGACTTGCAGTGAAATGCTGTTTTATGACTGTTCAATACTAGAAATAGAATATAAAAAATATGTATAGATAAAATATATTAAGTATAAAAGTATTAGTATTAAATCTAATGTATGAAACATATGTATACTATATATATATATATATAGTATGTAAAATATATACCGTATTTTTCAGACTATAAGCCGCTACTTTGTTTTTCCCACGTTTTAAAACCTGCGGCTTAAACAACGAAGCGGCTAATATATGAATTTTTCCCGGTTTTACAAACTTCAAGCCAAAAAACTGAGACCCATAACATTAGACCAATGAAATTTCCGAACGGAAACGAAAAAACGCACCTCACCTGTGTTCTGAGCTGCATGGCATCGGGAGAAAAAACTTTTTGTTTTTTTTAAACGCACGACGATGCTAAAAGATAAACTCCCGAGAGAAATAGTTGTGAAAGGAAGGAGGAAGACAGTGAACAATGACTTTCTTGGTAGGCTACTGTTTAGATACAAGCCGTTGTAACGTGTTGAGTCTGGGTGAAGGGAGAGCTCGCTAACTCCAGTTACAACAGAAATCATATAAGCACAGACAGGTTTCCAAAACTCGTGCTTTTTTATTTTTCTTGGCAACAGTGTTACGGGTTAGTCAAAGAAACTTAAAATGAGCATCAGAAAATAATAAGGACATATTCCTCGGTCTTGCACACATGCAGTAATACTGGAAAAAATGCGGCGGCAGGCTATTCCCAAAATACCGCTCTGCTCTTAAAGGAGCCACAACATATTTCACCTGTTACACCGTGTAAGAGACACTGTCTTTCAATAAAGCCTGTGTAAAGTTCATTAGTTTCAACGTAGACACCTGTGGCTTATAGACAGGTGCAGCTTATTTATGTTTAAAATAAAAATCGTCGTCAAATTCAGTGGTTTATATATGGGCTTATATATGGGTGTGCTTTATAGTCCGGAAATTACGGTAAATAATAAAACAGAAAGAGATAGGTATGAATATGACAGTAGTCCAGATTTAAACTTTAAATAAAACAACAGGATAAAACTCATGTTATCTTTTAAAAAGTTTCTGCAGGAACACACACTGTTATTGTAATTCCTATTGCATTATCATCCTTCTTTCTTTATACAAGATCAGGGGATGAGAAGGTGTTCTTCTATGGGATTAAATGGGGCGGGGGAAGAGATAAATGGCTTCAGGGCCTGCGCTGTTCGAGAACTAGAACCAACTATCTTGAGGAACACCACCAGGATAAAAGCAGAAGCATGTGAGAGTAATACCTTGTGAAAAGTGTCTGATGGACACAGTATAGCACACCAGCCTGATCTTTCTCCAGCTGTGATCACTGAAGCGTGCAGGGCAGAAGGTCTACAGCGGCGTGATTGAGAAACAGCGACCTGCATGATCCCGACCTCAGAACCATATGCTGATATCTACAGAGTTAATCTTTAATCCCATTCTATGGTTTGATGTTCCATAAATCCACAGGTCATGCATTACCTACTAAACCCGAGCAAACAAGAGTGCGAGCGCACACACACACACGGTAAACAACAGGACTACAAAGTGATCAATACTGCGCGATTAAACAAAAACACACAAACGGCATCATCAAAGTTCATGACTCTGCGACAAACATCTCAAAACCAGAGAGCTCAGAGACCTGCATGGACATGAAGAGACGTGAGGGTGAAATAAAAGGGTGAGATGACGAGACATTGAGACGACGCGAGAGTGATGATATGAAGGTGAGATGTGAGGGATAAACATGGCAGAGAGACACAAAAGTGAGACGATGAAGAGTTAATTTATACGTAGGAAATGCCAGAGTGAGACAATGTGAAGGTGAGACGACAGTGAGTGTAAGTATATGCGTAGGAGAAAGCGTGAGAGAGATGATGTGAAGGTGAGACGATGGCAGAGTGAATAGATAAATAGATCATGTGAAAATGAGAAATTGTACAGGTAGACGGCATAAAAGTGAGCATGCAAAGGGGATAAAGAGAGTGAGAGGACACGAGGGTAAGACAACGGAAGGGTAACATGAGTGATGCTGCGTGGGACATAATGCAAGAGTGAGACGAGTTGAGAATAATGATGTTTGGGAGATGATATTGGAGTGAGACTGTAAAAGATTGAGACAATACAATGGTAAGATGACATGATGGTGATGACGTAAGGGTGAGACAACAGTAGAGTGATGATGTAATAGTGAGACAATGTGAGGGTGTTGCCATGAGAGACATGGCATGAGAATGTGAGAGATGACATCTGTGTATCATGTGATGTGATGACGTGACGGTGAGACAATGTAAGGGAGATGAGGTGACGGTGAGACAGTGAGGGAGATGACTTAGAGGAGACCCGAGGGTGAGACAATGTGAGAGGGATGACATGAGAGAAATGATGTGAGGGTGAGACAATGTAAGGGAGAGACAATGTAAGGGAGATGACATGAGGGAGATGATGTGACTGGGTTGATGTGAGGAAGAGATGTTAGGGTGAGAATGTGAGGGAGATGACATGAGGGAGATGATGTGACTGGGTTGATGTGAGGAAGAGATGTTAGGGTGAGAATGTGAGGGAGATGACATGAGGGAGATGATGTGACTGGGTTGATGTGAGGAAGAGATGTTAGGGTGAGAATGTGAGGGAGATGACGTGGGGGTGAGACAACGTAAGGGAGATGGGGTGAGGGTGAGACAGTGAGGGAAATGGGGTAAAGGGAGATGACGTGGGGGTGAGACAACGTAAGGGAGATGGGGTGAGGGTGAGACAGTGAGGGAGATGGGGTGAGGGAGATGACGAGAGGGAGACCTGAGGGTGAGACAATATGAGAGGGATGACATGAGGGAGATGATGTTAGGGTGAGACAATGTAAGAGAGAAGACGTGAGGGAGATGACATGAGTGAGACAATTTGAGGGAGATGAGGTGAAGGTGAGACGATGTAAGGGAGATGATGTGAGGGTGAGACAATGTAAGGGAGATGATGTGAGGGTGAGACAATGTAAGGGAGATAATGGGTGTTGCATGCTGTGATGACGTGACTGTACAGGTGGACGCAGGGAGCTGAAATCGGATTTAAATCAGCAGTCAGAAAAGCCAGACAGTACACAAATCAGAATTAAAATGAGCAGTAGTACGCAAAGTTACTGTCAAAGCAACATGCGTCTAAGTGGAGAAAATCTCAGACACACCTTTTTCCTTAGGGGTTTCTCTTTCTCTTTCTCTCTCTCTCTCTCTCTCTCTCTCTCTCTCTCTCTCACATTTTTCAAACACTGAACACTACAACACAATGTAAAAACACTAATTCAGACTATCGTTTATTTGCTTTTAAATCAGTCATTAAGTTACCCCCACACTTTTTGCACACAACAGTTGCATGATTTCTCTCTTCTGTGTCTGCCTTTCTTACAATATTCAAACTGTATCTCACACTTTATTTTTCTTCGCTTTCTGTCACCCTCTTTCTCTTCTCTGTCTCTCTCTTACTCTTTCTTTTATTCTTTCTGTGTCTGTCTCTCTCTCTTTTCTGTCTGTCTCGCTTTTACCCACTCTCCTATTCCTCTCTAGCTGTCTCTCACAATCATTGTCTTCTCTGTCTGTCTCGCTCTCACCCACTCTCCTATTCTTCGCTGCCTTTCTCTCACAATCTCTTTCTCTTCTCTGTCGGTCTCTCGCTCTGTTTCTTATTCCTCTCTACCTGTCCCTCACAATCATCGTCTTCTCTGTTTGTCTCTTGCTCTCTTTTTCTTCTCTTTCTGTCATTTGCTTACTGTCGCCTCTGTCTGTCTCTCGCTCCCTCTTTATCTTCTCCATCTGTCTTTCGCTCACTCTCTTTTTTGTCTCTCTCTTTTTCTTCTCTGCCTGTCTATCGCTCTCTTTTTCTCGTGTCTGTCGATCTCTTGCTCTCTCTCCCTCTCCCAGTTCTCTCTTTCACATTTCTCATACTCAATCCATTACTTTCTCAGTCTCTGTCTCAATTTTTCTTTCCCTCTCTGGCTTTCAGTCCAAGTCTTTCTGACTGTTTGTCTCTCTTTCTTGCTCTCATCTTTGAAGTATTAATTTCCCCAGAGTGCAAAACGGTTGCTCGTGGAGCAGAAACACGTGCGTGGGAAATCGTAAGAGATCTGAGACGTGTCTCGTCTCGTCTGGTAGAAGAGCGGTGGTGGTCAGTGCAGGAATGTTCAGAGTATTTGTTTGTGCTTTGTTGTGCCCCTGGCTGTCTGCTGACCCACTGTTAGCTCAGTGTGTCGACATTAACGTGTAGGCGCACGTGCAGACGGCGCCGACTCGTTCCGATCCCGCTCTCGCACTCCCACAGCTCGAGGCTGGTCCGCGACTCGGAATTCCCTTCCTACAATCGGGGAATGTCACAGAAAATCACCCCCTCAATATGAAATTTCAACATCGCAACCTGGGGTAGTCTTCTGAGCAGTTCTCTTCCTGTTTATAGAGTGAAGTTAAAAAGACTTTGAAGGCCATATTTAACATCTGAAATAATGATTTTAGTCAGAATCTCTGTTGTTTGCTACGATATTATGAAATAATTGGCAGAAGGTTGTAGTTACTGCAACTCATACGAATTAACACCAACCCACAATCGATGTACAGCATTTTATTAAAAACTAAATTCTAAAACAGTGCAATTTTAATAATTTATTAATCATACATTTAATCTGTAAACCTTCAATCCTACAGAAAGAGAAGGTTGTTCATGTGCAATTCAGCACAACTCAAGTCCATTAACAAGTCTTTTAGTCCACAGTGAAAACGTTTTCCTTTTTAACTAATATTTTTCTCTCAGTTTTGGCCTTCAGTCAATGAAAACGTAACTTTTTGAAAAGGCTAAAACAAATTTCTTTTTAAAAAGCTGTGCGGAAATGAAATCGGCTTACGTTTCGCTTTTGCGCAGTCCAGAAACGTGAACGTTTTCAGACATATTTTTCATTACTCTGTGTTCTTTTGTACATTCTAATCCAGACCTGGAAATCACTCAAATCAAATTCCATACTTTTTTTATTAGAAATGCAAAAATGCGTAGAAAGCAGGGCTGCACGATTCGGGAAAAATCTCATGTTGCAATTATTGTGGTCAATATTGCGATATTGAGATTGCGATATAATAGAAGGTTTCATGAGTCCACTTAATTGGTTATCAAGGAAATTGCACACATTAGTAATGATGCTGAAATGTGTATTTGTAAAACTATAAAGGTTTTCAAACAAACTTTTTTTTTTTTTTTTTTTTTACAAAATGAAATAACATTTGCATTAATGTAAACATGAAATTTTCACAAAAATAAGATATTTGAAACATTTTGTCCAAACGAACAGGGAACCTCCTGCCACAGGAAATTTTTCATTATTTACCAGTTTTTAAGATACAGTATGTGTTTACGTACTTAAATTCAAGCAATTATGCAATCATTATTATTAAATGTGTTCAAAATTTGTAATGGAAGATCGCTAATGATTTGTATGGTGTGGGAGTGGAGCATTGTGGTGGGGGGGTGACAATAGGAATCCTGCCCAGGGTTCCAAAAGGCTAAAAATGGCCCTGTTTACGTGGGATGTAACGGACACCAGAGAGAGAAAGAGAGAGAGAGCAGTCAGAGCTGATAGAGTGTATGGGGATGTGTTTGGGAAAGCGGAGGATGACAGGCAAAGGTGCGCCAAAAACCGCAAGTGTGGCGTCGAGGAAAGATGTGGGTGTGTGTCCCGGTGTGAGTATGAGGAATAAGTGTCCACATACACTTATTTATTTAATTCAATCGCAACGCTTGCCATCATATAATCACACAAGCCGACGGCACGATTGCGATACGATTAATCGTTTAGCAGTAGAAGAAACCGTTCTCTTTACAGACAGAAAGAGAACGACGGAGAGAAAGAGCACTGTTTAAAGGCGTAAGTGATAACAGGAACCGACTTGTCTCTTTGGGATTACACAAACAACACGAAGAGAGAGAGAGAGAGCACATTTAAACAGGAAGTGTGAGAGAGAGAAAGAGACAGACAAATAGAGGCAAATCTAGAGAAAGATACACACAGAAAGAGATCGAGACAAAGAGATAAACAGATAGCTACATGGAGACAGGACAGAGATGGAGAGAGATACAAAGAAATACAGACCCTAAATAGAGACAGAGAGACGGGCGGACTTATACATACAGTGAGAGAGACAAACCTAGTGTTTAGGAAAGACAGAGAGAAAGAGGAATACATACATAAACATACATCAACGCACACACGCATTCACATACAAGATTCACAGACTACAAAAAAACAGATTTAATAGTTTTTCTGGGTGGTTTTGTAGCATAACACACAACAGGTGGTTATAGCGCTTTCCTAATATTCAGCAAAACCACACACCCTGAGCTGTTGTACATTAATTCCTGAACACTGCACACAAGTTAACGTCTCACACACAGACGCACACACGATCAGGTATGCCTTTCTGCATTATATAATGTGGGCAGGAACATGTTGGGACTCACATCCTCATTGTGAACCACAACATAACGATCACTCGGACGATCTTTATCTTTACATTTCGCACCACAGAAACACGTTTGTCGCACAACATTTTTCACGACGTGTTCGAAAACGGATCCGGCGCTCGTACGAGTGTTTACGCAAGAAGATGTTTGTAAAAAAACATTCGTGTCCTGCTTGGATTCAATACGTGAGTATATGTAATCGTTGGCGTGATGTGATATGAGCTGAATGCCACATTGTTCTAAAGACAAAACCATGTCTCTGCTCACAGGAGGAAACTCCTGATGTGCTATTTGATTATTAATACCTGCATACATTATATACACACAAAAGTATTGGGACGCCTAAGATTTCCAGCCATATGTGGTTCTTCCACAAACTGTTTCTAAAAACATGGAGGCACGCGAGTCGAGTCGAGTCTTTAGATGCGTTTTAGCATGAAATTTTTCTAGGAGACTCAAACCTGTTCCAGCATTGCAATGCTCCTCTGCACAAAGCCAGCTCCATGAAGATATGCTTTATATGGGTTGGAAGATGAGCTCTGACCTCAAACCTATTGAACAATGATGAATGTGAACGCTGACTGCCTCCCAGGCCTCCTCACCTCACCTACATCAGTACCTGACGTTACTAACACTGAATAAATCTCCACAAACCTTCAGACACAAAGATTAAAATATTCAATCACAATTATTCGCAACATAATTGCAATTTTTTCAAGTTTTTAATAGTCTAATCAACATGAGCATGGACAAATATGAATCCTTTATGCAAATGTACAGTGAGGAAAATAAGTATTTGAACACCCTGCTATTTTGCAAGTTCTCCCACTTAGAAATCATGGAGGGGTCTGAAATTGTCATCGTAGGTGCATGTCCACTGTGAGAGACATAATCTAAAAAAGAAAAATCCAGAAATCACAATATATTATTTTTAAACTATTTATTTGTATGATACAGCTGCAAATAAGTATTTTAACACCTGTCTATCAGCTAGACTTCTGACCCTTAAAGACCTGTTAGTCTGCCTTTAAAATGTCCACCTCCACTACATTTATTATCCTAAATTAGATGCACCTGTTTGAGGTCGTTAGCTGCATAAAGACACCTGTCCACCCCATACAATCAGTAAGAATCCAACTACTAACATGGTCAAGACCAAAGAGCTGTCCAAAAACACTAGAGACAAAATTGTACACCTCCAAAAGGGCTACGGGGAAATTGCCAAGCAGCTTGGTGAAAAAAGGTCCACTGTTGGAGCAATCATTAGAAAATGGAAGAAGCTAAACATGACTGTCAATCTCCCTCGGACTGGGGCTCCATGCAAGATCTCACCTCGTGGGGTCTTAATGATCCTAAGGAAGGAGAGAAATCAGCCCAGAACTACACGGGAGGAGCTGGTCAATGACCTGAAAAGAGCTGGGACCACCGATTCCAAGGTTACTGTTGGTAATACACTAAGACCTCATGGTTTAAAATCATGCATGGCACGGAAGGTTCCCCTGCTTAAACCAGCACATGTCCAGGCACGTCTTAAGTTTGCCAATGACCATTTGGATGATCCAGAGGAGTCAAGGGAGAAAGTCATGTGGTCAGATGAGACCAAAATAGAACTTTTGGGTCATAATTCCACTAAACGTGTTTGGAGGAAGAAGAATGATGAGTACCATCCCAAGAACACCATCCCTACTGTGAAGCATGGGGGTGGTAGCATCATGCTTTGGGGGTGTTTTTCTGCACATGGGACAGGGCGACTGCACTGTATTAAGGAGAGGATGACCGGGGCTATGTATTGCAAAATTTTGGGGAACAACCTCCTTCCCTCAGTTAGAGCATTGAAGATGGGTCGAGGCTGGGTCTTCCAACATGACAATGACCCGAAGCACACAGCCAGGATAACCAAGGAGTGACTCTGTAAGAAGCATATCAAGGTTCTGGCGTGGCCTAGCCAGTCTCCAGACCTAAACCCAATAGAGAATCTTTGGAGGGAGCTCAAACTCCGTGTTTCTCAGCGACAGGCCAGAAACCTGACTGATCTAAAGAAAAATCTGTGTGGAGAACTGGGCCAAAATCCCTCCTGCAGTGTGTGCAAACCTGGTGAAAAACTACAGGAAACGTTTGACCTCTGTAATTGCAAACAAAGGCTACTGTACCAAATATCAACATTGACTTTCTCAGGTGTTCAAATACTTATTTGCAGCTGCATCATACAAATAAATAGTTTAATAATCATACATTGTGATTTCTGGATAATTTCCATTTAATAATGTCTCTCACAGTGGACATGCACCTACGATGACAATTTCAGACCCCTCCATGATTTCTAAGTGGGAGAACTTGCAAAATAGCAGGGTGTTCAAATACTTATTTTCCTCACTGTATGTTTATTAATAGTGAAACCATAATCAATTCATTTTTGCCATGTTGCCACACGGACGGTTTTAATTGCCGGATGTTGCACACATCCGGCAATTAAAACCGTCCGTGTGGAAACATGGCAAAAATGAATCGAGTATGGTTTCACTGTGGCGGATTTTGGTGCTTGATTTGAGACTTGCCGCAATTAAAATGTAAAATGTTTCCGGTTGAGTTTTTTTTATTTATTTTCATATCCGTGCAAAAAAAGGAAGTCGTGATTAAATGCGCTGCGTTAAAGGTTGTAATTTTGCCTCTTTTATATTTATTTATTTGTAATCAAAAATGGTCAAACAGAAATGCTTATGCGTATTAATCGTGCGTTGATAAAATTTGTGCCGTTAAAATTTATTTGCGTTAACACATTATTTAAGCGTTAATTTTGACAGCACTATATATATATATATATATAAATTCTATACGGAATTAATTGCTAAAATTTTTTTAAATTTACCTGTTTTTTCCTCCACCCATTATTGCTTTTTATCTAAGTTTGTAACTACACTTAGCAGCCATGTGTTCACGTGAACGGAACGTGTTAATCAGTCAACAACAATGGCTAGCAGAGGAGCTGAAAAACTTAAAAATCGCATGTATGGGTGCATTTCCTTGCTGTCTATAAAACACGCATTACAGGTTTGTGATTCTGGGGACATTTTGTGGGTCTTCACAAGAAAATTAATCCTTATTTTCCCCTCAAAAAAACGCAAAGAGAAATCTGTGTGTGTGTGTGGGTGTGCGCATGTGTGTGTAAGGAATAACAAAGATAATTCAGATATTAAGTGAATGTTGTTTGAATGCCTGTCAGCAAATCTCCTCCCTACACTTTAAGCTTAATTGCTAATCCTTATAGTCATTAAACTGCACACAATGCATATTTTTCTCACAGACACACACAATGTTGGATTACCTACAAGTTTTCACGCACACGTGTTCAGTTTTTCCTGTTACTGAACAAATATTTTTCTGTAAATAAAATGCTAACTTTATTTCTACACACAGATAACATCAGTCGCATTGTCACTTCACGTAACAATGTCATGTTAGTCAAAATATGCTACATTCTATTTAAACAAGCGATTTAATTCCTTCTGTCAGAATGATCAGAACGATGACATAATCGCACAAGAAATTCTTTTTTATTGCCCTAATTACATCTCAGCGTTTTTCCCCCAAGAACCCTGACTTTCCAACTTGTGGGTGTGTGCATTAAAAAAACCCACAGCTACACAGAGCGCGTTCTCCTCGTCATTATGACTTTCTGACAGAACTTAAAGTCAGAATTAGACATAACCTGGCTATCTACAATCTACCTCTTGTAGCAAACATCACAGCATTGCTCGTGCTCTGAATATCAAAGAATGTGTCAGACTTCAGCTGTGTGTGTGTGTGTGTGTGTACGTGACATGAATGAAAGCCTTTGTTTGATTGGACAGTGGGAGTCATATGTCGATTTGCAAGTGTGTGTTTGTTTTTACGTGTGTTGGATTTTACTTTAATTTGGAAAAGAAATTAGCGATTTGCTGGTGCAGTCGTAGAAAAAGACGAGAGAGAAAAATGAGAGAGAGAGAGAGAGAGAGAGAGAGAGAGAGAGAGAGAGAGAGAGAGAGAGAGAGAGAGAGAGAGAGAATGTGAATGAAAGACAAAAACAGACACTTGATCACAAATTGTTCTGTATTGTTGAAAGATTTATGACCAAACTTTTGATGTCACCCATATGAGGATGGGTTCCCCTTTGAGTCTGGTTCCTCTCAAGGTTTCTTCCTCATATCATCTAAGGGAGTTTTTCCTTGCCACTGTCGCCACGGCTGCTCATCAGGGACAAACGCACACCATTCACCTTCACTGTTGTTTTCTGTAAAGCTGCTTTGAGACAATGTCTGTTGTGAAAAGCGCTATACAAATAAACTTGACTTGACTTGACTTGACACTTAGTGAGGTGTCTCTCAGGTCCTGAACAGGGAAATGTTTTACACATCCTGTGATATTTCTGCTGTTGTCTTTCAGGCTTGTACTATCTGTGTGTGTGTGTGTGTGTGTGTGTGTGTGTGTGTGTGTGTGTGTGTGTGTGTGTGTAACATGCAGGTAGAACACAGTAGAACATGTGCATTGGGGGGAAATGTTCCACATATTATAACACATCAAACACACACACACACCCACACACACCCACACACACCCACACACACCCACACACACACCGAATCATATAGTGGGAAAAGCGAACAGCTTTTTAACCTGATTTAGCAAGTTAGCAAGACATGAACATGACTGCATTCCTGTGTGTGTGTGTGTGTGTGTCTCTGTGTCTAATTCACCTGCAGCAGTGTATCATCTGACAAGTATCATATCGCTTTCATAAACACGGATTACAGTACAGTAAGTAGTGGCATTCCGCACGCACACACAATCACACACACAGAGCGAAGACAGTAATTAATTTCAGGGGTAAAGTGTCTCCATCACGTCCTCCATCATTTATCACAGCAAATCACACGTGTGTGTGTGTGTGCGCGCATATATATATATATATATATATATATATATATATATATATATATATATATATATATATATATATATATATATATATATATTCATAAGAACTCTCACTTACTTACGCACATAATAAAAATATAACTTAAGACATGCATATACAGATTCACATATGAAAAACCACACATTCAAAAGGCACATTTGCTCTCACACACACACACACACACACACACACACACACACACACGCACGCACGCACGCACGCACACTTAGTTACATAATTCCAACCCACACTAGACATGCATATACAGATTCACATATGAAAAACCACACATTCAAAAGGCATATATGCACACACCTCGACACATGTACATACATACCTACACATATAGCTACATTATATAATATGATATTATATTTTAATATTTTTTATTTTTATATATATATATATATATATATATATATATATATATATATATATATATATATATATATATATATATATATATATATATATATATAATGTGTAGGTACATATATATATATATATATATATATATATATATATATATATATATATATATATATATATATATATGTACCTACACATTATATATATATATATATATATATATATATATATATATATATATATATATATATATATATATATATATATATATAAAAATAAAAAATATAAAAATATAATATCATATTCTGACCACACACTGTATGAAAGAAATCTGAAAAGGTGTGCTGTTACAGAAATCTAATCATCAGCGAGGTGGTGTGATGAGTGATGATGTAGTGTGATGAGCAGTTCACACCACCACACATCAAATACACCCACAATGTACAGTTTAGGAAAAAAACAACACGTCATTTTGACTCTCTGTAGTACCCAGAGGCAGTAGTGCTGTAGGTCATGTGACTTACATGTGAAGAGCTTAAAGACTTGTGTTCAGGACTCATTTTTCTGCAGGGTGTAAAAGTGTGAAAGAGCAACAGGCCAGACGCAGCAGACTGATAATGCACGCTTAGGTGCTATGTGTAGGGCTAGGGGATATCCGATGATAATGCACGATTGCAACCTACTAAACGTCGGGATCGGATTTTCACATTTTAACAGAGTGCCTACTGTTACTTTCAATAAAATGAATTGGATCTGAATTCCATTGGATTTAAAATCTATTTATTAACAATTTTATTAAATAAATAAATTGCAAAACTTCAACTACTGTAAAACATCACGTATCAGCACTCCAATCACAACAATCGATTTTTTTCACTGCTCTCTTGAACACTCAAATGAGTGAGAAATGAGAATAATAGGGAAAGAGGGAGAGAATGAGTGAGAAATGAGAATAGAGAGCGAGAGCCTCAAAGTGTAAAAGTGTAAGAGCGAGAAACAGATTGAGAAAATAGAGAAAAGTATATCCATATATTCTTTTTTCAATGTATTTATTGTAACTATTCCTTTTCGTTTTTTAACCTTATTATATTGTTATTATGGTTATATTTAAGTATAATAATATTATTATTATAGTTTATTATTTCTGACGGACTGTTATTTCTGTTATGTTGCGACGTCCTACAAATCAAGTAAATGAATACCATTAACTTATGATACATTTCCCAAGATTAAGATGCATGCTATTTTAGAGCACAGGACCACCAGGGTCCTGTGCTCGAGCGCAAACGCTAAATAACTTCAAATAAATGAATGAATTAATCAAATAATTCATTCGCATTCTAACTCCACACACAAACTTATGCTGGAGCTGTAATGATGTAACCATACGCAATATCAAAAGTATTGGAACACCCGACTTTTGACTGTTACTACAAAATTGGAGGCAGACAATTCAGTTGTATAGAATGTCTATGGATGTGGTAGCATGAAATTTTCCTAGGAACTAGGAGACCCAAACCTGTTCCAGCATGACGATGTCCCTGTGTACAAAGCCAGCTCCATGAAAATATGTTTAACATGGGTCAGAGAGGAAGATCTTGAGTGGCCTGCTATAGAGCTTTGACTTAAATTCTATTGAACCCCTTTGGGATGAATATAAACGCAGCCCAGACCTTCACATCTCACCTTCATCAGTACCTGATATTAGCAACACCCTTGTGTGAATGATCACAAATCTCCACAAAAGTCAGGTGCAACATCTTCCTAGAAGAGTGGAGGTCATTATAACAGTTAATAGGCCCTAAATGTAAAACGTCATGTTAAAAAAAAAAAAAAACATACAAATACTATCATTTAAAATTTTTTGGACATATAATGTACATTAAGTGCAACCATGCTTTATAGTTTAAGGGTAAAAAAATTGCACTGTAATGCAAACTTCACGATGTTAGCTACGTGACCTCGCTGCATTCAATGCACATTTCTGCACAAATTCAATTATATCGATTTCTTCATATTAATTAAAAAAAATAATTAACATTTCCAGTCAGAATGGTCAATTGGTATGCAATAGCGGTTTAGTGAATGCTAAAAATAAGCTCTTTTCATCGGTCACAAATCACCAAACCTCAATAAAAATAAAAAGGTTTATTAACCTTTTTGCCTGGAATTTCAAATATAAAACTTATATAAAACATTTTAACATCAGTTTTTAATTTGACCACATTCATAAAAACACAAGTCCACATTTTTTTTCCTTCGCTTTCTCAAATCAGGTTTTGCAACATAAATACCTCCATACGTTTCTGGAACATTGTTTTGTCTACAAACCTGAAAGAATGCATTAAAACACCCTCATGCAATCATGTTAAATAATTAGGCAACAGCACTATATAAACAAACGTTTGGGGACACCCGATTATAAGATTGCTATGTGCTTATTTTTAAACATCCCATGCCATATTTAGTCCCCATTTGCTGATACAATGACCTTCACTCTTCTGGGAAGATGTTGCACTAAATTTTGGAGATTTATGTTAGACTCATTCAAACACAACAATGTTGGTAAAAGTCAAGTACTGATGTAGGTGAGGTGTGGAGCCCTGGGGTGTAGTCAGAGTTCACATTCCTCCCAAAGGTGATCAATAGTGTTGAAATCAGAGCTCTGTAGAAGGACATCTTCCACTCCAACCCATGTAAAGAGTATGTTCATAGAGCAGACTTTGTGCACAGGGACATTGTCATAGAACAGGTTTGGGTCTCAGTTCCTGTGAAGGGAAAATGTCCTGCTACCGCTTTCAAAGACATCCTTCAGCTTTGTGGTAACAAAACCGCATTCTTTTTCTTTGGAAAAAGCAAATCTTCCAATAAAAAATCTAGAAATAAATGTAATAAAACTTTTTTTTTGTAATTGTAGAATAGGGAAAGTCTACACTAATTATATTCAGGATATTGTTGTGTAGACATTACAGACAGTGAAAGTTCACAGTTGGGCCAAATTTAGTTGCGGATTTTGCCTGCAGATCCAGTTATCATTTATACAAGAATATCAGAGTTGGCTTAAAGAGGGGGAAAAAAGAAAAAAGAAAAAAAAAAAAAACAGTTGGTAATTTAGTTTCTGGGGAAGAAAACAGCCGCACGGCTGATCAGGGCGGAAATAAAACCACAGTAGAGTGCATGCAAATGTCGGAGTTACTCCTGCTCCGAATTTTAATCCAATTTACATGCATGGAGCCCCACCATCATAACCTTGGTCACGTCTCAAGCAGTTTCCCGACCGGTCGATAACCAATTTAATACCACAGTAGTAGAACATCGGTTTAGATGTTGGACTTCTGATCGAATCAGAATCAGAATCGAGTTTAAACCTCAGTACAGCCAAGTTGCCAGTGCTGGTCTGGTAAACAAGCCATGTAAGCCTCAACTGCTCAGATGCATAAATGAGATACAGTCAACCCCCAATAATTCGTAGCTCGGAAAATTCGCAGGTTATTATTTAAAACCTAACTAACAGCAAGTTGCGTATTATGTTAAAATTCCCAGGAATCCGCAGCGGGACCGAATGTTCAGGAACGTTAGGAATAACATATTAAACTATAACAAATTAAACACTAACAAATTACATACAAATTCTAAAATACATTATTGTATTAAAGTGACAATGTCTAGATAAATTCACTAAGGTACCATAGGGGCTGCGGGGGTGCGTAAAAAATTCACAGATTTTTGGAACTCGCTTAGAAAGTAACACACCTTTGTTAACATTATGAAATCGATTTATCTCGTCTGTTACATGATTAATCGTGTGTGTGTGTAGCATGATTATAAATGTTCAGTTCATAGGTCTGTCCATATTACCCACATCAGTAGTTTATTCTTTTGAGAGAAATGTAACTCTTGACAGCTGCCTTCAGAGAGAAGAGCAGCTGAAGGAGCGACTTTACTGCAGACATCAATCTTCTCAACCCTGGATGAAAGCATCTGCTTGAACAATATGTATAAATCATATGTATGAAGTAAAGGCATTCAAACACAATCATTCAAACACAAGGATACACTGATAACCATATCAGAACCAGGCCTCCATCCTCATACTTTCTCCATTCTCATAAAGAGTGCTCAGATACCATCACTAGATACCAGGTGACGCTATGTTGAGTTTCTCTGCTTGAATGAACAGACCACAAAACCTAGATGGGTTTTACAATTAACAAGCAAACTATGATCTGTGAGAACAGCAAGAGGAGAAACTACACCATCTAATAGACATTATAGAAGACCTTAGAACATTTTAAACATTAGAATTCACGAGGATGAGCAGCCCTCGCTAGCTAGGTGAGATATCAAACCTCAAAGTCAGTGCAAGTAGCAGTTCACTATTCGTCAGTTGCTATCAATCATCCACAAGGATGATTTTTTTATTTTTTTTTACTATTTCTGAGGTAAAAAGTATCTCTGGATTCATTTCCTTCACTTTATTATAGATTTACATCAATAGATCCCATTCCACTTTAGTCCCCAACTGCTCTTACAATTCCTCCAACTCTTCTGTTCTTCCACTAGATTTTGTGGAGATTTGTATGAAGTTCATTCAGCCATAAGGGTATTAGTAAAGTCAGGTACTGATGAACATCCCAAAGGTGCTCAATAGGGTTGAGGTCAGAGCTCTATAGAAGGGGATGTAAAGTTTATCTTCATGGAGCTGTTTTTGTGTACTTTGTGTCATGCTGGAACAGGTTTGGGTCTCCTTGTTAAAGTAAAGAGGAATTTGTATCCAAGCAGAGCCAAAGAAAACATACAACTGTGTGCCTCCAACTTTTAAGGAACTGCATATTGCTGAAAAAGACGGGTGTCCCAATACTTTTGTCCATATAGCCGATATTCGGTATAATCGAACGTGATTGGAGGTAATAGCAGTGTAAAACCATGTACAAACATCATGATAAAAGCGATAAATCATACAAGCCTCGTTCAAGGTAACTAACCTAGCTAGCTGATCTCATTCAAATCAGCTAGCTAACCAGAAACACCATCCTACTAGCTGAAGCCCTTGGACACACAGGAAAATATACATTTTTCAATTGATTTATTTAAACAATATAAGCTACTTATTATCGGTTACCAGTATTGATATTGACATGTACCAAAAAGCCAGTGATTGGGCTAGAAAAGTATAACATTAGCAATGCTTTGCTAATATAAATCCACAGCAGTGGGATAATTGAGAAGTCTTTCAGTAATATCTGAAAAAATAAATCTTGTGTGTGTGTGTGTGTGTGTGTGTGTGTGTGTGTGTGTGTGTGTGTGTGTGTGTGTGTTGGTGTTTTTGGAATTGGAACAGAGTGTAGCATGTGTTTAAGGTTTAAACACTTTAAATCAGAAGGTTAAAACCTGCTGATCCTGACCCTCTGACACAATGTATGTTGTTTGCTGCTTTTCTGTATGCAGCCTCTTTGATTTCCTCCATGCCTTTAATAGATGTTAAAGTGCAGGTGTTTAACCCAAATCCAAGTTTTTGGCACCGTTCACAAAAACTTTATATTATTATTTCTGACTTTATATATTACTTAAGTTTTTATAATTACAGTAGTTCCTATAAACAAGGACTTGTACTCCAAATAATCGAAATCTAATAAAACATATATTTACATAAAATGACAAATTGTCCATTTTGTTTTCAAGAAAAAATAAATAAATAAAAAGAAGAAGGCGACTGTTGAGAGGAAGAACGCTAAAACAGGAACTTAACCACTCCACGAGACAAACGGTTTCTAATAGCACACTGAGCCTTTTATTACTGCGTTTCAATAAATAATTGTTTGATAATTGGAATAGTTTACATAAAGCATTGCAATAAAAGCAGAAAAATGACGCGACAGTTATACATCAATAATTCACTTAGGGATGATTACGCTTCTATTAACTAAAAAGGAACAGAATGGTTGGTCTTTACATGTTGATTTATTGTGCTTGAAATCTTTGAAAGTGTTTTATAGTGGAAAAAACGGCTGCAGATTTAACTTTAGAGCAGAAATTAAATAAGGCAAAATATTTTCTTTTATAAGTGTAAACATATATAACTGGTGGGGAGAATGTCAGAAAGGTGGAGAGGAAAACAGAAAAAAAAAACAAAGACAGAAAGGCAGGAAGGTGGACAGAATACAAAACAATAAGGTGAAAGACAAATACAGAAAGGTGGCGAGAACAACAGAAAGGCAGGGAGGTGGAAAGAAAAACAGGAAGGTAAAGAGAAAGACAGAGAGGTGTCAAGAAAAAGTAAAAGAGCGAAAGAAATACAGGAAGTTTGACAAAAAGACAGAAATATGGGAAGGTCTGAGAGAAAGACAGGAAGGTGGAGAAAAAGACAGAAAGGTTGACCAAAATACAAGAAGGTTGGAGAGAAAGACAGGAAGGTTGGAGAGAAAGACAGGAAAGTGGAGAGAAAGACAGGAAAGTGGAGAGAAAGACAGGAAAGTGGAGAGAAAGACAGAAAGGTTGACCAAAATACAAGAAGGTTGGAGAGAAAGACAGGAAGGTTGGAGAGAAAGACAGGAAGGTTGGAGAGAAAGACAGGAAAGTGGAGAGAAAGACAGGAAAGTGGAAAGAAAGACAGGAAGGTGGAGAGAAAGACAGGAAGGTGGAGAGAAAGACAGGAAAGTGGAAAGAAAGACAGGAAGGTGGAGAGAAAGACAGGAAAGTGGAGAGAAAGACAGGAAGGTGGAGAGAAAGACAGGAAGGTGGAGAGAAAGACAGGAAGGTGGAGAGAAAGACAAGAAGGTGGAGAGAAAGACAAGAAGGTGGAGAGAAAGACAGGAAGGTTGGAGAGAAAGACAGGAAGGTTGGAGAGAAAAACAGGAAGGTTGGAGAGAAATACAGGAAGGTGGAGAGAAAAACAGGAAGGTGGAGAGAAAGACAGGAAGGTGGAGAGAAAGACAGGAAAGTGGAGAGAAAGACAGGAAAGTGGAGAGAAAGACAGGAAAGTGGAGAGAAAGACAGAAAAGTGGAGAAAGCAACAGGGAGGTGGAGAGAAAAAAAAGGAAGGTGAAGAGAAAGACAGGAAGGTGGAGAGAAAGACAGGGAGGTGGAGAGAAAGACAGGGAGGTGGAGAGTTAGACAGGGAGGTGGAGAGTTAGACAGGGAGGTGGAGAGAAAGACAGGGAGGTGGAGAGCTAGACAGGGAGGTGGAGAGAAAGACAGGATGGTGAAGAGTTAGACAGGGAGGTGGAGAGAAAGACAGGGAGGTGAAGAGAAAGACAGGGAGGTGGAGAGAAAGACAGGGAGGTGGAGAGTTAGACAGGAAGGTGGAGAGAAAGACAGGGAGGTGGAGAGAAAGACAGGGAGGTGGAGAGAAAGACAGGGAGGTGGAGAGAAAGACAGGGAGGTGGAGAGAAAGACAGGGAGGTAAAGAGAAAGACAGGGAGGTAAAGAGAAAGACAGGGAGGTGGAGAGTTAGACAGGGAGGTGGAGAGAAAGACAGGGAGGTGGAGAGAAAGACAGGGAGGTGGAGAGAAAGACAGGGAGGTGAAGAGAAAGACAGGGAGGTGGAGAGAAAGACAGGGAGGTGAAGAGAAAGACAGGGAGGTGGAGAGTTAGACAGGGAGGTGGAGAGAAAGACAGGGAGGTGGAGAGAAAGACAGGGAGGTGGAGAGAAAGACAGGGAGGTGAAGAGAAAGACAGGGAGGTGGAGAGAAAGACAGGGAGGTGGAGAGAAAGACAGGGAGGTGAAGAGAAAGACAGGGAGGTGGAGAGAAAGACAGGGAGGTGAAGAGAAAGACAGGGAGGTGGAGAGAAAGACAGGGAGGTGGAGAGAAAGACAGGGAGGTGGAGAGAAAGACAGGGAGGTGGAGAGAAAGACAGGGAGGTGGAGAGAAAGACAGGGAGGTGGAGAGTTAGACAGGAAAGTAAAAAGAATGACAAAGTGTGCGCGCGTGCGTGCGCGTGCACGCAGTGGTCACGGTGTGTGATGTCTTTCCTGTAATGCTTCAGGGAAAAGAGAAAATCACCTTAAAGAAAAACAGAAGAAAAAAATTTCTCTTTCTGTTTCTCTTTCCTCCTCTGCTGCAGAAGACATGATGGAATTTCTGTAACAGGAGCTCCAGCTGCACAGTCACTGCTTTGACTCAGCAGAATGGAAAACCAAGCATAGCTTTCTGAGCGCACACACACACATACACACACACACACACACACACACACACACACACACACACACACACACACACACACACACACAAAGAAAACCTGGAAGCGATATGCAGCTTACATTACACACTGCAAAATGAAACACTTCCACTTCTTTCGCTGTGTGTGTGTGTGTGTGTGTGTGTGTGTGTGTGTGTGTGAGTGAGTAAATGTGTGTGTGAGAGAGAGAGAGAGAGAGAGAGAGAGAGAGAGAGAGCGCCCAATGGCATAGGGCCAATTTGACTGCCCAGGGAGTGTTTTAAGCCTTACTGAAATTAGCCACTGGGCTGGACACCTGCCAGCACACACACACACACACACACACACACACACACACACACACACACACACACACACACACACACACACACACACACACACACACACACACACACACACACACACACACACACACACACACACACACACACACACACACACACACACACGTGCGCCTGTCCTGAGAGAAAACAGAAACTATTAAAAACAGGAACAGACACAGAAAGCAATGCACAAGACACGGAAACAGACTGAAAACCAGAAAGGTGAAGTAAAAGACAAAAGAGTGGAGTGGAAGACAGAAAAGGTAAAGTGTGAAAGTCAGAAAACTGGAGTGAAAGACAAAATGGTGGTGTGAAAGAAAGAAAAAGTGTAGTAGAAGACATAAAAACAGAAATATGGAGTGCAAGACAGAAATTGGTGTGGCAGATTAAAAAGTGGAATTAAAGACTTAAAAGTGAAGTGGAAGACAAAGGTGGAGAGAAAGAAAAGTGGAGAAAGACAAAAGTGGATTAAAGACAGACGTGAAGTGGAAGACAGAAGGAGAGAAAGACAGAAGTGGAGTGAAAAACAAAAGACAGGAATAAAGACGCATGTGAGATGATGAAATCTCTTCGTATAAACACACTCCTGCGCACACACACACACGTTTGGGAATAGTAGACAACACAAGACCACCGTGAGTGTTTTGTGTGTGTGTGTGTGTGTGTGTGTGTGTGTGAGGTTTGACATGAGTACCAAGCCTCCTCTACTCATGTTTATCATCACTGATAAAGTCATTTATTCTGCCATCTCTCTCTCTCTCTCTCACTCTCACTCTCACTCTCACTCTCACTCTCACTCTCACTCTCACTCTCACACTCTCACACTCACACACTCACACACTCACACACTCACACACTCACACACTCACACACTCTCACTCTCACTCTCACTCTCACTCTCACTCTCACACACACTCACACACACACACACACACACACACACACACACACACACACACACACACACACACACACACACACACACACACACACACACACACACACACACACAGCCTGTAAGCACTTTTAAACTGTTCAGAAAAATCAGCTGTCTGTGTAAATAACAAAACACAGAGGGACAGTCTGTGTAGTCTGTGCAGTGTGTGTGTGTGTGTGTGTGTGTGTGTGTGTGTGTGTGTGTGTGTGTGTGTGCGCGCGTGCGTGCGTGCGTGTGTGGTTTCCTCAGTCATCGCTCCTCTTTTTTCTCCATTAGATGCTGCAGGAGGAGGGAATTCTCTGGGGATGAGAGGAGAAAGAGAGATGTGTAGATGAAAAAAAATTGGAAGAAAGAAAGGACGGAAAGAAATACTCCAGTACACAAGGAAGAAATAACAGGAAAAAAATTGGGAAGAAAGAAAAGGAGGAAAAGTGCAAAAAAGCACAAAAGAAACGGTGAAAGAAAGATAGAGAAAAATGAGGGAAATACGTGAGTAAAGAAAGGTAAATAGGGAAGGAAGGACATGAAGCAATGAAATAGGGGGAAAATAGCAAAATCAATAGCAAAGAAAATGTGATGAAGGAAACAAAACAAAAAAGAGGGACGGAAGGAAATAAGAAGAAAAGGAAAGAGATAGAAAAAGGTATAAAAAAAAAGAAGAAGAAGAATTAAATCAACAGAATGTGAAGAGATGAGGGGATGAAGGCAAAAGAGAAGAAGATAAATTTTTAACACAATCTGAAGACACTGTAAGAACTGCAGAAAGCAAAACAAGGGAATTAAAATGAAAGAAGGAGGGAAAAGTAGGAAAGACGAGTGTGCACAGGTTGTAAGTCGTCACTCTCGGCTTCAGGACTGCGCTGCGTTTGGGTCAAATCTTTAGTCCTTGATGGAAAATGAATCATCACTCAAACCTCCTGCTTCCTGTCCAAGCAGCTCATCCTCTTACTGTGTTCACCCCTGACCTTTAAACCCCTGACACACACAGGAAACGGATTCTCCTCTACACCTGATCCACGTCTCCACGGTCAGCAGAAATAAAGAGATCATGCTAAGCACATGTATGAAGAACCATGCTGACACAGGGGATCTCAGATAGAGAGATAAGCACCATGTGTGTGTGTGCGTGCGCGCGCGTGTACACACTCGTCCGGCCACCAGTTCACGCTGATGTTGTAAACAAAACTGCCTTATTTTCACAACAAATATGAAACGGTAGAAATGGAGCTCAGTGCCGAGATGAACGAGAAGAATTCATCGGGTGTGGGTTGTGTTTTTATTCCCCTCAGACTTCCTCCTGCTTCCTAAAAGCCACGTGAGAATCTGCATGAGTCGCCTCGCACGTGAAAACCGTTTAACGTTGCCGCGTCAATCTCATCTCTCGCTGCACATGGAATCCGAACACGCTGCTGTCGAGGTGTAAAAATCCCACGCGGTTTGCATGAGGTCGAGTTGGTGAGTAGAGGGAAAATGTGTGTGTGTGTGTGTGTGTGTGTGTAACGTTTCACTCTCTAACCCACATAGCGTCTCTGGTTATTACGGTGCCGCACCTGACACAGTGTGTGTGTGTGTGTGTGTGTGTGTGTGTGTGTGTGTGTGTGTGTGTGTGTGTGTGTGTGTGTGTGTGTGTGTGTGTGTGAGAGACGGAGCTATGCTTCAGCAATTAACGACCACTTTTGACAGATTTATTATTTCAATGATAGAAAGAAATCACACTAAACAGAAAAAAGGATAAGGTTCTGCCATAATTTCAAAACTTTTATCCATTTATTGTTGCGTCCCTTTATCACTTATGTTATCGCAGCTATAAATGGTTCCCTCAGCAGCCTCTAGTTTCCTCCCTCCAAGTTTCTTCCAGAGAAACTCTATATATGAAATATGTTCAAACAATTGATGGCAGTTTCGGTTTATTTATAATACTGTTTATTTTTTATTGTTATTAAACATGAAAGCATAAACAACAATGCCAGAAAAAAAGAGTTGTATATAATAAAGTTATAAATATTTATAATATTGTCAACACCACCTGATCTGTACCGGACAAAAGTCCTTTACTAGTGATTTTTTTTTAATTCTCTAAATTATATTAATTAAATTAAACAATCGATTGGCACAAATTAATTAATAGATATGCGGAATTGGCAGGAATTAGGCTGTACCTAAAACGCAGAAGAATCCGTATCACTAGTTCGATGAACGGATGTTCCTTCGCCTGTCTCTCGTTGTTTTTCTTCACCTTTTCTCTTGGACTCGATAAAGGAACCAAAACGTTTCGCGCAGCTTTACACGTCAAAATCCAAAACGCGTACATTGGAGATCCCTCCAGCACAGTTACACGAATAGTGAAAGGAAAAACGTGGTCCTTTGTTCACCTTCAATGCTTTGGGCAGCCGTTTTGTTTGGTGATCGCTCGCAGGGTCTGGAATTCTTATGTAAGAATTACCCAAATCCCTAGATATTGCGAAATACACTATAGGGACAAAAGTATAGGGACAGCTGACGTTTCCAGCCATATGTGGTTCGTCTCCAAACTGTTACCACAAAGTGGCACACAATTGTGTAGAATGTCTTTGAATGCTTAGGATTTTCTCTCTATTTGAACTAGGAGACCCAAACCTGTTCCAGCATGATAATTGTCCCTGAGCTCCATGAAGGTTTACATTGGTTGGAATATGTGGATATCAGTGGCCTGTTGAACATCTTTGGGATGAATGTGAACAACGCTGACTGCACCCCAGGCCTCATCACCTCACCTACATCACTACCTGACTTTACAAACACACATGTAAGAATCTTCACAAAATCTAGTGGAACATCTTCTCAGAAGAGTGGAGATTGGTTTAACAGGAAATAGGACTAAATATGGAATGAGATGTAAAAAAAAAAAAACTTTAGTCCATACAGTAAAGCAATGAGAAGAGACAGACGAGTTTGAGAAACAAAAGGCCGAGCGCGGAATGCTGAATGCGTCTCTCTCGCGTCTGCGTCACTACACGGCACGAGCCTCACGTTGGAGACGTGCGAGCGAGTGGATGTGGTTACAAGAGACTGTAAACGCCAACGTTTTTTATAATTGCGGTGCCCTGTTGTGAGATCCCGCATTACTGATTCTAACTTCCTAATAACATGACACTGTCTGTCTCTCAAACACACACACACACACACACACACACACATTTCTGCCTTATCACAATCACAGCTAGACAGTTGTGTCTTGAAAGTTTAACCCTTTAATTCAGGAATGTTTTCTCTGGGTGGGGCAGCGCAGTGTTGAAACAGAGTGATACTTCCTGCTCCCAACCCCCAGTGAATTTACATGTACACACACACACACACACACACACACACACACCTACCACTCTCTCCCCCTCCCCCGACACCACCAGCCTCCTACATTCAATATCTCTATTTCTGGCATTCAGGAATCTTCAAGGCCCTGATGATAGGGGCAGGACTGTACAAGCAGTACACACACACACACACACACACACACACACACACACACACACACACACACACACAAACAAAATCTCCCCACTTTGTTCGCATGTGGACAAAAATGGAGGAAAATGAAGTCAATGGAGAAAATAAAGGCAAAATATCCTGAGCTCACTTTCCATCTCTCTCTCTCTCTCTCTCTCTCTCTCTCTCTCTCTCTCTCTCTCTCTCTCTCTCTCTATATATATATATATATATATATATCAATCTTTCTATTTAAAATCTGCCTCAGAACTGTGACCCCAACCATGTCGTCCCACCTTCCTTTCCCACATCAGTCACGTGAGTCTCACACACACACACACACACACACACACACACACACACACACACACACACACACACACACACACACACACACACACACACACACACGTTTGTGAACAAAGCCGAGTTTGTGAGTCTGCGTTCTTTCTGGCGCGATGAACCAAAGCGTATGCTAACGATGCATCTCAGTCAGCACCACGCACCGGTAAAGCTGCACAAACACCACCAACATCTCAGGCTCGAGACGAACGCAAGACTCGTGCTTAAGTTCTTTTCGCGTGACGCTTAATGCAAACATGCTACACGGACAGATCTCTACATACCTGTTCTACGTCTATCTACACATCCATCTACTTACACACACATACACACACACATACACACACACACACATTCACATCTAGAAACTAACCTCCACACACTCATCCATTTGAATCAGAGAATGACTGATGTGCCACATAACAAAAATCGCCAACTGAAGTTCCACATTTTTACTCTGCCTCGGACTAAAACATGCCAAACCAATTCAGTACATACTTTATGGCTACATTGAACGTTGTGCAATTCCTTTTTCTTCAGCGTACACTATTTGACCCTAACCTGGAGCATGAACTAAAAACGTACTAAATATCTTGTTCTTTCTTTCTTTTTGTCCTGAGGGTGAGCAAACTTTTGCACTTGACCGTATAGTTTCGTTTTCGCAAACGTCCGAGCAGAACCTTTCATAAAGGCAAAAAAATTACATTAGGTGCCTGAATATTTAGCACCAGAAAACCATATACAATTGGTTGTTCCCTTATATGAAATATAAGGCGTGAGCTGTGGCGTCTAAGGAGCACGTGAGCTTTGGCGTCTATGAGGAACTTAAATTTTGGCGTCTTTGAAGAACGTGAGCTTTGGCGTCTATGGAGGACGTGAGCTTTGGCGTCTATGGAGGACGTGAGCTTTGGCGTCTATGGAGGACGTGAGCTTTGGCGTCTATGGAGGACGTGAGCTTTGGCGTCTATGGAGGACGTGAGCTTTGGCGTCTATGGAGGACGTGAGCTTTGGCGTCTACAAGGGACGTGAGCTAAAGTCTACAGGGGACGTGAGCTAAAGTCTACAGGGGACGTGAGCTAAAGTCTACAGGGGACGTAAACTTTGGAGTTTATAGGAGACATGAGCTAAAGTCTGCAGACAATGTGAGCTTTGACGTCTACAGAGGACATGTGATGGACCTGGTTCTTCAGAAGCACATAGGAGGTTTGTGCAGAAACTACACATCATCACATGAGCGAACACTACACCTGATAATAGTCGTGAACTCAGTGAGTGAGGCTGTGGTTTTCCTGTGTATCTGTACACACACACACACACACACACACACACACACACACACACACACACACACACACACACACACACACACACACACACACACACACACACACACACACACACACACAGTCCCTCGACAGTTTATTTCATTTTCTCGATGTTCCAATCGCTTCTGGTTTTGTTCGCTGCCCTGTCCCTCACAGGTGAAGGATAGACGATGGCGCTCGTCCTCTCCATCTTACACAAGCCTTATTGATCTGCCGAGCTGAGTCAGCCTGCTGCGTTACTGCGGAAACGCCTAAATTATGCAAAATCCATTCGCTCCTTCTATAAACAAGCTGGAGGAGGAGGAGATGATGAGGATGAAGACGATGACGACATGATATCGTTGCTATAGTAACCACTTTCACACTGACGTGCACAGTGAATGCTCAACATAAAAAAAAAAAAAAAAGAATTAAGCCAGAGTCTTCAATTGTTGTCGGTATTTTTGGGTCCATTTAACTTCTAGGAAAACGAGAGGAAGCGTTTATAGCTGCTATAAGATTGCAAAAAAAAAAAAGCGACTTGTTCCGCAAAAGTTCGCCAACGTGTAGCCATAAACGGATAAAAACAAATACAACGTGGCTCCGCTGAATAAATTGCTGTGGTCTGAGAGCAATGAAACACTTTCAGATGAAATTTTATAAAGAACATTGTTTTGGGTTGTTGGTTTTTGTTTTTTCCGATTTCTTCATCTGTAATGGGGCGTCCCAGACTTTTAATTATAAAAAAAAAAAAATTACACAACCAGTTACACAATCAACTGAGAAATCCAGGCTGATGAGTCTAATTACTTCTCTCTGTTCAGGAAGTGTTTGTAGGTTTTTTTTTCCAGAGGATGTATATAAACCCAATCAAAAATGTGAAAGATCATCCAGTGAAAAAGTCACGTGCATTATAAAAGAAGTGGAAAAGAAATCTGTTTCTTGATGACCACACACACACACACACACACACACACACACACGCACAAATCTCATTCTCCAATTAAAATCCTATTAATCACCTCAGAATTATCGGGGCAGAGGGTGGGGGTGATGGGAGGGGCTAGCCCTGCTGCTAACAAAACAGAGACGATCCCAAGCCCCTGGGGACACACACACAGGATTATGGGGGTCAGCTGTATGTCCCACTGGACCTTCCTATCCGCCCACACACACACAAAACCATATTGCTGGATACGGAGAACCCGAGTGTGTGCTTTTAGTGTTAATAACATATTTTGCTGTTTAAGGCGAGGGTAACGACAGAACACATACACTCACACACACACAATGAATATAGTTTCATCGCGCCTATTCAAATAAACATCACTATATATAAAAAATATAAAACATCAAATTAACAATGAAATAACTGGAAAAATTAATTGCTATATGCTTTGAAATATTTCTTCATATTTTATTCTCTCAATTAATTTTATAAATAGTTTTATTCAGTTTTTTAAAATATATTTTTTACATATATATTTATATAATATTAATATATTTTTCACCCCATTAAATCATCGCATTTTTTAACTTTTCTCTCAGGTTTGGAAGGAGTCTCCAGTGTCAGCGCTACATTTCCCGCTTCACACTCATTACAGCTTCAAACCCGCCGAGGCGTCTGTTTACCCCCAGAGTCCGCGTGATCACGTCCGTCCACTTACGAGCTCGAAAATCGATCGAGCGATGATTTCTATAGCCCACGCGTACACGTACACGCATTCAATAATGTGTGTGTAATCGCTGCTGTGGTGTCGATACGGTTAATTCTGACGTTGTGTCGCGAGATCGTGCCTTGAGAGCAACCGGACTTCACGCGACACCTTCGTGATGTTTTAACCGCACGTCTCCTTTTACTTCCTCTCTAGGCTCCATTCTGATGGCGGCGTGATGATGGCACGTTCGGAGGAAATGAGGCCTCAGCAGGAGTGTGTGTGTGTGCTGGCACAACCAGCACAAGAGTTATGTTCGCACGCACACACGCACACACAAGTTTACTTTCAGTCTGAGAACGAATGTTACACTCTGTGCCATGGAATTCCTGTGGAGGAAAACGCTGTGTTTTTAACTCCACTCACACACACGTTTAATTTCATTCTCAGACTCAAACTCTGTGCAATGGAATTCTTGTGGAGGAATTCATGGTGTTCCAACTCCACTCCAACACACACACACACACACACACACACACACACACACATATACACACTACACACACTACTGGGAACTTTGTCAAAACTTTTCTCTACAGACTCTGGAGTCTGGCCAAGTACTGCAGAGATTCAGCCAGGAGCATGGGAAAAAACACACACACACACACACACACACTCAGAGAGCGAATGCAAAGTGAAAGCATGACGTAGGAGCGATGGCTTGATGCCAGCACACACTTCCAGGGTTTTTCCTCTGCACAGCTGACAGCGGGAGCGGCTCGACCTGACTAAGGCCTCCGCAGGCTCTGTGGGATTACTAGGCACACCGCTTGGCCCGTCTCCAGCTCTCAAAGTCGAGCTGTCAGCAGCGTGCACTCGTATTACACCGCGCAAATCGTGTGAGGGAAAGTGTGTTTTACAAAAAGACAAACTCCAGGACACGTGGAACTGGGTCACACAATTCCAGGAATTTTTTTAAACGGAAATTAATGCGAATAAACTGGGAATTTACAAAATTGCAGGTGAGCCTATAAAAGGGAACTTAAACGTAGTTGGGGGAAAAAAAACATCTTGCAGGATAATTTTGGTTAAAACAACCAGACTGAATTCAACTTTTACCTGCACATTCATCAATCACGTGCACACAGCAGACTTACTGCAGGACCACTGAGGCCACGCCCCCTACATACACTGTGCATTCATCCATAACACACACCATTTCCTAAATCCTCCACACAAAATTATGCCAAAAAATGTCCATCTTCCATCCAGTGTTTACAAAGATTAAATGCATATTACATACAAATAGGTTTAAAACTTCATTCTGACAAAATTATACCTAATTAAATTACAAAAATTTCATTTTTTAAATAAAATTGTTTATACGTGTGTATAGTTGATATATAAATTCCCCAAAATTTCAAATTTTTTCCCCCTAAATTCTCATAAATTCCCAGTAATTTTCCAACTTGGAATATTTCCCAAATTCACCAGATGAAGTTTCGAAATTTACCGGAAATATTCCACCACTTTGAAACCCTAAAGTCCAACATTTTCTCATTTAGTTCTCAATATAGACTTCTCAAAACAGAAGTCTCACAATGAATCATTGCCACCAGGGATGATTTTTTTCTCATGTGTGTAGTGTCTGATTCGATCCCTGGCGTCGTCTCGGTCACAGTGTGGGTGTTTTTGTGCAGGTGCGAACACAGCCATCGCACCCGGGTGTGGACTGAAACCAGCGAGCACCCGAGAAACCAGGTCTCGGTTTTGCTCGCAAGTGAAACTCGATTACAATGAGGAAAAACCTGGAATCGACTCACCCGCAGAACGTGAATCATACGTTGTTTTTTTGTGTGTAAAAGGGCTTAAAGCTATTGTGACTGGAACAGGTTTCCGATGTGTATTTATTTCATTGCGACTTGAAAGCACGTCTGTTCGTGTGCCAAGAACCGTAATTTGGACCGATGAATGAAGCAGTTTTTTTTAAGTGTCAGAACAAGTATTTTAAGTATACACTGTGTTAATAGCAATGTTCTTTGGATTACACAATTATGTACAAATTGTGTCAAATATACTAAACATAAGATTGACTAATCTGTGTAACAGCACCATTCATTTCAATAATAACTAAAACAGCAATTCAGGAAGCACTGTGGTTAAATAACATTCGTTTGCATGATTCTTTCTGCTGATAAAGGATGATAAAAGTGGACTCTGTAATTCCTACCTGTTTAAAGTGTTCGTCGTAGCCCCAGTCGGCCTGTTCAGTCGGAGACGCGGCCGTCTGCGGATCAGCAGGTGAAAGGTCACCCTCCGGCTCTTGTTTGACCCTGATGGGAGACACGTCGTCCCTCTGAATCCTGGCTGGCGGCGCCGATGCTGCAGCGTAGCCTGTAAACTGCCTGGCCATGGCGCTCTGCTGCAGCGCCAGCGTCTGCTTGCGCAAAAACTCCAGCCCGCTCACTGGGCCGTCGTCCACCTCATCCTCCTCGCTGCCCTCGTCAGCCATCGGTTCCTCTTCATCGTCGTTATCGGCATCGACGTCTTCGTCGTCATCATCACCGGAGTCCCTGCCCCGCGCGATGTCATCCGGTCTCTCCAGGGCGACCCCGTGAACCTGGGCCTTTCCGCTGTTGCCCATAGCCGAGGCCCGAGCCGCCGCCAGGATGGCGTGCTGAGCGGCCACTTGTTGCGCGTACATCAGACGAGCGTCCCTCAGACGCCGCTCCTTGCGCTCCATCTCCAAGCGCGCCTGCTGCTGCCGCTGCAAATGCTCCATCACTGCTTCGAGCTTCACCCCCGCTGCACCTCCCTGAGGGTAAACACTGCCTCCTAAACTGCTCTCCTGAGAGAACGAAGAAAGGGTGGGGTTTGGAAGGGAGGAAGTCGCATAGTCGTCAATGACCTGCCATAAACATGCAACTCTAATTACATCTTAGCTGCTTGTGAAGATCCCCGTGAAACCAAATCGTCTAAATCCGATCGTCAAAATGACAGCAGCAATCTGACAACAGAAACATCTCACGTTTCTTGATACGGCGCGCGGTCACCTTTCAGAGTAACGTTCGCGTCCCAACGCAAATCAAACCAGATGAATATTTCTCCGTCTCCGATCTATAATGCATTGCTGAGTGCCCCAGATCAATATCTCAGCCTGGAGCTATTCTCTCTGAAATAATGCATGAGCCAGCACAAGGCTTTCTAGGTGTAATTGCGTGTCAGGATTTCGACAGACAGCCAAAAGGTGGGCATAAATTATACGTCCGCCTTTGATCTCCAATTATCATGAGCTGGATCCAAAGATTAGCGGTAAAACAACATTTCTAGGCGTTTTTGTTATTTGACGAGTGATCGGAGCGACTGATCACTATTCCTGAAAAAGAGAGGCCACTATAGAAAACTTCAACTCAACTGATATATGATCAATAGCAGTTTTACAGAATGTAGGAAGAAGGATGTTAATAGGTTTGGTTGCTTTAATTTGCTGACAGAATTGCATTAAGATTTACACATCCTGGGGAGAAGAAAAATCCAAAAGTATATGTAAATGTATATAATAATTCCCATGTGCTGGTTCATTTTTAATGAATATACATATTTAAACATAGTAATGCAGCTATAAATAAATCCACACAGTGATGTATAATTAGAGATCACGTGCTACGTCATTTGTGGTCAGATGAATTGCGAAGGAAACCCTGAACACAAGCTCCAGAGAAGCATGTGTACTACAGTACTGTACTATGAAAACACTGTGCAGGCGATGCACACTTCTTAGTACGCTAGAACGCAGTATGGAGCGTAGTCATGGCGACGGGCGAGCACGCGACCGCTGCTTACATAGCCTACTATGTTTACTTGCGTACTATTTAGTACGTTCAGTGATAGTAGGAAAGGTCGGAGTTCAATGGTAAATATTAATAATAAAATTACTTTTAGAATTTTGAAATGAAATGGGTTTTGAAGAGGGTTTTATATTTTCCACTAAAGTGGAGATGAACAAATGAATAATAAATAAAATTAATAAATAAAATGGCATGCGTTTATTAAATGGATATCATAAGAACACAACAGCTCGCGACCACGTTTGGAGGACTTTCAGCTAGGTCCTACTCACCATCTGGGTCTTGCCGCTGTTGGAGTTGTCCACCATCCCTTCGGCTCCTCGCCCTGTTCCTCGCGTGCTTCACCGTTCCGCGACCGCTCCGACCGTCCGCACGCGAGCGAGCGATCACGCGCACGCAACTTCTCAACTGACCCCGGCTCAATTTTTATTTTATTTATTTTTGTTTGTTTAATTGCTCGAGGCGTCAACAATAACTACGGGGTAAAAACAGTTGACGGAGTCCAACCGGGCGCCTGAAATAAATAAAATAAAATAATTAAAATAAAAAGAAGATTCACGCGACGCAAGAGCACGGAAACGTGGAGACCCCGATCACATAACGTCCTCACGCCTGGAGCGCTCCGGCTGTGTGTCTCGCGCTCGCAGGAACACCCAGGCCCGCCCCCGCCCCCCTTACTCACCCAAACCACGCCCTTTCAACCAAAGCACCGCCCACATTCTATATACTATATACCATATACTATGTTATATACAATATACTGTATACTCTACACTCATTACCATATACCGCATACTATATAATATATACTATAATCTATATAATATACTGTATACTCTACACTCATTACCATATACCGTATACTATATAATATATATGATATACTATAATCTATATAATATACTGTATACTCTATACTCATTACCATATACCGTATACTATATAATATATACTATAATCTATATAATATACTGTATACTCTACACTCATTACCATATACCGCATACTATATAATATATACTATAATCTATATAATATACTGTATACTCTACACTCATTACCATATACCATATACTATATAATATATATGATATACTATAATCTATATAATATACTGTATACTCTACACTCATTACTATATACCATATACTATATAATATATACTATAATCTATATAATATACTGTATACTCTACACTCATTACCATATACCGTATACTATATAATATATATGATATACTATAATCTATATAATATACTGTATACTCTACACTCATTACTATATACCATATACTATATAATATATACTATAATCTATATAATATACTGTATACTCTACACTCATTACCATATACCGTATACTATATAATATATATGATATACTATAATCTATATAATATACAGTATACTCTACACTCATTACCATATACCGTATACTATATAATATATACTATAATCTATATAATATACTGTATACTCTACACTCATTACCATATACCGTATACTATATAATATATACTATAATCTATATAATATACTGTATACTCTACACTCATTACCATATACCGTATACTATATAATATATACTATAATCTATATAATATACTGTATACTCTACACTCATTACCATATACCGTATACTATATAATATATATGATATACTATAATCTATATAATATACAGTATACTCTATACTCATTACCATATACCGTATACTATATAATATATATGATATACTATAATCTATATAATATACTGTATACTCTACACTCATTACCATATACCATATACTATATAATATATACTATAATCTATATAATATACTGTATACTCTACACTCATTACCATATACCGCATACTATATAATACATACTATAATCTATATAATATACTGTATACTCTACACTCGTTACCATATACCGTATACTATATAATACATACTATAATCTATATAATATACTGTATACTCTACACTCGTTACCATATACCGTATACTATATAATACATACTATAATCTATATAATATACTGTATACTCTACACTCATTACCATATACCGCATACTATATAATACATACTATAATCTATATAATATACTGTATACTCTACACTCGTTACCATATACCGTATACTATATAATACATACTATAATCTATATAATATACTGTATACTCTACACTCGTTACCATATACCGTATACTATATAATACATACTATAATCTATATAATATACTGTATACTCTACACTCGTTACCATATACCGTTTACTATATAATATATACCATAATCTATATAATATACTGTATACTCTACACTCATTACCATATACCGTATACTATATAATACATACTATAATCTATATAATATACTGTATACTCTACACTCGTTACCATATACCGTATACTATATAATACATACTATAATCTATATAATATACTGTATACTCTACACTCATGACCATATACCGTATACTATATAATATATACTATAATCTATATCATATACTGTATACTCTACACTCGTTACCATATACCGTATACTATATAGCATATACTATGTTTTATATATAATATACTCTATACTCTATCCTCATTACCATATACCGTATATTATATAATGTATATGCTGTATAATGTATACTATATACTATACTGTATACTCTTTACTCATTACCATTAACTACATGATATATATGCTGTATACTATATAATATATACTATGTTATATACAATATACTCTATACTCATTACCATATATTATATAATATATATGATATACTATATGTTATATATAATATACTGTATAATCTATACTCATTACCATATACCGTATACTATATAATATATATGCTGTATACCATATACTATATGTTATACAGTACAGACTAAAAGTTTGGACACACCTTCTCATTCAAAGAGTTTTCTTTATTTTCATGACTATGAAAATTGTAGAGTCACACTGAAGGCATCAAGGGCTATTTGACCAAGAAGGAAAGTGATGGGGTGCTGCGCCAGATGACCTGGCCTCCACAGTCACCGGACCTGAACCCAATCGAGATGGTTTAGGGGTGAGCTGGACCGCAGAGTGAAGGCAAAAGGGCCAACAAGTGCCAAGCATCTCTCGGGGAACTCTTTCAAGACTGTTGGAAGAACATTTCAGGTGACTACCTCTTGAAGCTCATCAAGAGAATGCCAAGAGTGTGCAAAGCAGTAATCAAAGCAAAAGGTGGCTACTTTGAAGAACCTAGAATATGACATTTTTCAGTTGTTTCACACTTTTTTGTTATGTATATAATTCCATATATACAGTGAGGAAAATAAGTATTTGAACACCCTGCTATTTTGCAAGTTCTCCAACTTAGAAATCATGGAGGGGTCTGAAATTGTCATCGTAGGTGCATGTCCACTGTGAGAGACATAATCTAAAAAAAAAAATCCAGAAATCACAATGTATGATTTTGTAACTATTTATTTATATGATACAGCTGCAAATAAGTATTTGAACACCTGAGAAAGTCAATGTTAATATTTGGTACAGGAGCCTTTGTTTGCAATTACAGAGGTCAAACGTTTCCTGTAGTTTTTCACCAGGTTTGCACACACTGCAGGAGGGATTTTGGACCACTCCTTCACACAGATCTTCTCTAGATCAGTCAGGTTTCTGGCCTGTCGCTGAGAAACACGGAGTTTGAGCTCCCTCCAAAGATTCTCTATTGGGTTTAGGTCTGGAGACTGGCTAGGCCACGCCAGAACCTTGATATGCTTCTTACAGAGCCACTCCTTGGTTATCCTGGCTGTGTGCTTCGGGTCATTGTCATGTTGGAAGACCCAGCCTCGACCCATCTTCAATGCTCTAACTGAGGGAAGGAGGTTGTTCCCCAAAATCTCGCAATACATGGCCCCGGTCATCCTCTCCTTAATACAGTGCAGTTGCCCTGTCCCATGTGCAGAAAAACACCCCCAAAGCATGATGCTTCCACCCCCATGCTTTACAGTAGGGATGGTGTTCTTGGGATGGTACTCATCATTCTTCTTCCTCCAAACACGTTTAGTGGAATTATGACCCAAAAGTTCTATTTTGGTCTCATCTGACCACATGACTTTCTTCCAAGACTCCTCTGGATCATCCAAATGGACATTGGCAAACTTAAGATGTGCCTGGACATGTGCTGGTTTAAGCAGGGGAACCTTCCGTGCCATGCATGATTTTAAACCATGACGTCTTAGTGTATTACCAACAGTAACCTTGGAAACGGTGGTCCCAGCTCTTTTCAGGTCATTGACCAGCTCCTCCAGTGTAGTTCTGGGCTGATTTCTCACCTTCATTGGAATCATTGAGATCCTACGAGGTGAGATCTTTCATAGAGCCCCAGTCCGAGCGAGATTGACAGTCATGTTTAGCTTCTTCTATTTTCTAATGATTGCTCCAACAGTGGACCTTTTTTCACCAAGCTGCTTGGCAATTTCCCCGTAGCCCTTTCCAGCCTTGTGGAGGTGTACAATTTTGTCTCTAGTGTCTTTGGACAGCTCTTTGGTCTTGGCCATGTTAGTAGTTGGATTCTTACTGATTGTATGGGGTGGACAGGTGTCTTTATGCAGCTAACGACCTCAAACAGGTGCATCTAATTTAGGATAATAAATGTAGTGGCGGTGGACATTTTAAAGGCAGACTATCAGGTCTTTGAGGGTCAGAATTCTAGCTGATAGACAGGTGTTCAAATACTTATTTGCAGCTGTATCATACAAATAAATAGTTTAAAAATCATACATTGTGATTTCTCTAATTTTTTTTTTAGATTATGTCTCTCACAGTGGACATGCACCTACGATGACAATTTTAGACCCCTCCATGATTTCTAAGTGGGAGAACTTGCAAAATAGCCGGGTGTTCAAATACTTATTTTCCTCACTGTAATTCCACATGTGTTAATTCATAGTTTTGATCCCTTCAGTGTGAATCTACAATTTTCATAGTCATAAAAATAAAGAAAACTCTTTGAATGAGAAGGTGTGTCCAAACTTTTGGTCTGTACTGTATATAATATACTGTATAGTCTATACTCATTAACATATACCGTATACTATATAATATATATGCTGTATACTATATATATATATATGAAGAAACAATCAGTGTGACCAAAGAAAAACAACACAGACAAAATTATTATATTGATGATTATTATTATGATCATTATTATTATTATTAATATTATTATTATTTAAAGCATGTTGAAAGTGATTTTACAAAATGACAAACAGCAAAAGAACAAAAGACAACGTATCATCTATATATAATCCTACAGCATTTAACACACGCTTAAATAAAACATTACGTGAAGAATAAAGTAAATAAAACAAGATATTTATGTATAGAGGAGAGAAATCAGGAGAACCGTGTAGTGTTTTTTGATTTTATCGAGTTCATGAATCCATTTCTAACTCACGGTCGCCCCCTTGTGGTCAAATAAAACAACACAGGCTGTGTTTGATGATTGATTCCTGTTTCTCCCTGAAAATATACTTCTCACTGAAATCCACTGTACATGTATTTATGTAATATTTTATTTCATCTTAAATAATAGTTACTGATTACTTGTCATTCAGATGTGTTTAACACCAACAGTCCTTATATTCACTATATGGACAAAAGTATTGGGACCCCCCTCTTTTTCATACATATGTGAGTCCAAAAAAGTTGGAGGCACACAATCGTATAGGACGTCTTTGGATACTGTAGATAGAAATCTTTCCTTCATTTGAGCTAGAAGATCCAAAACCTGTTCTAGCATGACAATGCTCCTGTGCACAAAATGCCCCAGCTCCATGAAGATATACTTATCTCATAGATGTGAAGACCTTGAATGCTATAGACCTCAGCCTTATTGAGATGAATGTGCACGATGACAGCATCCCAGGTCTCCTCACATCACGTACATCAGTACCTGACTTTACTTACAGACTTACGGTCGAATAAATCGCCACAGAATCTAATCTTTCCAGATGAGTGCAGTAAATAAGATCTTAATGTGAAATGAGATGTGAGTCAGGTGTCCACAAACTTGTCCATATACTGTTTATTTATATGTAGATACAAAAAAAAATCCACAATCACAAAAACAAAGTGACGTTATTGCGTGAAAATCTGAGTAACGCTCAATGATTGCTACTTGGAGGGTGAGGAATAAAAAGATTGTCTGATTAGTTGCATAGTGAACGAGAGGAAAAGTTCAAGTGCAACAGTCCACATCAACCACTCAAACACACACACACACACACACACACACACACACACACACACACACAGCATCAACACAGTAAAAAAGCACTTGCTTACTAAGCAAGCACGTCCCTCTCTATTTCCTCACACAAACGTGTCATTAATACATTTTCATTTAAAATAAAGGATTTTTCTTTTTTTTTTTTGACCATAATGTAAAGAAAAAGATCTCGTATTGTAGCTACAGGTAAATTGAGTAATAAGAAAACCTGTCATGGTTCATTTCCTATATTCTATATGTCCACTCGATGCTCAGTGACGCTGGAACACACACACACACACACACACACACACACACACACACACACACACACACACACGTATATATATTAATTGTATCTTTTTAGGGGTGCAAAAGATCACAGTTGATCGGTGATCACTAACGATTTGGATTAATTGCTCATTTACTTGCGAATTCCTCTTAACTTTTTTAACGATCGCAGAATGAAAAAAAACATTTTTCTCGCCGTTATTGCGGGTTTAATTTCGTAACTACACAAAACAGGCGCGCGAACGGGACGTGTTGAAAAGCCTCCTACACGTATGAAAACATTTCCTTGATATTACGTTTCTGGTAATAAATAAAAAGTACGTTATACGTATATGTCCCGTACGTTTTATAACTTAATTTACCTGTAGGGGGCAGTATGATCTATTTGTCTTTCCTCTGCTGCACTGCGCACGTCAGTGTAGATGTAAAACGCTTTTATAAACTATGTCGATTCGACTGGGTGACAGATGGTCGTATTTGATCAGTGTGCGTTTCACAAACAACCGATTCATATCACACATGGGTCCAAACGCCTGAAGTGGATGAAGCATGGTGGCGTAAGCACCTCGTGTCGCGATCTGGATACGCATATCGTCTGCTTTACAACCCTTAGGGATGAACAAGCACCTGGTACAGTGCACTTAACAAACCACTTTCCTCACTGTGTACTATTAGATTCTGCTAGATACCATGTTTCAGGGTAGCTAAAACACACAACCTGATAACAACGGACGTGTGGTGGGCACACAAACACACACAATACCGATCATCTGTTAGATCAAGCGTGGACCTAATTCTGTAGACGAATGTCTTGTTTAACAGATCACTGGTTCAAAATAATAATAATAATAACAATAATAATAGTAATAATAATAACAATAATAATAATAATTATAATAATAATAAAAAAGGGCCGTCTGCAATTTTTAGCGCCCTCTATATGCCTTTCAGGTGAATCGCAGAATTTTTTCGTTTAAGGCAACCCTCTTTATTTACATAAATAAATAAAAAAAAAATCCTTGTGAATTGTCTTATAAGCCGTGGACACTTAATCTCTGAGCCTGAATAATGTAAACAAAATCCAACCCCCCCCAAAAAAAAGGCAAATATCACAAAACACACAATCGATACGCGAGTTAAAAACAAAGCGAGCGAACTACAACAGTAATAGTGTTAAGTAGATATAAAAAGAGACGGTTTACTGCGGTTTTCCTCACGCATCAGTGAAAGAAAAAAAAAAGAGTAAAGAATACTGGTCTCTCCAGGCAGCCGTCTCTCGCTAGTCTGTCCATTTTACTATTGTGAAGCTTAAAGTGTAAGAAACATGTTGACTAAAATTTCCTCAAGTTCACATGAAAGAAAGCAACGTTAGAATCGTGTACGAGGGCTTTCAGTGCTACGTCATGCAAAAACATAAATTTCCATCATGGGGTGGAAACATCTCAGGTTATATCTTTCTTCTGAAATACTCACTCTGGATCTCTGTGCTCAGGTCTTGTTCCAAGCTTCAATTAACGGACAAAAGTGTTAGGACACCTGACTTTTCCAGCCCTACGAGGTTCTCAGAGAACAATGTTGGACAAGCGTGGAGAACGATCTTTGGATAAAGATATGCTTTGCATGGGTTGGAGTGGAAGATCTGCTCACTGCAATATCTAGTAGAACATCAAAAAGCACATTGGAATCTTACAGTCAGGTGTCCACAAACTTTTTGTGTGTCAATCAATGTGTGATCGGATATTGGATTTGGAGAGTGTTTCAAAGCCAGATGATGATTGAGATATAGAAGCTTTTAGGACGAGGAGGAGGAGGAGAAGGAGATCCTGCTCCATCCCTCGTTCTCCTGTTTCGACTGAATGTTCTTAATGACCTATTATTAACTTTATTTTACTCAATAACATTAGATAATTTTTAGGTAGGTTTCCAAAAGTTTTCCAAATGTGGAAACATCTAATATTCGAGATTTGAGCAGTGGGCAAAACTTTATTAATAAATAAATAAAGATGGTGACCGGAAGGCAAGGCTTCCAGGATGACGGCAATTATCGGAGCGTTCGAAATGCCCATCAAACGCTCCGGCTTCCTATGCCGGGATAACAGGTTTGAGACAAAACCGGAATACTTCAGCAATCAAGTATGTTTTGACCTCAAGATGGATAGAAAGTAAACGTAATTTTGAACCTAATCCGTGCCACATCTGTAGGATCTGGATATTTCCCATCTGCTGAAAAACAAATCAAAACCGAGGCACTTCTGGGTGAACTTAAGTTCAGCCGTACTGATGCAATAGTCCCGTCTCAAAAACGATAAATTATACAGATTTTTAAGTTTATATATAAAAAAAAATACGTCTGTTCTCAGTAACAATAACACGGACGAGAATTAAAATTCGGAAGATCGTGCAGCGATCGTGCATGCGATTCGATATTATTCCGACCCTCGCACTGTGACCTTTCGGTAAAGCTGTGTTAATGTAACAACAACAACAACAAAAAAATCGTCCGGAACCAAAAGCGTCTCCGGAACGTCAGTTGGGGGAAAACAGGATGCAGATGAGATAAGTGACATGCAGGAGAGAGGAACTGCAGGAACTTGGAAACATTCCACCGTGGTGTGGAAGAAAGTCGGGCGGTTCCATTATGCAGCTTTCCTCAGTGACGTTTCCTTCTCCGAGACGGGATTCCGCTTCCTGTCGCCGAGTGAAAGCCGAGAGAAGAAAAAAAAAAAAGTTCTGCGGAAGAGTTCACTGCAGGCAGCACGACCCGGTTCCGTCGGAGGAGCAGCAGCAGATGGAGGAACCCATGGCTTTGGGAGGAATGAGGTCCAAATCCTCGTCGTCTGGGATCTCGTCCAGTCGGTATCCGTCTTTTAGCAGCTGTCGGCTCAGATCCGGGTGAATCTATAGGTGGATTAGACGAAGGAAAGAGAAAACGAGAATCAGTATCTCAATGTTGGAGTCTATACACCAGGTTCTACCACATTCAAATTTAACATCTGTTTCATTTGCTGCAAACGAGAACAATATTTTAAACACATGATTCAATAAAAAGAAAACCTCACGTTTGAAGCTTTGCCTTGGCGCAACACATTAAGTGGTAGTTCCTCTTTAAGGTGTTTAAGGTGCTGGGATACTGATCAGAAGGTCGGGGGGTTCAAGCCCCGGTATCGCCAAGCTGCCACTCTTGGGCCCTTGAGCAAGGCCCTTAACCTTCTGAGCTCCGGGGGCACTATATCATGACAATTTAGTAGTAAGAAATTCTAAATAATTATTTAGATCCCAGTTGCACATGAAGCTTCTGTCACCAAAACAAATTCCTTGTAAGTCCTCGAAGAAACCTCAAATTTGTACACTAGACGCACAAAATATTGTGGACACCTGAGCATAAGATGACCGATGTGCTTCTCAAATTCCATCCCATTCCATATTTACTCGATTTTCCACTATAATACGCTCCACTCATCCGAGATGTTGTTGCAGTAGATTTTGGAGTGTGCTTGTGGAGATTTTTGCTCCTACAGCTAGTTAGAAAAAAAGTCAGGCACTGATGTGGGTAAGACGAGGAGGTCTGGGGTGCAGTCAGCGTTCACATTCGTTCCAAAGGTTATCAATAGTGGAAGCTCGGTGGCAGCCTCTGTAATGTGAATGCAACCAGGGTTGAGGCCACTCAAGATCTTCCACTCCAACCAATATGTAAAGCATATCCTCGTTGAGCTGGATATATCAGGTCATGCGAGAACAGGTTGGGATCTCCTAGTTCAAGTTGAATGGAAAATGCTACAGCCTCCAAAGACATGCCTTCAACTTTGTGGTACAAATATGGATGGAGAAGTCGGATGTCCCAATACTTTTGTCTATATAATGCCAGCTTACCTCAGCTGAGGAATATCCAGATGAATACTCCAGCTCTACATCACTGCAGGAGAAACAGGCGGGAAATTAATCAGGATTGTTATAATAAAAAATACACAAATTTATTCCTAGACACATCAGGTTTATTGTCGTCATGACCAAAAATCAAATAACTACATGACGATGCTGGAGAAATGTGTGCTTTGTGAAAGTTCTGATTGCATACTACAGACATCATCACTGCACTCAAATGAACCCGAGAATAAACACAAAACAGAGAGACGCTTTACCTGTCCGAGTCCAGAGACACTAGAGGATCTTCTGCGTTCTGACTGAGGGCTGCATATCCTTTATTAAACTTCACACTAAATATATATGTAAAAAAAAAAAAGAACAAATTTAAATGCATGGCTGGAAAACATACAGCATTTATCAATAGTGAAGAGCAAACCTGCTACAAACCTTCTCCAAACCTGGATTCAGGACATCTGAAAGACTCATCTGTCAAATATTCTAAATATCTGAATGTGAACACCGGTTATGTGTATTATAATTTTGCGGAATCACTGAGTTATGTTTTAATATATTTGTATTAAACACTCATATTAAGCTGTACTCCTTCTAGAAGTGTCTGTTTACATTAAAGTTTCACATCAGGTGTTTCCGGGGTCTGGGATCTGGCTTCTAAATCAAGTGTTAATGCCTTTAATGCAAAGAACATCTCGCTTGAAGCTGTTGCTTTAACCAATCAGGGAGTTGGTGACCCGGGGACCACCTACCAGGCATACAATAACGTCAGCATTTTCATGTCCTTTGACTGGATGGCCAGAGAGTGCACTAGTCAGAGCTCGCAAACTGTACAAACTCAAATATATCCATGAGCATTTAATAGATGGTTTTTTTTTTGTTTATTCCACAATGGCTGACAAAATACTGCATAGAGTGTTTTTTTTTTTTTTTTTTTTTTTGCTGATTACACCAGAAACAGTGTTCAATACGATCAAACACATGTTGAGTAATTATCTGACCTGCTTCCAAAGTGTCCTGAACTTCAGTGAAATGTACAAGCTGCATGTAATAAGTAGGAAGGTAGGAAAGAAGGAAAGAAGGAGAGGAAAGAAGGAAAGGAAAGCATAAAAGAAAGTAAGAAAGAAAGAAAGAAAGACAGAAAGACAGACAGACAGACAGACAGAAAGAAAAATGAGAGAAAGAAAAAGAAAGCAAGAAAGAAAGAAAGAAAGAAAGAAATGACAAAAAAAGGAAAAAAGAAAGAAAGACAGACAGACAGACAGACAGACAGACAGACAGACAGACAGACAGACAGACAGAACAAACGAAAGACAGACAGACAGACAGACAGACAGAAAGAACGACAGAAAGAACGACAGACAGACAGACAGACAGACAGACAGACAGACAGACAGACAGACAGAACGAACGACAGACAGACAGACAGACAGACAGACAGACAGACAGACAGAAAGACAGAAAGAAAGAAATGACAAAAAAAGGAAAAAAGAAAGACAGACAGACAGACAGACAGACAGACAGACAGACAGAAAGAACGAAAGACAGACAGAACGAACGAACGAAAGACAGACAGACAGACAGACAGACAGACAGACAGACAGACAGACAGACAGACAGAAATGACAAAAAAAGGAAAAAAGAAAGAAAGACAGACAGACAGACAGACAGACAGACAGACAGAAAGAACGAAAGACAGACAGACAGACAGACAGACAGACAGACAGACAGACAGACAGAACGAACGAACGAACGAACGAAAGAAAGAAAGAAAGAAAGAAAGAAAGAAAAATGAGAGAAAGAAAAAGAAAGCAATAAAAAAAGAAAGAAAGAAATTACAAAAAAAGGAAAAAAGAAAGAAAGACAGACAGACAGACAGACACAGACAGAACGAAAGAACGAAAAAAAGACAGACAGACAGACAGACAGAACGAAAGAAAGAACGAAAGAAAGAAAGAACGAAAGAAAGAAAACCCATCACCTAATAGTGGGAAAGAGTTTAGCAAATTGTATAAAATTCGCTCAGGAAATCATCAGTAAGTGCAGTAGAAAGTGTTTCCATTAAACATGTTACACTGTAGAGATCAAACAACACACGCACACTTCCTCACTTTTCCTCACTATTCCCCACTCTTCCTCACTAATCGCCACTATTACTCACTATTCCACATTATTGCTCACTGTTCCTCACTCATCACTGTTATTAGTCTGAAGCAGCTGCAGATCAGGTGATCACTCACTTCTGAGCTCCATGCCTGGGCTGCTGCATGACTGCTCCTTTCTTCTTGAACACTCTTCTGGCCATCTCTCTGGGTCTCTCTGAGAAATAATCACACACACACACAGACACACAGTGAGACCCTAAAACTTATCATGTTTAACTAACCACACACACACACACACACACACACACACACACACACACACACACACACACACACACACGCACACGCACGCGCACGCACGCGCACGCACAATATAGACAAAAGTTTGTGGACACCTGACCATAAGATTGGTATGTGCTTTTTGAACATCCCATTCCACATGTAGTCTCCATTTGTGGTTACACGAAGCTCCATTCTTCTGGGAGGATGTTCCACTAGATTTTGAAGTGTGCGTGTGGGGATTTTTTGCTCCTTCAGCCACAAGGGTGTAAGTAAAGTGAGGTACTGATGAAGGTGAGGATTCCTGGGATGCAGTCAGATTTCAAATTCCCTCCATAAGGTGTTCAACATGGTTTGAGCTCTATAGCAGGAGATCCTCCACTCCACCTCATGTAAATCATATCTTCTTGTTTTGTGTACAGGGGTATCGTCATACACATTGGGCTCTCCTAGTTTAGGAAAATGGAAGATTTCATGCTACGGGATCCAAAGAGGTCCGATACACGTCTGCACCTCTAGCTTTGTGCTTACAGCTTGGGGAAGACCCGCACGTGGGCGAAAAAGTCGGGTGTCCCAATACTTTTGAATCTCACTTTAATCCGCAAAGAGTTTCTACTCACGTAGTTTCATGTTTATAGTTTTGGCCATTATATACGGTCCTCTCTTCTCCACTGAACGGTTTCCTCCGTCCGCGGCCGGCTTCGTTTTACCGCTCCTGCTCGCCTTTTAGAGAGAAAAAAATAGAGAACATCTTTAATACAGGGAAGCGCATTGTTTTTATTTATCTGATGTTTTGGAGAAATTACAGAAAGCATATTGAATCAGTTTCCTGATAAGAAATGTGACGGGGAAATCTGTACTGGTTGAACTCATTAATGGCAGTCATTTATTAAATATCATATGCATGAGATGTTCGTTGCGCTTTGCACAAACGCTGTTGTCAAGTCATGAACAAGTGTTGAGGAATAAGATGCATTTTGTCATTCACCCAATCACAAATTCATAGAGCAACAAATAGTTCTTCTCTACGATCATGAACTTGTGAGAGCTGTGGGATGGTACACCTTTTTCACACTCCTTTTCAGTCAACAACAGAAGGTGGAGCTGAAGGTGGAGGACTTAAAGATGGACAGAATTTTATTACAGGGACCGTGCATGTAGGACGTTTTGGAGACAAAGCGAGTGAGGTGAGATTGAGATGGTTTGGACATGTGCAGAGGAGAGACATGGGGTATATCGTTAGAAGAATGCTGAGGATGGAGCCACCAAGAAAGGAGGAAAAGAGGAAGACCAAGGAGGAGGTTTATAGATGTGGTGAGGGAAGACATGCAGGTAGATGTAGAGGACAGGGGGGTATGGAGATGGATGATCCACTGTTACAGAGAAGAAGTAGTTCCTTCCGGGTTCTCCGGTTTCCTCCGATGTCCCAAAAACATGCCTGTAGGTCAACTGAGGATCCTAAATATGAATGTGTGTGTATTGGTCCTGAAGTCTGATCACGTGTATATTCCCGTCTCACGCTCAGTATTACTGGAAGACACTCCGGATTCACCCTGGCGCTTGAAAACAAATTATATATTTTTTCTTTTCCTCTTACAAAATCAATATCATGCCAAAAAGGAAATAAAATCTCCATAGGGGCCCTCCAAAAATATTGGCACCCTTAGTATTGATTAAAGATGAGCCATTATAAAGATGAATCTACTCCCTTACCATAAATGATTATTGATTACATATAATTACACCTTTATTGATCAGAATTGATCCCAATGTAATCTTGTGTGTCATTTGTGAATCGACTGTCGATGACGTCATTTCAGTTCTGCACGAAATATCGCGAGATCTCCGGAAAAATCGTTCCGTTAATGTCTAAAACATTTCTCACACGTTTATGTCAATGTTTTAAAATTTTTTAATAAAATCTGACATTAAAGACCCTTATGCAACTGACTAAAATGATATTTGTGAATACACCAGGCAAAGAAATCTACTAAAGCATTAGCCTCTTGCTAATACAAGCTTAACTGGAAATTAGCACAACTAGCTAGGTTTTAAAAATAAAATAAAATAATTAAATGTACTCTTGTGGACGGAGACCCGGCTACCAAACCGCCCTGTTCCTTCTCCTGTTCCTCCATGATGTCGTTCATGCTGGAGCCGAAAGTATAAAGCTGACAGTCACGCCATAGTTCATGTTTACTGCAACTCCAGCTGCGTTCACAAACGAGCCGAGTCGATGAGTCGGATCAACAAATCGGATCTATGTGTCGGTTCTTTAATATGAGTCCTTTCAGCCGACTCGCACATACTGTATGAGATGTTTCAAGTCCAGTCCAAAAAAAGCTTTAATTTTCATTTCAACCTTTTAGAGTAGAGTACATAATGTTCCTCCATGACCAAGGTGCTCCACCAAGCAACATAAATTAATAATAGAGAAGCGAGAGCTCAGTGGTTATGCTTTTGCACGTATGATCGAAAGGTTGTGAGTTCATATCCCAGCAGCACAAAGCTGCCACTGATGGGCCCCTGAGCAAGATCCTTAACCATCAACTGCTCAGTTGTATAAAAAAAATATGACAAAATGTAAGTAGTTTTGGATAAAGGTGTCGGCCAAATGGCATAGATTTGAATGTAAATAAACGTAAATAACACAAAACTGACTGGGACACAAAATAAAGTGCAACATGTGCGACGTTTAGAACAAAAAAAAAAAAAAACAGTAGACATAAGACAGTGAGAAAGTAGACATAAGGCAGTCCAGATGTAAGGTCTTTGGTACCTTTTCACAGTGACGAGTGTGTGTAAGGGGTGTGTGTGTGTGTGTGTGTGTGTGTGTGATTAGCCACAATTCAGTTGTTGAGTAAATGTCCACAATGGACAGTACCGAACCTCCACTCTCCTACACTTCTCCTTTCCCTGACGCCTCTGTAGACGTGTTCCTCCTCTCCTCCTCCTCCTTCGGCCAACAGTAGCCCACTGTGGTGGTCGTTAGTAACCCGGGCCTCGACTGGTCCGTTATCAAACTCTGATTCGTGATCTGCATATTTGATTTATCACATGTTTTTACGCTGGATGTCCTTCATAACACAACCCTCCCCATTTACCCGGGCCTGGGACCGGCACTAAGAGTGACCTGACATGTGCAACCATAATGACTGGGTTTTACAATTTTACAGATTCATTTATGATTTTACAATTTTATTTAGCAATTTTCTTTTACTATTTTATTGTACACATTTATTTAACAATTAAACTTTAATTTTTTTTAATATAAATCCTAATTAAACATCATCAGACACTTTTATCCAAATAAAAATAAATCATGGTTAAAATATTGTAAATATTGTCTAAGAAAAAAATAAATTGCAATGAGTCAAGAGAGAGCCGAAAGAATCGACACTTATTATTGAGCTGAACTGAATGATCCGGAAGTTTTTTGATATTTTGATAAAAACCCCTTTCACCATAAAAGTCTCTTAGTCTGCTATTACAAACGGAAAAAAAATACACCTAAAAAATCCAAATAACAATAACCCTTTAAAGTTTTTAATATAGCTTTATAATTCCATAGTAAAAGTAATTTCATTTTTTCATTTCATCTTCTCCCGCTTATCCGTAATTTGGGTCGCAGGGGCAGCAGTCTAAGCAGATTCCCCAGACACTTCTCCGTGTCCAGGGATCGGACTGTCAAGGCCCCCGCCTTCGACTGCTGCCCAATCCTCTCAGCACCGGTCCCTTACGGTCCCTCCTGCAGGTGGTAAACCCACAGGAAGGCGGCCCCACGTCGCTCCGACGTCACGGTCCTTGATTTATTTTTCTCGTAAGGGTCCCCTGGAGCATAGAGGGTTAAGGGCCTTGCTCAAGGGCCCAAGAGTGGCAGCTTGGCGATACCTGGGCTTGATCCCCCGACCTTCCGATCGGTAACCCAGCGCCTTAACCGCTGGAGCCACCACTCCCCCAAAAAAGCGTAAAAAAAAGCGTTAAAAAAAGTAATTTATATAAATGGAAATTGAAAAAGATTACAGTATGTTTCAATAAAAGTCACTAAACCGTGGTGTCATCATTTAATTTATGCCAGTATAATTACACCACGTAACCACTAGGGGGAACTAAAGAAACTTAAATCACCCTCATGTCTTCATTTCCATCAAGGAGGCACCAACCACATTCATCACAATAGCACTGTTACTGTCTGTGTGTCTATGTATCTCCCTTTCGCTGTCTGTCTGAGTCTCTGTCTACATGCCTGTCCCGACTGTCTGTCTGTCTCTGTGTCTATCTGTCCGCCTGTCTCAGTCTCTCTTTGATTTATTCTCTGTCTGTCTGTAATATGATTTCATTTATGTGTTTCTGTCTCTTTATCTACCTGTCTGCATGTCTGCCTCTATGTATGTCTCTGTCGCTGTCTGTTTGTATGTCTCACTCTCTTTTGGATTTATTATCTGTCTGTCTGTCTGTCTGTCTGTCTGTCTGTCTGTCTGTCTGTCTGTCTGTCTGTCTGTCTGTCTGTCTGTCTGTCTGTCTGTCAGATGCATTCAGTTATCTGTCTATCAGCCTCTCACTATCTTCTTTATCTCTATTTGTCTATCCATCTGTCTCATTCTCTCTTTAATTTATTCTCTGCCTGTTTGTCTGTCAGGTGCCTTATCTGTTTATCTGCCTTTTACTGTCTTTCTGTCTGTATACCCATCTGTCTTACTCTCTCTTATTTATTTTCTCTCTGTGTGTCTCTCAGATGCATTCAGTTGTCTGTCTTTCTGCCTGTCTGTCTCTGCCTGTCTGTCCATCTGTCTGACTCTCTCTGTCTTTCAGACGCATTTAGATATTTGTCTATCTACCTGTGTGTCTGTCTGTCCATCTGTCTCACTCTCCCTTTGATTTATTCTCTGCCTGTCTGTCTCTCAGATGCCTTCAGTTTTCTTTATGTCTGCCTTTTACTGTCTCTTGAGCTGTCTCTTTCTGTTTGTCCATTTGTCTGACTCTCTCTGTCTCTCAGATACATTCAGTTATCTGTCTATCTGCCTCTCATGGTCTCAGTCACTATTTGTCTGTCTGTCTGTCTGTCTGTCTGTCTGTCTGTCTGTCTGTCTGTCGGTCTGTCGGTCTGTCTGTCTGTCTGTCTCAATCTCACTTTGATTTATTCTCTATCTTTCAAATGCATTTAGTTATCTGTCTCTCTCTCTTTCTTTCTTTCTTTCTTTCTTTCTTTCTTTCTTTCTTTCTTTCTTTCTTTCTTTCTTTCTTTCTTTCTTTCTTTCTTTCTGTCTGTTACTATCTGTCTCTCTCACTCTGATTTATTTTCTCTCTGTCTCAAAGGTGTATTGTTATTTGTCTATCAGCCCTTCACTGTCTCTATGTCTCTGGCTGTCCATCTGTGTCATTCTCTCTTTGAATCATTCTCTCTGTCTGTCTCTCAGATGCATTCATTTATCTGTTTATCTCCCTCTCACTGTTTCTCTCTACTTGTCTGTGCCCAGTTTAGGACAGTGATGCATTTCACACTTCAGCTCTTAAACTGTTTCAGGATCAGACAGAGGCACGGCGTCTCTCACCGCCTCGTCCTTCTGTCCTTTCTGTTATTAGTGTTTAAGGAGACAACTGTTATTACACACCATGTTCACATTCATCCTGGTTTTAATGAGAGCTGGCAGGCAGACAGGGGGCAAGAGAGAGGACAGGACAGGACAGGACAGGAGAGGACAGGACAGGAAAGGAAAGGTAGGGACATGACTGTAGACATGAAAGGAAGAGAAGTGAAAACGCTGTATAATGAAGCTGGTAGGACCTGAAAAACAATGAATCAGCAGTAAAAGCCCCACTTTTAGAGTTTTAATAATGAACGAGTGGTCGGGCTGATTTTTTTTCTTCGTCATGTTAAGTCTCTGAAATCATTGTATTTTATATGTGACCGATTTGTTCCCTGCGAATCTGTTTTATATACATTTTTTGTTTTATTATTACTCTTAATATGGTTCTGATAAAACTGAGCACATCAAATACATGTTCACAACAGCTAATAGAACACACACACACACACACACACACACACACACACACACACACACACACACACACACACACAAAGAGTGAAATTGTCACAACAACTGAACAGCATCATCATCCATCTGCTAATATTTTCTGCAGAAGATGTGAAAGTCTGGCATGGTGTGAAATGCGCTGTCTGAAGGAGGAGACACTGAGAAGTCTCTGAGAAGGAGGTTATGGGGGTTTTGTACTGTTTGTACTGTACTGTATTAATTTAATCAGCATCTCTACAGTGTCACATAATAAGAGAGGAGGCGGATATACAGGTGCAGATATTCGTTTAAACCATGCAAACACTAATTATTATTACAAAGAAAACTATCAAATAATATAAAATAAAGGAACCATAAACAGGAACATGAACCATGCGAGCCACTCAAAGATGAACCTGGAGAACCATTTGAAGAGGAACCACGAGACATGAAAAGCTGAACCATAAGAACAACAAAAAGAGGAACCATAAGATGGAAAGACTAACCATAAGAACTATGGAAAGACTAAACTTGGGAACCAAAGGAAGTGGAACCATGAGAACCATGGAAAGACATACCACAAGAACCACAAGAAGAGAAACTATGGGAAACACAGAAAGACTAACAATGAGAACTACAGGAAGCCAAAACATGAGAACCAAGTGAAGCCAAACCATGGAAACCACAGAAGGATGAAGCATGCTCACCATAGAGAAATGAACCATGAGAACTATGGGAAGCCGAACCATGGAATCCACGGAGAGACCAACCATGAGAACTATGGGAGGAGGAACCACAAGAAAACAAAACCATGAGAACATTGGGAAGAAAGAACATGAGAACCATGAGAATATGAAACATGAGAACCTTGGGAAGAGGAACCATAAGAACTACAGAAAAAAACTATGAGAACCACATGAAGCTGAACCATGGAATCCATGGAAAGATGAGCTATTAGAACCATGGAAAAACTAAACATGAGAACCCCAAAAAGACAAATCATGAAAACCATTTATTCAAACCATGGACAGACTAACAATGAGAACTATGGAAAAACCAAACTTGAGAACCTTGTAAAGATGAACCATGAGAACTATGGGAGGAGGGACTATGAGAACCATGAGAATGCAAACCATGAGAATCATGATTAGAAAAGCCATAAGACCCATGGAAAAACAAACCATAGGAACCACAGGAAGACAAACCACAGGAAGTTGAACCACGGGAATCACTGGGAATATGAATGAGAGACTGCCGATAACAGTGAGATCATACACATCAATTCTGATCAACCATAATCATTAATCAGGTACAGCGAGTCATGTGACAGTGCTGAGATCAGGGTTAGGCAAAGACACTTAAACGTATTTTAAAACCAAATATCAAATACCTATAAATTACTGTATTTTTGTTTATCTCTTCACCAGTACACTTTGGCCAAGTCGTCCAATAAATCTGAAATATGCAACCAGTTAAAAGATAATATATTCACATGCATAATCCCTGTGATCTCCCACATGAAGGTTAGTTTTTAAGTAAACAACAGTTTAATGTTGAACAGTTTGTGAATGAATCATAATTGTACACTTATTTAGTTACTTGGTGTTTGGTGATGAAAGGCAACTTTACACCAGCAACACCGAGTCAATTATAAGAAGACGACTGATGGCACCTGCATTCATAACAACTCTTACCTTCACCACCTTCTTACGTTTGGACCAATTTCATGTTCGATCTCAACAAGTCTGGGCGAAATACTGAGTAGGCACCAATCAGAGGCCGCATTTTTATGATGTCATTATATAGATTTAATATTTTTTTATATTTTGATACAAAATATAAAGCCATTTTCATCAACCCTCTCAAATACAAACTACACAAATCCTTTTTTATATTTGAAATACGTATCAGATATACATGTATCATAAATACTGCCTGTCCCTGGCTGGGATCAGGTGATATGCAGTGGTTGATTTGTACTGTAATTCATGATCCATAATCCATAATAATCCATAATCCTAACATTCAGGATGAATAAATATTCAGCAAACCACTCTGTAAATCTTTTTCTGTTTGTAATATTTGTAATAAATCCAGAACGTATTCAGATCTCCTCATCCACTGCAAACCTGACCAAGAAAAGCAAATAAGATAGTGAGTGAGAAGAAAGTTTGAAACTGACTCTTTGACATTTCAGGGATGTGAACACTCTACTTATTTAGCAGATTAGAGGTGACTCTTATACTGTGAGAATCTCATCTGGCGTCTGATTTTGGAGCTCATTTCCCAGCACCACCAAACTGCTCATCTGTAAATTGCTATAGATAAGAGCATGTGCCAAATGCCCTAAATATAATTTACAGGATTTGGTAGACACCTTAATCTAGAGTGACATACATTTATCTCATTCATACAACCTAGCAGTAAATGGGGTAAGGACTTTGCTCGGGGCTCCAGAAGTGGTAGCTTGTTGTGGCTGGGATTTGAACTCACAACCGTAAACACACACAGAAGATAGAAGACGTGAGTCTATTTTATGACAGTCATTTATTGGAAGCAGTGAAAGAGCATCACTTGTCAGCATCAAGGTGAAGCCTGGATTTTCCAGAAGTGGTAATAGAGAGAGGATGGAGGATTGAGAAGACCTGACTCATCATCATTATCTCTCATACAATTTACTCATTACACTGAAACAAGTCAGAACCTTAAATCTAGTGCAACATTTTCCATTTCCAACATTTTTGGCCTTTAATTTGTGTTAAGTTTCTTTAATTTTGTCTTGTGATGACAGTTTTCAATTTCTGCTTGGCCACACACACACACACACACACACACACACACACACACACACACACACACACACACACAACCACACACACACACACACACACACACACACACACACACACACACATCAGATTTCTCACAGAGATGTTCACACGTCTTACTGTGTTCCAAAACTTCTGTTCCAGCACTAATCCACTACCTGTGTCAAATCCCAAAGTGTGTGTGTGTGTGGGTGTGTGTGTGTGTGCCTCCGAGCTCTAAATCACAAACTGTTTAAAGTGTTTGGTTTGACCCTGGCAGCAGAAGAGGATGTGGTAGATCTGATGAAAGCTGCAGTTTGATTTAGGGATGATGGGGAGAACCTGCTGAGCTCTCAATCTGCTTCAAGAAGAAAAGCATCTCAGTCAATACCAAAATGTGCTAAACTCAGGGACTTGGACTGGCATCAGACATTTAACAAACTTGATGTGTTCAGTGTGAAAAATGAGGTAAGGGACGTACAGTGAGGAAAATAAGTATTTGAACACCCTGCTATTTTGCAAGTTCTCCCACTTATAAATCATGGAGGGGTCTGAAATTGTCATCGTAGGTGCATGTCCACTGTAAGAGACATAATCTAAAAAAAAAAATCCAGAAATCACAATATATAATTTTTTAACTATTTATTTGTATGATACAGCTGCAAATAAGTATTTGAACACCTGAGAAAGTCAATGTTAATATTTGGTGCAGTAGCCTTTGTTTGCAATTACAGAGGTCAAACGTTTCCTGTAGTTTTTCACCAGGTTTGCACACACTGCAGGAGGGATTTTGGCCCACTCCTCCCCACAGATCTTCTCTAGATCAGTCAGGCTTCTGGCCTGTCGCTGAGAAACACGGAGTTTGAGCTCCCTCCAAAGATTCTCTATTGGGTTTAGGTCTGGAGACTGGCTAGGCCACGCCAGAACCTTGATATGCTTCTTACAGAGTCACTCCTTGGTTATCCTGGCTGTGTGCTTCGGGTCGTTGTCATGTTGGAAGACCCAGCCTCGACCCATCTTCAATGCTCTAACTGAGGGAAGGAGGTTGTTACCCAAAATCTCGCAATACATGGCCCCGGTCATCCTCTCCTTAATACAGTGCAGTCCCATGTGCAGAATAACACCCCAAAGCATGATGCTACCACCCCCATGCTTCACAGTAGGGATGGTGTTCTTGGGATGGTACTCATCATTCTTCTTCCTCCAAACACGTTTAGTGGAATTATGACCCAAAAGTTCTATTTTGGTCTTATCTGACCACATGACTTTCTCCCATGACTCCTCTGGATCATCCAAATGGCCACTGGCAAACTTAAGACGTGCCTGGACATGTGCTGGTTTAAGCAGGGGAACCTTCTGTGCCATGCATGATTTCAAACCATGGCGTCTTAGTGTATTACCAACAGTAACCTTGGAAACAGTCTTTTCAGGTCATTGACCAGCTCCTCCCATGTAGTTCTGGGCTGATTTCTCACCTTCCTTAGGATCATTGAGACCCCACGAGGTGAGATCTTGCATGGAGCCCCAGTCCGAGGGAGATTGACGGTCATGTTTAGCTTCTTCCATTTTCTAATGATTGCTCCAACAGTGGACCTTTTTTCACCAAGCTGCTTGGCAATTTCCCTGTAGCCCTTTCCAGCCTTGTGGAGGTGTACTCTAGTGTCTTTGGACAGCTCTTTGGTCTTGGCCATGTTAGTAGTTGGATTCTTACTGATTGTATGGGGTGGACAGGTGTCTTTTTGCAGCTAACGACCTCAAACAGGTGCATCTAATTTAGGATAATAAATGTAGTGGAGGTGGACATTTTAAAGGCAGACTATCAGGTCTTTGAAGGTCAGAATTCTAGCTGATAGACAGGTGTTCAAATACTTATTTGCAGCTGTATCATACAAATAAATAGTTTAAAAATCATATATTGTGATTTCTGGATTTTTTTTTTTTTAGATTATGTCTCTCACAGTGGACATGCACCTACGATGACAATTTCAGACCCCTCCATGATTTCTAAGTGGGAGAACTTGCAAAATAGCAGGGTGTTCAAATACTTATTTTCCTCACTGTATCTCTATCAGCATAGAGTGGCAAGGCATTGTGAGTAATGTACAGGAGGATCATGATAACTGAAGAATCTCATGAAAAGATAAATCTTGGTACCAATAACCAGTGGTGGACGAACTACACAAACCGTGTGCTTAAGTAAAAGTGGAGAGTGACTCTGTAAAAATTTGACTCCAGTAAAAGTGTCCCTTTAAACCTAACTTGTGTAAAAGTACAAAAGTTTTTGCCTTTAAATGTACTTAAGTATCTGAAGTACTATGATTTATTATGGCTATAATGTTACTGTTATCTTTTTTGTCACAAGACTTTCGCTTAATCAACAGTTTATGTGAAAAGACTCCATTAATCTTATATTAATGAGTCAAACACTGATTGATGTTCAAAACCTTCTGTTCAGCTACTCTTTTCACTAAAAGTGAAAATGTAGTGAAGTTAAAGTTTCCCCAAATGGAAATACTTCAGTAAAGTACAGATAAAAATCAATTAAAGTACAGTAAAGAATTATATTTACTTCGTCACCGTCCACCAGTGACAATAATCAGTAGCATTCAGCTAGTCTGGAAAGTCAGAGATGTTAGCATGGTAGCTATCACTTCAGAGATTAGCTATAAAGCTTCTGTTTGTTAGCTGTAGCTAAGATTTTTCCATGTTCCTAGATTTCATTCTTTTTTTGCTTAAAGTAGATGTGTGTTTATTTTCTGAAATCCTTTTCTACTTTTATTCCCATGTACTTTTGATTTTTTAATTTCAAGAAGCTGTACTTATCTTAGCTTCAGTTGAAACTTAATCATTGTATTGTACTGAGTAATGAATCTGGACACTGGATTCTCCAGAAGCTGTAATAGAGCGAAGGATGGAAGATCGAAAAGACCCGATTCCCATCATCATTATCACTTATCTTATTTTCTCATTACACTAGAACAAGTCAGAACTTTCAGCAAGCGACGTATCAATCCGAAGCCCAATCCTGAACACTTTTACTGGACTTTCAACAAGAAACTCCTCAGTGCCATCCGGAACACTTTCACTCTCCTGCAAGTGCACACTCTTCCTGATTCTGTTTATGTGAATATTACTATTGTTTGTGTGTTATCTTATCAGTGGTGGACAGTAACGGAGGAAATCTAATTTGTTACTGCACTTTAGTTTTTTTGCGTATCTGTACTTGAAGACTTTCCGTTTGGGGGGACTTAAGATCAATATCTTACTTTTAACTTTAACTACATTTCACTAAATCAGTCGTTTCTTTTTATTCACAATAAAATAAACAAAAAAATTGATCATATTGATTTGTCATTAGATGCATTATATAAAAATACATTAAATACAAAAAAATTACATAATAAAAATGATAAAACACTATTGTTTTTCACTTTTATTTAATGTATTTATTTAATCAATTAATAGGAAATGTAATTTGTTACTGTACTTTAGGTTTTTTTGTGTATCTGTACTTGAAGTATTTCCGTTTGGGGGGACTTTTACTATAATTTCACTACATTTCAAAGTCAAATATTTTACCTTTAACTTAACTACATTTCGCAAAATCAGTCGTTTCTTTTTATTTACGAGTGAATAAAAACTGGTCAAACACACAGCAAGCCACTAATCAGGGTCGAGTACACGCTCTATTTTAAACTGGTTTTGATTGACACTTTGCAGTGGCAGATTTAGACATAGGCGACATGGGCAACCGCCCAGGGGGACATCTTGCCGAGGGGCATCACGGAGCGTCCACACAACAAAAAAAAATTAACCTGGTCCGGATTCGGTGTGTGCACCAACTGCCTGGAGAAGTTCCCTCAATCATTCGCTCAATCATCACTCAGAATGGAGAGGCGGGGTTTGGGTGACGTCACGTCACGTCACGTCACGTCAGTAAGAAGAACTGCATACAAATTTTAATTATGGATGACAAAAAAGATCTAAACCATCAGAAGCTCAATAAAAAAAAAAGGGGGGGGGGAGAAGTAGGGGAGAAACAGGTAAAAGATGCAACTCATATCACTCATATATATCACTTATGTTATAATGTTGCCTGCTGTGGTTTTACGCATAGAGCAACAACGTTTCTTTTAGCTGCATAACATTATAATTTATAGCATGTAGTTTATCATAAAGTGTGTAAAAACACTACAATTACAACCTGACTAGACCAGTTGGATTGTAGTTAAACAGCACTTAATGATTTGTTTACCTTTAACTGAGGTGATGTCAGAAAGGTTCTCTGTGATTGTACTGAATTGGTCCTGCATGAGCTGAGATCAGTGAGGAGAATCTTCAGTGCAGCTTAAAGGCTCATTTAAAAGATGTGTATTCTAAGGATATAGATGTTGTATATATCTTATGGCTACAATACGCCAAAGAGTTTTATGGTTCTTGATTCTGAGAGTTTGATAAATTGTGCACAATGACGTGTATTTAAATGTGCAATAAATGCATTTTGGGTTATATTTATACAGGCAATGAAGCTCCAAATTTGTGGCCTGCTCTAAGAATATTTCTTACTCATCCAGTGACAGTAGCTGAAGCAGAGAGAAGATTTTCAAAGCTAAAACTAATCAATGGGGAGACGTTGGTTATTACACGTCATTGAAGCTAGAACCGCCATCGCCGGTTGGCGGTATATATTTAGCACAAACATACAGTTCAGCAGCCAACAGAACATTTAGAGAGGAATAAATGATGAAGAAACTCCAGACTCGAATTCGCCACAACATATGTGACCTCATTTGCACGATTTTTGGAAATAGTTTAAAAGAAGGTTTTGAGCTCATGATCATTGTAATAGACATCAATCAGTGTTTGACTCATTATCATTCTATTGTTGTGCTGAAAGACACATTGGAGTTTTTTTCACATAAATTTAGGTGATTAAGTAAAGAGTCATGTGTAATTTTATTAAAATTATAATTGGAACATTATAGCAATAATAAAGCATAGTACTTTGGATACTTAAGTACATTTGTACCATAAAACCACCACAAAGTACCAAGTTCCATAAAATAAACCATAGTGAAGTCTTGCAGATGATCACCAGGCTTTTGAAGGAGCCTTCTTGAGGCAAATGAAACAAAAAAAATCATCCTAAATGTAAAACATAATTTTAGAAAGACTTTTAATCTCAGGAGTGAAGCACGGTGGTGGAAGCATCATGCTGTCAAAGTGTGTGTGTGTGAGTGTTTTGGTGAAACAAAAATGTATGATGTACCTCAGAAGGTAAATGGAATCATGAAGAAGGAGGATCTATTATTATATCTTCTATTATTATCTAGAAACACTAAAGGACCACCTCAAGATGTCTGCCAGAAAGTTTAAACAAATACATTTACTCCTATGCTTTAAGTAAATCTTAATGAAATAGATGATACTTTCTGAAAGTAATTTAAAGCAGCTTTCAATCGGGGGATTTGTTTACACGATTTTATTTTTTTTCTTAAGTAATACATAAGGATTATTTTACTTCCTCTGGTTGGTTCTAATTTTAAAGCACAATATACAGCATGCTGCCAGATAAATAAAACCTCTGAACAATTCTCTCATAAAAGGAAATGTTTTTCTTTGTCTCCTTTCTCTCTCTCTCTCGCTCTCTCTCGTTCTCTCTCTCTCGCTCTCTCTCGTTCTCTCTCTCTCTCTCTCTCTCTCTCTGTCTCTCTCTCTCTCTCTGTCTCTCTCTCTCATGTTTGCCTTGTTTTTGCATTGCTCTCTCATGCATGGACTATTTCACCGCTATTTCCTGCACCTCTTTGCAAACAATTTCTCACAGACGCTTTTCTAACACAGTTTCGAAATGCTCCTTTAAAGGTACTGTAATGAAATTCGAAGGACTCGTGTGTGTATGTGTGTGGGCCTCTGCATGATTCTCATATCTTATCTTGGGAAATTTTGCTCAGGAAAGAAAGCGAGAAGAGAAATAATCCCTGAAGCGGTTAAGCATTCAGCTCCAACCATGTACTGAATTCTGTCTCCGTTATAAATTACTTGATAAACACGGTTTGCAAATGACAAAAATTCTGTTGATGATGCTTCACACATGCTAAATCAGGATTATGAATGGATAAGGATTATTCACCTTAACATGCACATGCTGGAGTATACTGCAAGATTCAAGCTATGAAAATGGAAATAGACTGAATAGAGTCATGGGAAATGATAACTCATTGGTTGAAGCGTTGTATATCTGATCAGAAGGTTGTGAGTTTAAATCTTAGGAGATAGTGTGTGAGTTACTAGTGACATTTGACTCGTGATGTTCAGGAATAATGTAAGTAATGGCTATAATTTTGATTATTATAAAACATACACAGGGCCCTTGTGTATACAATTGTGTATAAACATACACTCTTGGGCCCTTGAACAAGAATCTCAACCCTCAACTGGACAGTTTAATAAGACAAGTGTAAGTCGCTCTGGATAAAGGCGTTTGTCGAATGCTGTAAATGATGTACTGCAATTCATTATAAGACTGTAAGCAGAGTAATATTATTTATGATATATTCCTTGTTTCTTTTTTTTTATCTACCAGTTGAAACATGGTATTAAAATCAATGCATGTGTCTAGGAATAGACCTAACAACCCTGTGTATGTTTTAGAATAATCCTATTATTAAAATTATAGCCATACTAATATATAACATAATATTTACTCAATAAAATAACATTATTCCTTAACATGTCGCTAATAACTCACTCACTATTTCATGCCACCATCAAACAGTGTATGAAGCTGTGTCCAAAATTGTTCACTTATTCACTAATCCCTATACTGTTCATGGCAGTCCAGTTTACTGTATATGAAAATAAGCGAATGAATTAGGACACTGATGTAAATATCCTGCGTCAGAGACGAGAGACCATCACCGACAATTTTGTCATAAACGTTACAACTACCTTGTGTTAATATCTTTGTTATATTTATAATAAAGAAAACAAAAAATGGGTCATATTGATTTGTCATTAGATGTATTATATAAAAATACATTAAATACAAAAAAATGACATAATAAAAATGATAAAACACTATTGTTTGTCACATTTATTTAATTGATTTATAAAAAAAAAAAACATCCAATACACATTGACATGAATAAATATATAATATATAAACATATAGTATGTACAGAACATTTTCATGGAGTTTCCTGTCTGTGTACTCAAACTGACCCCACACAGGAAAACGCCATAAAAAAAGATTTGGATGGTTTCTTTACCTGAAGAGAAGATTGTCTTTTGTCTTATTTTGCAGTTCAGGAACGTGGCTATAGTATATTAGTTGCATGTCTGAAATAAGTGCATTGTGTGTATAAACGAGTGAACTGTTGTAGGAAATAAAGTCGTTCATTTAAAATCTTGGATACCAGTATACTGCATATTCTGTATACATTTGTATATTAGGGGTGAAATTTACATGGTTGTACAGGGCTTTTGGTCACATGTGTACTAAATGCGATTCTTTTCTACGTGCGGAAGAAATCTAAATTCTCTCAGGAACGTATTATAATAAATGATTATTATTATTAAACTTGAAAACATACACAACAATGCCAGGGGTATAAAAATGAACGAGAGTTAACGCAGTGATACGATTTCCTTTGCGCATGCGTAAGAACGTGATAGAATTCATAGCGTTAGCAGCTAACCAGGATGTGACTAGCTGCTAACGCTAGAGCTTTTGATTCTTTAATGTACAGTTTCAAGAATTTCTCTTTAAAGTATAAAATCCTGACAATCCCACATATCAGGGGAGTGAATGAATGAAGTATGGAAGGGATGAAAACATTTGTTAAAGTCTGCTGAAATAAATAAACCAGTTAAATAGATCATATCTTTAGAAAATGTAATATTAAATGTAAAACACACACACACACACACACACACACACACACACACACACACACACACACACACACACACACACACACACACACAATTTCAAAAGGTCAGACTTTCAGTATTTCACAAATGATTCAGAAAGTCACAGAAATATAAACGTCCTGTTTACACTGAACCTCACATTATTGATATCAGAAGTTTACCAAATGCTGGGATGAGCCTTTAAAATACTTCAAAATGAGACACATTTCTAGGCATTTGTTTTAATAAAGTTGGTAACTAAAGTAATTGTAATATATTTGGTTCAGTAACTAGAGCAAAATTATTAGCAAAAGGTACAAGTAAACGGGAGTGGGAGGCTTCTGTGAATGTGATCAGATTTACAGGTCAGGGATAGGATGTGTGGTGGATCTAAAGGCCTATCACTGAAACACAGAAATACACCCAATTCATTTTAATTGACCACAAGAAAATGGAAACGTAACAAGAAATATGTCAAAAATATCAACTTTTATGCTAGCACGTAGCTTAATGCTAGCATTCAAAACTGCTCAAATCTTGTAGATATGTTAATAGTTTTGCTGGCGGATTAACATTTGTGATGGATTACAGTAAAAGTACTAAAAATGGTATATTATAATAATAAAATATAAGACTAGCATGGAGTTATCTGAAGAAGCATTAACTATCATGCACCAGATCTTCAACATTAGCTTCATTAACCAGTTACAGTACTGTTTGTATTTCACTCGACATTGTGCTACAAGTTTTAATCAAATCTAGAGAAGCTGTTTCTAAATATTTAATTCAACATTTGTCATTCAAACATTAGTTTTTGCAGTAAATGTGCAATAAATGCCAAACTGCTTTACATTTAGCTGTTATTGTTCTTACAATATCTTTATTGCGTAACACTTACACCCCGTAGCTCTGATCCCTTTTAAACCATGTCTTGCCTGCAGTCCTTAATTGCATCAGCTTCTTTTTAATTACATAAAAGACAGATCGGATTTTTTTTTCAGTGGAAGCACAGAGAGGATTACAAGATTACTTTGCAGCACAGAAGAAACAAATTTGTAGCATGGATAATTTAGTGAAAGGAAAGAAAGCAGATGCAAAAGAGGAATACATATATAACGGTACACAAAATTCACTGGTATGGTTACTACAATATAATTTTTTATTAACGCAGTTATTTATTACATTTGTGATCAACATTTTAACAGTTAACATACATTTTTTTTTTATAAATGCCTGCTATTTTATGTTTTAAATATATAAATATTAATAAATAAAATAGAATAAATCTAATCAATGCAATACACTTTTTTATATTGATTACAACCCCAACCATTAGGGTTGCACAACCCAGTGCACTCTTAGTGCCGGCCCCAAGACCGGATAAATGGGGAGGGTTGCGTTAGGAAGGGCATCCGGCGTAAAAACGTGCCAAATCAAACATGCTCTGTTGCTGTGGTGACCCCAAATGGGAGAAGCCTAAAGAAAGTTACACTGAGTAATCGATTGAATTGGCACCAATTACATTGATTAAATATATTTAAATAAATGGAAAAACTAATTTAAATAGTTTACATTTATCAGACCCAAATGTAAACTATTTAATTTGTTCTGATATTAATAATGTGAGGTTCAGTGTAAACAGGACGTTTATATTTCTGTGACTTTCTAAATCATTTGTGAAAAACTGAAATTATGACTTTTTAAAATTTGTGTGTTTGTGTTTTAAGAAATCCCCCCTACTGCATCAACAGAGATAATTGAACTCTTACACACATGCACAGACACACACACACACACACACACACACACACACACACACACACACACACACAAACTTATTCAAACTTATATTTAATAGTTACATTTAATATTTACTTATATCATATATAGTTTGCCTATGCCTAGAAACTGTGCTGGGTTAAACAGTGAAATGCCAGCACTCTTGGTGAGACATATGGAACGGAGAGGTCTTTATTAAAGACCTTGAATTAAGTGATGAATTTAGAAGAGTCCAGAGAAGTCTCTGAACTCACACTCCACACAGTCTTCCCTTCTACATTGAGTCTGACTGTTTGCAGGGGTGGTACCATTTTTTTTTTTCTACTGTATAATTCTGAATAATTTTGTTTACATTTAATGAGTTTTCTATCACATATTGGACAAGTCACTTTGGTAAAAATGTGTCTGCCAAATATTTTAATGTAAAATTCAGTCTGGGATTGATGCTCTCTGTATTCAGGAACTGGAGCCACCAATCATTTTGTCAAGATGAAATAAAGAAAATGGCAGAGCTTTAAGAAAAACATTCTCTTCTAAGTGTCCTTGCTGTAACATAAAGACATCACAAAGACATAAAGTAAGAACACTGAGCTCAAAGTCCTCATAAGCCATATATGTGTTTACATGTGAAGGTTATATAACAGGAGATCGTGACAACTGCTGTATCTTATTTCATGCTGTAAAATGTGATTAAACTCATAATCTTAGCATAAAGAAGAAATCTGTTTTGCTTAATCTGCAGGGCTGAAGCTGGTGGAGATGGATGCCAAAACAAAACAGGATTTATTTACACAAGCGGACATTTCTTTTAGAGCCCACAGACAGCCATATCATTTCAACAGTTATAGTGTGTGTTTGTATTTGGTTATTGTGTCCAACATTTTGAACATCACGGACTAGTTTTGTTTTGAAAATATTTTCACAGATTGGCCAGTGAAGTGTGTGTGTGTGTGTGTATATATGGAGAGGGGTGTTATGTATGCATGTTCCTTCAGTTTATATGCAAAACAAGACAATTTAACAGTATGACAAGATTTACTTTGACCTAACAAATATAAAATGTACAACTTATAATGTTGAATGATGTAAAAAAAAAAGCGTTCTTTATTAGTTGACGATTTCTTTCTGATCTTGCGATCCAATCCAGAGATCGTAAATCAAGATGGCCGACAACAGTGTTAGTGCGGGCAAGGAACAGCGTGTGGTGATGAAGTTTCTTGCGAACGAAGGCGTAAAACCCACGGATATCTACAGAAGTATTCGGCCGCAGTAAGACTTTTGAATGGTGTAAACGATTTAAAAATCAGTCAGTGACGTCAGCCCACAGCAGTCATTCCTGTGATTTTGCTCGAGTGATTTCCCCCTATTTGGACCCTTAAGAGTTCCTCGGAGATCAGCATTTCAGCACTGCAGGCATACCGACAAATCTTTCTATGCCAAATCTTTCCAGGCGTTCGTTAAATGATGGGATAAGTGCATAAATGTAGCTGGGAAGGTTGTAAAATGTTCTTTTATTTTATCAACTCAAAAGTCCTGGTTTGACCTGAACGCCTTTTGCATATTAATCAGTTCGTACTGTATGTAAATTAGGATCATGACTCTTAAAGGGCAAAACTAAATCTTACAGTGTAAATAATAGAACTTTCTATTATATAACTTTCTAACTAAAATGATATGGCCGGCATAAAAACTGGTATTTTCTAAATATAATATTAAACGTGAATCCACTGTGTTGTTTTTTTGTTTATTTTGCCAGCTTGGGGGTTTGAATTTAGCAGTAATGTATTATGTGTTAACGGCCGGAGCCCCTTTAAGAAGGTAGTGGATGGAGGTAAGACATGTGACCGAGGCATCATGACATGAATCAAGAGTGAGTCATAGACAGATGTGGAGGAGAAAATCCGGTAATTTTCCAAAATAAAACATCATTCAGAATCAGATAATAAATAAAACGGAAATAATGTAAGTTATGTATTCTTTCTATGAGGCCCGGGACCAATTGACCCATTGGACTGGTGCTAGTCTGCGGCCTGGAAGGTTGGGGACCACTGTTATAGAGGGTTACAGCTTAACTTAATTAAACATTTCATATGTAACAAGATGCCATTTTTTGGTAAAGAGAAAAAACTCCTAAACTTCTCTCTCGTATATAATCCCACATGCCAATATTAAGAAAAGATCATGAAGGCTACCATATGATCACTTCTCTCACTTTCACACTATGGTGTTTTTTAATGTAACACAACTTAAGGAGATGGGAGGGTGATCGATCGCTGAGGCTGTGGCAGGAATGCATTAAGGCACTTCCTGTCAGCCTTTCTCTTTTGTTGAATTCTGGGTAGTGATCCTTAATGCATACAATTATTATGAGTATCTTAATGCAGCCTTTTTCCATTATCTTTTGTATGCGACTCATCTTGCCATCACTTGCAGCTCTCTGATAATGGCCATCAGGTATGACTTAGTTGACCAGACATGTTTCATCCCCGGATTTCTATCTATAAAGAATATAAAAAGTTCAGTCTTACTAACATAATGGAGGTCAATCGGAAGAAAAATAATGTTTGAATGACAAATGACGAATCAAATATTTAGAAACATCTCAGAATTTTACAGAATTTGTTGTGTGAAAACACAGTTACAGAATTTGTTGTGTGAAAACACAGAAATACAGTACTGTCACTGGTTAATGCAGGCCAATGTTGAAGATGTGATGTATGATAGGTAATGCTAATGCTAGTTCCTTCAGAGAACTCAATGCTAGTCTTTAAAACGATTTATTGTAATCTGCCAACATATTTATTCCTCCTGTGTGCATAGCAACAGGATCATAGCAGTTTTGCATGCTAGCATTCAGCTTCTTTGTGCTAGCATAAAATAAGATGTCTCACGGCATTTTGTGATATAATCACAAACTTTTAGTCACGATCTACTGATTTGTGTCCATGGACATGACTGCCTCCATCTGGCTCCATCTCCATAGCAATGGAGGCAATGGGATCATGGGTAGTGCTGACAGAAATGCCAGCGGTAATCTTTTTTCCTCATTTTTATCAGAGAATCAGGCAAGAAAATATACGGTTAGAGTTCAGGGTAAAGGTAATACTGTAATAAATGTGTGTCGCAACAGTAAAAGACCTGGGAGTTATTTTAAACAGCAACTTGTCTTTTGAAAATCATATCACCAATATTACAAAAACAGCCTTCTTCCACCTTAGAAATATTGCTAAGCTAAGAAACATGTTGTCTATATCTAATGCAGAGAAGTTTGTCCATGCGTTCATGACCTCCAGACTGGACTATTGTAATGCATTACTAGGTGGATGTCCTGCATCAATAATAAACAAGCTACAGTTTGTCCAGAATGCAGCAGCCAGAGTTCTCACAAGGTCGAGAAAATATCACCATATAACCCCAATCATCCCTACACTGGCTACCGGTTAAGTTTTGAATAGACTACACAACTACTGCTACTTACTTACAAAACACTAAATGGTTTGGCTCCCAATTATCTTTCTAGTCTTTTAACACACTACAATCCGTCATGCTCCTTGAGATCTCAAAACTCCGCACTTCTAGTAGTTCCTAGAATAGCAAAGTCCACTAAAGGTGGTAGAGCATTCTCACATTAGGCTCCTAAACTGTGGAATAGTCTTCCTGACAGTGTTCGGGGCTCAGACACACTCTCCCAGTTTAAATGCAGATTAAAAACATTTATTTTTAGCGAGTCTTACACATATCACATATCATAAACATGTGCTCCATAGCATCTGATCACATGCACATTGTGAGTTGATAATGTTGGTTACTGATCATAAGTTTGGGGTTTCAAGTGGCACCAAACTGACAAAGTTGGGCCCTTGAGCAAGGCCCTAAACTCTCTCGGCTTCAGGGGTACAGAGGTAAGATATGCAAAGAAAGACTCTTTATTTCTTTTTTTTTTTTTTTTGTAAATATAAAAAAGCAGAACAAATTTACAATCAGTAACCTTCAAATACAGAATGCACATTTTTTTTCTCATAAAAATATCAGAAACAGAAACTGTAAATGAGAACTAGAAAAAAGGTGCGTCATCTTGAATTTCAGGTTCTCAGAACCACGTTAGCATTTTGAACTTCTGTTTCTGCTAAGCCAAGAGAAAAGTAAGAGTCAGTAAATTCTGCCAAATGTTCATCGACAGATGGTGACGTTACGCATCGTACACTGTCGCAGAGCCAAATCACAGTTCCAGACTGTTTCGCTTTAACACACCTAAACTCCAGACGCTAGTCGACGTTTTTGGTTAGTCTGATCAGGTGTATTAGATTAGGGAAATCACTTTTGCAGGCCAGTTTATCAGCACAACATTTTTATGTTAAATGCACCACAGGCTGCTTTCACAATAAGGTGTATTATTCTTAGTTTGCTGCAATTTGTAGCGATTGTCCAGGCAGAGGGACCGAGCTGGGAAAGATGTGCTGCAAGTTAGAGCAATAAAGGATGCAAATGGAAATGTGTTGACTGGTGAGGAGAGTGTGTTGAGAAGATGAAGGAAGTTTTTTGAGCAGCTGATAAATAAGGAAAATGAGAGAGAGAAGGTTGGATGGTGTGGAGATGTTTAGGAGAGATGGCAGTGGAGTTTTTAAACAGATTGTTCAACAAAATTCTGGAAGGTGAGAGGATGCCTGAGGAATGGAGAAGGAGTGTGCTGGTACCGGTTTTTAAGAATAAGGGAAATGTGCAGACCTGCAGTGACTACAGGGGAATAAAGTTGATCAGTCACACCATGAAGTTATGGGAAAGAGTAGTGGAAGGGTGGTGCAGGACATGTATGAGGACAGTGTGACAGCAGTGAAGTGTGCAGTAGGAACGGCAGACTGATTCAAGGTGGAGGTTGGACTGCATCAAGGATCAGCTCTAAACCCTTTCCTGATTGCAGTGGTGATGGAAAGGTTGACGGACGAGGTCAGACAGGAGTCTCCGTGAACTATAATGTTTGCGAATGATATTGTGATTTGTGATGAGAGTAGGGAGCAGGTTAAGAAGAGCCTGGAGAGCTAGAGGTACGTGCTGGAGAGAAGGGAAATAAAAATTAGTTGGCGAAAGACAGAGTACATGTGTGTGAATAAGAGGGAGGGCAGTGAAGTGGTGCGGTTGGAGGAAGAAGAGGTGGAGAAGGTGGAGAAGTTTAGGTACCTGGGGTCAACAGTGTAAAGTAATAGATTGTTTTAGAGAAGTGAAGTACCTTCTCATCATCACAGTGAAATCAAAGGGTGGATGCGGTAAGAGGTTTTCATAACCAGCACTAAAAGTGAACAGGATAGCTCTTTTTTGCTCTGAAAAGAACACATAGAAACTATATCATATTCATTACAATGTGAGACTCACTTTATTCATGTCCAAGAATCACAACATCAAGTCGAACTGATAAAACCCACAGATATCTACAGAAGACGTTAAGCTCAGAACGGTGATGAGATGCCGCAGTAAGACATTTGAATGGTGTAAAAGTTTCAATGATGGCCGTATATCCGTCAGTGGTGACCCTGTCCGTGGTGGTTCCCTGATGATGAATTGAAGCAGGCTATCCTAAGATGGTTTGGGCGTACCGACAAATCTTTCTTCAATTAGACATTTTGGGAAATGTATATTAACTATATATACAAGCATAAATATAAACATTTGATTTGGTCATCAGCTGACATGAATGTAAATTATTACAAAATGTGATATTTCAATTACAAATTGATTTAATTGTTAGTATAATTTTGTTGAACATTAGCTTACACATGGCACAAGGAAGTCCTAAACATCTATTTATACATGAATACTTACCAAGATGGAAATTCTTTGACATTATTTTGTGTGCAGGATTTGAGAAATGGTGTGTGTTATGCCGTGGCCTCAGTGGCCCTGCAGTAAGTGTGCACGTGATTGATGAAAGTGCAGGTAGAAATTCGATTGCAATTGCATTTAATCTGTTTGTTTTAACCAATATTATCCTACTACCCAAGATCCCTGTTATAGGTGAACCTGCAGTTTTGTAAATTTCCAGTTTATTCCTTATAAATAGTTCATTTCCATGGGAGGTTGCCAGTCTTAAAAATTCCTGCAATTTTGCCACCCTATTCTGAACTATGTTTTGTTTTCTTTTGCTCCGCTCACTATAAAGGATGAGTAAAAAGATGAATGAGCTCTATTTGATGCTCAGTGAGCAAATGTGCCTGGGTTATTAGAACTTTATTTTAGAAAAGAACCCGGGCCACTGTGTGCATTATATATTTTTGGTATTATACTGTACACATAAAATGTTCTTGGGCTTTCATCTCATAATACCAATGCAATAACGTCACATACATGTCGTGATAGGAAAAAGCTCTACTCTAGAAACGGCTCTACTTGACCTGATTCTAGATCAGCACTTGATGCCTAAGCAAGCTTATATGTACAGCATTTGGTAAACATTCTTATCCAGAGCATTTCACAATTATCCTGAATATACACTGAGCATTTAAGTGTTGCTCAAAATTGCCCAGCAGTGCAATTTGGTGGTGCTGGGATTTGAACTCGTGATCTTCTGACCCAAAGTCCAACACCTTAACCACTCAGCTGAGAAATAAAGATGAAGATGTGCTTCGACCAGGGTGGAGATTATCGACTACTCTGTCGTAACAGACTGGTAAAAGGATACATGAACATGAAGCTTATCATTTTCAGTAGTATTTTATTTAAATTAAACAAAGGACAATGTTAATTTGGAGAACTTGATCCTGAGATCCAGTTACTGATGGTAAAAAAACCACAGCATCATTGACTGTTTAATTAGTGCATTTAATTGCTTTCAGGTGTAAATAGGTGCGTGAACAGTGGTCTTTTCGATGGACCAGCATTCCATCCAGCATGCACTCCAACCTTGCACCCAGAATTTCTGCTACATAATAGAAATGGCAAATTTAATTACTGTGCAAATTTACAGAACAGAGACACAAAGGCAACAAAACAAGACAAGCAATCTAATCAATCTATCTATCTATCTATCTATCTATCTATCTATCTATCTATCTATCTATCTATCTATCTATCTATCTATCTATCTATCTATCTATCTATCTATCTATCTATCTATCTATCACACTAGGGATGTTAAGATTCGCAATTTACATGGGTGCATCTGCATTAGAATTAACAATGTGATGCATCAGTTTTAAAAAGTGTGCATCAGATACAAGTTGGCATTTGTATCACATTGTTTTTAACAACTTTGCATTGTCAAAATCCGATTTATTTACATATAATTATTAGTAGATGCATTATACTTTTAATATTTAGAAAGTAAACAATAATTTGTGACCACTATTTGATATGTTGATTGATTTTTCCTCGCTGAACTGTTTCTCGAGCGCGCTCTCTCAGCACCGCTGCTGCTACGTACATATGATGTATCTAAACAGTACGGTAGACCGAGGCGTGTCATGAGAGTCACATAGAACACAGATTTACATGGCAGAGGTAGAGCTGCATCTGCCTTTATTGAATTTTTTGTTTGTTTGTTTTTTGCGCTACAAATGTGTGTTTGTGACAGGGCCATGCGTTAGAAGTCAGAAGGCACTTAAGTAAATTGTTGATTTGCTGTCTGTCTGAACCAATAAAATAAAGTGTAAAGACAATAATCACACTCTTGATGTCACCCAAATGAGGATGGGTTCCCCTTTTGAGTCTGGTTCCTCTCAAGGTTTCTTCCTCATAACATCTAAGGGAGTTTTTCCTTGCCACAGTCACCATGGCTGCTCATCAGGGATCAACACGCATTGTTCACCTTAACTGATCTGTGAAGCTGCTTTGAGACAATGTCTGTTGTGAAAACCGCTATAGAAATAAACTTGACTCGAAATAAAAGCGAACTGCTAAATACTGTGAGGCGATGTCAGGTGCAGAAATTCATGTGACATAACATGACAGTGGGTTGTGATGTTACTTCCATAGTCCATAAATATGCTTCATTTTGTTGAATCTGATCATCTGAATATATAATATAATCTGGATATTCTTCATTTCAATTCATTAATTATTGATTCAGAGGAGAACAGCTACAAAAGCAAAGCAAATGCTACACCTTTGAATATGTACTTCCATATTTGGAGCCTTGCTGAACAAAAAAAAAATTATATTGTTGAATATTTTTTTTATACAAACCCAAATTGTTAGACAAACTCTTGCACAGTAGGAGGCATGAGTCAAACAACCAAGGGAACAGGAAGTAAACAGGAAGCCAAAAGGAAGTCACAAATAAGAAAACACAACGAAAAAGGAAAAGGGAGTTGCATGGTACTGGAAAGCTGCAAAACCTCAGAAAAAATACACAAAGTTACTGAGACAGGAAAAAGCCAAGCAGCCAAGACTAGAGTGGGATTCTGTGTATTTAGATATGACATCTAACAGTGATGCATGCTGCTACATGTTTTTTCACAAGATCTTAGAGCTCCACTTGCATGATAACATCTTTATACCATACGAACGCACAAACATAAACACATTCCCGCATAGAAAACATCTGGAAGTCTGAGCTGAGAACTGTTTCTCATCATCAAAGACGGACAAGATATTAGTTCGAGGAACTTCAGCTATTGAAACATGAAGTCGGATTGCTTCTGATTCTGTTGATAAACACGATTGATTCATTTCAGCTTTGTTAGTGAATCTGAACGCGACCACATGGCTGCAGACCGTAAAGAGCTTCGGCAAACCGCAACATTTGTTTACAGGGTCCCAGCCAGCTGTTTACTATTGCGAGGCTCCGGATCCCGTGCATTAGTTAGGACTTTTACCCGTCACATCTCACGTATTTATGTCTGTGGTTTAAACGCCATGTGGTCAGAGTGCATGCGCCTGCATGATAGTGCTACCATGTGCTTTATGGCCATTCAAAATGGCTTAAATCTTCTTTTTATTTCTTTTAAACATGCAAATGCCCTCAGTTTACACACACACGTGCACACACACACACTCACACCTCAGACATATGGTGCACACACACAATATAATGTGAACTTGGAGTTGCCTTTGCCTGTTTAGTGGCAATAAGTGCAGCAGAAGGGAGATGAAATAAAGCTGTAACTTTATTTACAGTGTAAAGACCGACACAGTCTCAGCAGCGCTTTCGATACAGAACATCTCACTTTTCTCTCTACGTTTTGTGTTGTTGTTTTTTTTTTTGTAAAACACCACCATAAATAAGAAATCCTGACTAATATAAGTTTAGACTTAAGAAATATGTCAAGATTATAATATTGATTAACTGATTAAAAATGCAGTCTAATGTTTCATTGAAATAATCACTCTAGTGGAAATGGCAGTTTAGGGATAAATTAACCCGGACTTCTGATCAGTAGGTTATTAGATCAAATCCTAGAAGCTGCTACAGTGGGGTTCTTGAGCAAGACCCTCATACCTTAACTGCTGAGCTGTAGAAACTAGATAATTGTGAGTCATCCTGTATAATGGTGTTTATAGAATATATGAAACCCAAACTACCATTATGGAACACAGAGATTATAAGGAGGAGCTTCTTCCTGAAGGTAATTTGGGCCCTCAACCAGAACAACAACAAGGAAACCAAAGAAAAGCCTGGAGTTACTTTGAAGAACCATTTTCTCTTTTTAGAAGTCATCTTTTGCACACAATGATTTCCAATTCCTCTTTTAAATGAAAAAATCAAATTTAATTATAAAGCATCAAAATACTTAAAAAAAAATAAAATAATTAAATAAATGATAAATTATTTAGCACTTTTCTCTGATGCCAATTTCCAAACATCTGACTGTTGAACTACTGCACTTGTGTAATCAGTGTTCTGAGATTTTATAACTTCTTATCAGTGTCATAAACGTTACTGCGGTTAGTCATCCATGTCGATTCAATTCATTTTTATTTGTAGAGCGCTTTTAACATTGTTCAATGGACAAAGCAGCTTAAAAATTATTGTTTTTTTTTATATAATAAACATAATAAAGTTATAAAGTCATAGAAAATAATGTATAGGTTTAGTGCCTATAATTTTAGTCCTTATAATTGTAAGTTTGTCCCTATTGAGCGAGCCATTGGCGATTGTGGCAGAGAAAAACTCCCTAAGATGTTACGAGGAAAGAAACCTTGAGAGGAACAAGACTTAAAAGGGATCCCATCCTCAACACCACATGTCCATTCATTACAGTTCCAGTGATGTTGGGAAGCTGGTGTCAGAGCACAGGGTCAGCCATGTTTCAGCACCACTGGGGCACAGTGTGCTAAGGGCCTTGCTCAAGGGTACCAAGTGTGGCAGCTTGGTACCACAACCTTCTGATCAGTAACCATGAGCCTTAAACATTCATCTAGCCTCTGTTACTCCATATAGAATAATAAAGATTGACCAGGGTAATACAAGCAAACCTGTCATTTGCACTAAAACTGTCTGAGATGGTGATATAGAAATGGAATAAATAATCAATATACTAAAAAAGCGAGCCTGTATGGACTTTGAACCATAAAATAAATCCGCACTATGATAAGAGTTCTGTAAATTTTTAATCACACTGGAACTCAAATGTAACGATCCTCTAAAAAAGAGGTGCTAATCTTGAGATTTCTGCATAATGAGTCAAAGTAGAGAATCAAACGTAACATAATCAATGTGTCTGAGGTGCTGCTGTTTTAAGCTGAGAGGCGATGCAGAAGGGAGAGGCTTCCAGAGAGAGAGAGAGAGAGAGAGAGAGAGAGAGAGAGAGAGAGAGAGAGAGAGAGAGAGAGAGAGAGAGAGAGAGAGAGAGAGAGAGAGAGAGAGAGAGAGAGAGAGAGAGAGAGAGAGAGAGAGAGAGAGAGAGATCATCATGGGAAAGGAAAGAAGTGTTTGAGGTAAGACATTAAGAATCAATACTGTCAGAGAGATTAATATGCAAGGACACTGTATCTAAAGAGAAAAAAATGGTGGGGAGGAGATTGGAAAAGGAAAGCGTAGTAGAAAAGGTGGACCCAAAAAAAGCAAAGATGTGCACAATCCTGAAAGAAAAAAATGAAGGTTGAGAAAACAGGGTATAGTGACGGCCAAAACCTTTTAGTTTTTTTTCAAGTGAGTCTTTTAAAGAGACAGATTTGTTTTTCTAATATCCTCCACCGCCTGGTACCACAGAGGAGAGAACTCTAACACCGAGCTAATGGTGCTGTCAGACAGACAGAGTTGATCTGAGAGGCTTGAAATCAAGATTGAAATCAAGTGGAAACACACCAGACTTAAGTTTCCCAGCAGCCCCAGCTGATACATCTCATTAGATTACCAAGCAGAGAAAATGCCAATATAGTGTTTATGTCATTGATGTATCAGTAGCTGGAAGGCTTCATTAACAACATGATGGTTACGATGATATCTATCTATCTATCTATCTATCTATCTATCTATCTATCTATCTATCTATCTATCTATCTATCTATCTATCTATCTATCTATCTATCTATCTATCTATTGTTTATTTATATTTTAACAAAGAACATCGTCTCAAATCAGCTTTTCACAGATAATGCAGTGAAAAAATAATTAATAAGATGGTTCTTTGTGTGTAACTTTGTCCCTAATGAACGAGCCGATGGTGACTTCTTCTTCTTCTTCTTCAGGCTGCTCCCCTTAGGGGTCTCCACAGCGGATCATCTGTCTCCATACCCCCCCTGTCCTCTACATCTACCTCTTTCACCCCAACCACCTGCATGTCTTCCCTCACCACATCCATAAACCTCCACCTTGGTCTTCCTCTTTTCCTCCTTCCTGGTGGCTCCATCCTCAGCATTCTCCTACTGATATACCCCATGTCTCTCCTCTGCACATGTCCAAACAATCTCAATCTCACCTCCTTCACCTGTCTCCAAAACATCCTACATGCAATGTCCATCTAATAAACTTGTTTCTAATCTTGTCCATCCTCGTCACTCCCAAGAAAACTTTAATATATATTAAATTAAATATATATTACAGTAATATTAAATATATTTACAGCTGCTTTAACATAAGTGATAACAGGAACTAATTTGTTTAGCAGATTCTCCACAACATTAAATGCAATCTTTTAAAAAAAGGCAGGATATTTTATTCCGCGATAAATAAAAATTTAATCGTCAGCCAACTTTCCGAGGAATAAAAGACTCCGGGATGAAGTAATAGGAAAGTATTAAAACAACTGGGTTGTAACAGTAACTCAGCTCCATCACAACACCTTGCTTTTGATTATTTTCAACAGCACAGCCACGTGTTTTATTCTAAACACATAAACCATTTGATTACTAAATGAATGCAAAGAGAAATATACCTATAACAATACAAAGTAGGCTTTTTTTCACTTTCTATAAAATATCTGTTGGAAACAAATCTAAAAAAATAATGTGTTAAATGTGATGAAATCTGTTGACTTGTGAAGGATGTGTTATAATCTTTCTCTGGTTGCTAGAACAGTGTGAGAAATAAAGGATGTGTTTCCATAAATAGATCTATCACCAAGCTTCCAGTCTCACATCCTTTTATCATCTCTGTGCTTTAGATTCGATTCTAACTCAATGCTAAGTCATTGGCTCCGAGCCTCCGTCAAATGGATAGGCGTAAATAATTATTCATATCCTTATACACGGGTAATAGGTGTTTTTATTGCTGCAACTCTTTTGTAATATCACGTGGGAATCTTGTGTTATAACAGGTGCTGCTTGTTTCTTTTAATCAACTCATTTCCTCTCCACAGGACCTACACGTGAGCTTTCGAGGAGTGTAGGACAAACAGATGTATGCTCCCTCTCGTCCATTCTGCTGCTTTCTCTTTTTATTTTTCGTCCATCTGATGGATACACCGCACAGCTGGATGAACACCTCAAGCTGTGGAGCACGGACCTGAATTTCTGCGCAACGTCTTAACCTTTTCCTCAATCTGTCTCAAGTTAGGGTGTCGTGCGTTATCAGCTCTTTCCTGTTGCTCGCAAATCGGGTACTCCATCATCTCTTTCCAATGAATATAAAACAGCTTGATTTTATTGTTCATTCCGGGCTGTTTCACAATGCCAAGGCTGACTAGACCAATCCGAGTATCAATCTCTCGCTCTCTTCGAGTAAACAACATTTTAATTCTGCTACTTATTTGATCGCTGATTTGCCCTCTGTCTTTATTTAATCTTGGCAGGGCGAGTGCCTCGAGGGAGTCACTGGTCACAGAAAGGTCAGGAACGTGTAACTGGTCTGTGGCATACCAGTGGATAAGGTTCTAAGCTAGTGACATGAAGTCTGTACAAATCTGAGAACTGTTATAGAGCCATTTGAACGTTCGTATGCAGCTTCTGAAAATCTCATTTCTTGCTGTTAAACCCACTGACGAGTCAATAAAAATGTTGGAATCAGATCACACCTGACTTTTCCACCTGACTATATCATTCTGTTACCACAGAGTTGGAGGCACACAATTGTACTGGACGTCTTTCAATGTGGAAGATTTAAATGTTCCCTTCACTTGAACTAGGAGACCCAAACATGTTCCAGCATGGCAATGCTCCTGTGTCCAATGACAGCTCCATGAAGATCTTGAGTGGCCTGGTAGAGCGCTCTGACCTCAACCCAATTGGAGCATATTTAGTCATCTTCAGGAATTTAGCACTCCAGGCCACCTCACCTCACCTTGTTCCTGAATGAATCTCACACAAATTTTCACAAACACACTCCAAAATCGAGTGGAACATCTACCCAGAAAAGTGGAGGTTATTAAACTATCAAATGGGAACTAAATGTGGAATGGATTGTTCAAAAAGCACATACCGATCTTATGTGTCAAACCTTTGGACATATATATTTTGTATATCTTGTAAGTTTTCTTCTAAAGGAAACCAGGGCTTTGCAAATATTTCAACAGAAAACCTGAATATATGCCTGAAATAGATGTGATGTGATCATCTGATGTGCTGCATTGGTGTATATCAGAAGGCATAATTGTAATAATGTGTTTCTTGAACATTTACAAGCACATTGCCACACCTTTGTTGTATTTCTTATCACTTTATAAATGATTGCTCGCTTGAACTTTGAGTTCTTTTTCTCTCGGTAGCACTCGCTAAGGTATATGGGGTGATGTAGGGTTATCTGTCCCTGCCTGCTCCATCTTTCTCAGTCATCATTTATTTTTACCCCTAATGAAGCAGCATACTGTAACACTTCAAAAAAGCAACAGGCGTCAGGTTTCTAGCAAGATGAGATTAGAACTAGCGCAGTGAAGTTGTAAATATAGCACAGAGTCATTTCGGTTGTTAGCTAAAAATCGCTTAGTCATTGTTTCTTGATTTGCAGTTCGATTTCTGGACAATTAGGCCAGAGCGGCAGGCAGGGATTCACACGTCTGTTTATCCACCAGACCGTTTCCCGTGAAAGTAGACGAAACTCTTTCACAAGAACAATGGGAAGAATGAGTTTTCTGGGACCGCCGATGAGGCTCAAACTGGGTGCGAAGCATGAAACAAAAAACGAATGAGGCTAGAAGGCTAATAGAACCCATGTGGCTTTTCTTGATCAGATGTAAAATGGTTTCTAGTGATAAGAAAGCAAGGTCACATCACAGAGACAGAGATAGAAAGCGAGAGGAGAGAAATCTGAAATGAAACGACAGTTCACAGTGATATATGGAGGAAAACATCGCAACCCCCTTTTGCTAAAATACGCAGCGCTGCATCATCCGCAAGCAGCAGTGATGAATGAGATCTCGGTGTCGAAGCGGCAGCTCGACATTTCCTTCTGGAGGGAAAAGTTCACCTGAATATGAGTCAAACAGGGCAGGACAGATGGGTGTATATGTGTGTGTAAGACAGAAAGAAAAAGAGGCCGTGACTAACAATGATTCATGATTTACTAACACGTATCTGTCCAATATTTTATATTTGTGTCTACATTTACAACCAACGATTTGCTTATTATGTTGCACACAGAGGTTGAAAATTTATCCAATGCATATACGCATCATTTACCATTTATTTTTGTTCTTTTTGGCCTTTTCTCAGATCCTGCATCATGGTTATGTGGATTTCGCTCGATATATTCAGAACGTATTCATATTACTTTGTGATTTCTTCATCCCCCTGAACAATCTGTGTAGGTTTTTCAAAAGAAATAATAATATGCATAAAACAGGAAAGAGTACGAATATCTCCCAGGAGCGATATATGCAAACACAACGTATCAGATTGAGTTCGATTCCTTTCATCGTGTATATAAACTCAAATGGTTTCCATGGTAGTCTTTGCAGTTTTTTTTTATGGTATTGTATTGTATTAATTGTATTGTATTAATTGCTGGAGCATGTGCAAAGTGAATTGACTGTAATTAATGCATTTCTGTACTCTAAGTGGATTGATTTTTTTTCCTAAGTAAAGTGGATTGCAGAAAGTTACAAAGATGTAATTCTGTAATGTAAAGCAATGAGGTTTGATCACCCGATTTTGTTTAATTGTGCTCTTGGGAATTTATCAGACACACTTATAAAGAATGACTTATTCTTTACTCATTCGCATATTTTTTTATGTATTAAATCGATTTTTCTGTACTTCCATAGTACATATGGTTTAATACCATGAAGAGGTCTTAGGCACCCTCACCAAATACACCAAAACCAGCTAGTGTTTGGGGAATTGTGCTGCTTAGTTACGGCAGGTTTATAGCAAGGTTATAGCTGACATACATATACTGGCATAACACACAGTCTATACAATATATGTAGACTCTTACAGGATTATGAAAAATATGAACATGTTCTTGTTTTCTAACATTGATGATTTGATATTAATCAGTTGTCTATCTTTGGTAAGCATTTTCTAAGGTGCCTCTATAGCACATAAAATGTAGTAAAGTCCTTACTAGGGTGCCTCTATGGTATAAAAGGCAGTAAAGGGTCCACTGGGCACAACTCTTGTACATAAAATGCCGTAAAGTGCCCACTAGTGTGCCTCCATGGTATGTCAAATGCAATAAAATGCCCACTGGGCACAACTATCATATATAAAATACCGCGAAGTGCCCCCTAAGGTGCCTCTGTGGTACATCAAATGGAATAAGGAGCCCACTGGGCACATCTCTGGTATATAAATACCGTAAAGTGCCTACTAGGGTAACTCTATAGTCCTTAAATTTAAATAAATTTGCCACTATGGCACCTCTAAGGCAGATCAAATGCAGTTACATGCACACTAGGGTGTCTTAATGCTACAATATGTTATAAAGCACCAACTAGGGCGCCTCTATGGTCCTTAAATCGTACTAAAGTGCCCACTGTGGTGTTTCTATGGTACATAACTTGGCACCTTTGTGGTATAACAAATGCAGTAAAGTGCCCACAGGGTGTCTTTATGGTCCTTAAACTGTAATAAAGTGTCCACTTTGGTGCTTCTGTTGTACATAAACGTCAGTACAGTACACACTGGGTGCCTCTATGCTACATAAAATGTAGTAAAGTGCCCACTGGGGTACCTTTATGCGACACAAAATGCAGTAAAACTCCTTAAATTGTTTTAAAGTACCCACTATGGTGCCTCTATGGTATATAATTTGCAGCAAAGTGCCCACTAGGGTGTCTATATGTTACATAAAATGCAGTGAAGTGCCCACTAGGGTTGCTATATGGTACATAAAGGCAGTAAAGTGCCCACTGGATGCCTCTGTTGTATACAGAATGCAATGAAGTGCCGACTAGCTGCCTCTGTGGTAAATAAATGGCAGTAAAGTGGCTACTGGTATATGCAGTGAAGTGCCGACTAGCTGCCTCGTTTGTACATAAATGGCAGTGAAGTGCCATTTAGCTGCCTCTGTGAAACATAACTGGCAGTGAAGTGAAGACAGGGTGGTTATATGGCACATAAATGCAATAAAGTGGCCCCTGGATGCCTCTGTGGTATATAGAATCTAGTAAAGTGCCAACTAGCTCCTCTGTGGTACATAAATGGCAGTGAAGTGCCCACCGGGTGCCTCTTTGGCACATAAAATTAGTTAAGTGCCGTCATGCAAGGAATTGAATAGGAAATTAGAATAATTATAGTTATATTCTTGATGTTCCTGCACCTCGTCCATGAGAACTTTTCCGTGCTGCCAGTTTTACTGACTCACCGGCATCTCTACAGGAAGTGTTGAGCGGTGGTTTCGGGAACGCGCGCGAGCACGGGTCACACGTGGGGAGCCCTGGCGCCTGTAGACACGCGTGAGCGTCCGTGTTTTTATTTAATTACATTTTTTTTTTCATCCATGGTCTCTGTTCGGATCAACACCGGCGTGAATCTGTTAAAAGTGAAAGAAGTGCGCGCGTACGGCGCAGTGCACGCGTCGCTCCTCCCTTCTCTCTCTCTTTCTCTCCATCTCTCTCTCTCTCTCTCTCTCTCTCTCTCTCTCTCTCTCTCTCTCTCTCCCCCACGCGCGTCTGCATGAGTGTCGCTGCGGCTCCTCCCGCATGCGCTCAAAACGAAACGGGAGCTGTATCGCTCGCACGCGCAACTCTCCTTTCCTTAACCACGTCCCCGCGCGAAACCGGCTCAGCGCAGCGCACGAGAACGCGAGGCGCGGAGGCACGGGTGGGGGCGCGCAAACGCGCGTCCACGCACCCGCGTGGTGGTGGAGGTGGTGGGGGTCTCGGTGGAGTTTCTCGGGGAAAACGAAGCGGAAGTACTCGTGAGTGTTGCAGAGACGGTGCACGGCGAGCGCACGGTGCGAGACGCGTGCGTATGCTTTCCTTTTTTCTTTCCGCCTGGATGGGACATGTTGAGTGCAGGATTGTACGATGTGAAGGTAGCTTTTTGGATTACACACGAGTGACTTTCGTGACTGCTGAATGAGCTGATGTGGTGGTGATTGTTCTGGGTCTCTCCATCAAGCCCCTGACACACACACACACACACACCCACACACACAAACACACACACACACTTGTTTCCTGTCTGGTTTCCCAGCACCATCATGGCAGACATGAACTTTACCACGATTCCGTACGTGTCCGAGAACCAGGCGTTGAATTACACGCGTGGCTGCTCGCTGACCAAAACCGCTTTCCAGTTCTACTACCTGCCTACAGTCTACATTATCGTCTTCATCACCGGCTTCATTGGGAACAGCCTGGCCATATGGATGTTCGTGTGCCACATGCGACCGTGGAGCAGCATTTCAGTGTACATGTTCAACCTGGCACTGGCGGACTTCTGCTACGTGCTCTCGCTTCCCTTCCTCATCTTCTACTACTTCAACAAAACCGACTGGATCTTCGGCGACGTCATGTGCCGCCTGCAGCGCTTTATCTTCCATGTCAACCTCTACGGGAGCATCCTGTTCCTGACATGCATCAGTGTGCACCGCTATTCCGGTGTCGTTCACCCTCTCAAGTCTCTCGGGAGGCTCAATAAGAAGGACGCTGTGCGCACCAGTGCCTTGGTGTGGTTCGTGGTGATCGCCGGGATCTCGCCGATCCTTTACTACTCGCGCACGGGACCCAAACGCAACGTCACGACGTGCTACGACACGACCACCGAGGACGAGCTCCCGGGTTACTTCGTCTACAGCATGTGCATGACCGTGTTCGGATTCTGCGTGCCCTTCGTGGTCATCTTCGGCTGCTACGGGTTCATCGTCAAAGCGCTCATTTACAACGATATGGACAACGCGCCGCTCCGCAAGAAATCCATCCACCTGGTCATCATCGTGCTCGCCGTCTTTGCTGTCTCCTACCTGCCCTTCCACGTCATGAAGAACCTCAACATGCGAGCCCGGCTCTACTTCCAGAGCCCTGAGATGTGCGACTTCAACAACAGGGTCTACGCCACCTACCAGGTCACCCGGGGTTTAGCCAGCCTCAACAGCTGCGTAGATCCCATCCTCTACTTTTTAGCCGGGGACACATTTCGACGGCGGCTTTCCAGGGCCACAAGGAAAAATTCCAGGAAGGGTGAAGTTGTGCTGCAATCCAAGAGCGAGGAAACCGCTCTCAACAGCCTGCCGGAGTATGCCGAGAACGGTAGCAGACCGCTCTGAGGATTCAGGAACTTTTTTCCTCCGTGCACTGACTTTTTACAACAAAAAAAAGCACTGATCGTATCAAAAAAATGTGATGCTAAAAAATTCATGAACACTATTGAATATCAAGCCGTGAGCCAGTGACTGGACATTCCGTACACGTGGAATAACAGGATTCGTGTACGTGATTTGATGTGACACGTACTGTATATAATCGTTGTTCTCACTGTAATTGCTTATCATGTGAATACGCATTTATTGTACTGTACTTTCAGTATTGTCAGTATTATTCGAACTGAACCCTCGCGATGGACGAACCATCCGATCAATGCTCAGTCCACAGGTTTAGATTAGACCAGCGAGCGGTGCTCTGTATTATCCGAGTGCAACACAATTAAAAGAAGTACTATGACCCGAGGCCGTCTATATTTCCTCCTCGATTGAAGAAAAGACGTCAACGCCGAGATGGTTTTTAAATAAATAAAAACCAAGACGTGGTAAATGGAGGACTCGCTTCCACAATGCGATTTTTTCCGCCGTCTCTCAGTCCCTGTGGACGATCTGTTATGTCTCGCCGATAAACAAAGCTGAGTTGTAGTTTTTCTGAAGGTGAAATCTCATCCACGATTCACCCCCTCTGGCTCATTAATATATATATATATGTAATATATATATATATATATAAATATGCTCCAAAAAAAAAAAGGAGACAAACAGATATGAAAAATCGAACACTCACAAGACTCATTATACAAATTTACCACCCGTATTTGTTTTATTATTTAAATTATTATAATTATGATTTGTCTTGGCCAAGTTCCAGAAGGCGTTCTCATAAGCAAAACCACGTGATTGTGTCGATTCCACAGAAAATGTATTCCTACTAGCTAAAGACGTTTTGCCTGTTGAGCTTAAATTTGAGCCGAAATCGACCCAAAACCTGTTTTTATCAGCACCTGCATCGACACTTATTTCAGATGCTGTGAATATGCAAATTAGCAATCCAAATGTACAATTAGACAGAAAATCAATGCAATCCAATGCATTAAGTATCAAAAGTATAAACACAATTGATAAATAAACGGAATATGATCGCGCTATTCGATGCTGTCCGGTGAAATAACCCAGGTTTTTGCATATTTGTTTTAAAGGTTTTTCCAAGAAGAATAAACACTGTTTGAGGAAAAACCTGCCCCGACCCCTTTCCCAGCAAATCAGTGTAATATACATGCACGTGGTTCTCATTTGCATAGAAAGACTCGATAGGCTGTTAGATTTGATGATGTAATAACATGCACCTGTGATGTGTTCAGTATTAATGCCAGTGAGGTTTTTATAGTGATGCTGTTACACCTGCCGTTATTACCTGCAGAAAAGGTTATTAAATTGTTAGTAAAACTGTTTTAATTTGCCTTTTGTTTTTTGTTTTTTTGCAAAAGTTATCAACAGCTTCGAACGGCTTCGGCTACAAAGACGTGACACGATTTTGCGATCACGACATGTGTTTTTAGGAAATTTCAAACGATTTCTCGAACAGAGCTACAGCTCTGGAGGAGTTTTCCCTGCATCCATGTGGGTTCCTTGTAGGTTCTCCAGGTTGCTCAGACATCTCATAATCAGGTCAGAAGATGTAAATGAGAATGTGGGTGTAAATGAAAGTGTGCAACCATGGCTCTTACTGAAAGCAGCTGAAGCAGTTCGGTTCTCCCGGTTCTTCAGACTTCCCAAAAACATTAATAGATGTAAAGTAAGGTCTGGATGGGAATGTCAATGAGAATGTGAACATGAATGTGGAACCCTGACCAGGATGAATCTTACTCTTACTGAAGATGGCTGAACCAGGTATTAGAATACAATCACAATCTAAGAATCCGGATGAAACCAGATCAAGCGATTTTGGAGATCGCGCCATAGTCTTGCCAAACCTCATTATACGAATACCATTAATGCCATAGAACATGCAGATTGGAATGCTTTGAACTTAAAAAACTGCAGGAAGCAAATCCGGTCCTGACTCGCCTGATGCCTGGCGAATAAACGGCCGGGGTTAATTCGGTGAACAGTGATAGCTGGTGACAGTTAGATTTCCAATCTATTAATCCTCGAGCTCACGTATGGCTACGATTATAGAGTGTTTTTTTAAAGGACCGGGTTTGTCTTCAAAGTGCGTATTAATATGCAAATTAGCTCATGGAGGATTTTGCTCATAAAAGTGAAGCGAAGCGTGAAATTTATCAGCCTGAGAGAAAAATTTCCATTATCTTTATCCAAAAAAAGCTCTGCATCACAGGCACGAGGTGAAAGACACGCGTCCTTGTATTCCAGCTTAATTCGATCAGACTCTTGCATAATAGCGCGAAGGCAACACGAGCTATTCTTTTAAATCTGGACCTTTCATTAGAAACCCTCTTACAGACAGACGATCTTTCGCAACGGGGATTTGGGCATTTCATCACAACATTTGCTGGATGAGTCGTTCTCAGGAGTGGATATAAATAGTAGGCTGCAAAAGTTTGCGCACCCTGCATGTATATCGTGTTTTAGATTTCCGTCGATCTCTACTGTTACTGTAACGATGTAATAATAATATGATCTTAAAGCTCATCTAATGCTCATCTTCAGTATTTTGTATTTTTCTTTTTTTCTTTCAAAAGTTGAAACTCATATTAACTCAATACAAGTCCCTGCACTGCTTTCGTGAAAAATAAACAGCAAATTGCAAACAAATTTTTCTATTGATTTTAACCCTTCGGTTCATTAAACCTGGTTTTACTTTTATAAACAACGTTTTACATGCAGCTGTGAAAACACCTAAAAATATACACAAACCCTCAAAACAACACCCATCCCTTCAAATCCTACTCGATTGACCTAATTCTGTGATTATGGATAATATAATACAAATGAATTAAACTTAATTTGTATTATATAATAGATTATAATTCCACATTAAATCCATAAGGGCACAGTTTGCCCTTATAATTCCCTCCACTCTTCAGGGAAGATGTTCCACTAGGTTTTGGAGTGTGCTTACGGATATTTGTGTTCATCAGCCACAAGGGTGTGAGTTCAAGGCAGGTACTAATGAAGGTGAGGAGACCTGGAGTGAAGTCAGCGTTCACATTCATCCCAAAGGTGTTCAGTAGGGATGAGATCAGAGCTCTATAGACAGACCACTCAAGATCTTCCAATCCAAACCTTGTAAACCAGATCTTCTACCACATCCAAAGACATTCTATTTAATTGTGTGCTTCCAGCTTTGTGGAGAAGAACCACATATAGCAGGAAAGGTCAGATATCCCAATACTTTTGTCCATATAGTGTGTGTATATATAAATATACAGTATATTAAACAGTGTGCATTCATGCATTAATAAAAAATGTTGCTATGGGTTAAATGCTATCCTACACAAAAATAATTAACTGATCTTTTCTTTTGTGGGTGTGTTTGCGTGTGTGTGTGTGTGTGTGTGTGTGTGTGTGTGTGTGTGTGTGTGTGTGTGTGTGTGTGTGTGTGTGTGTGAAATCCGAGATCATGTCTACTGCACCAGCACCAGCAAATCCGCCCTTGCAACATACTGACTTTGGCGGTACAAACTTTGGCACTTTGTCAGGCAGGACGATTTCGCAGTGTTGATGAAATGATGTCATCAGTTTAAGTGGGAAAAAAAAAAACCCTCTAATGCGTTGCGAAATTGCTGCTTCGAGTGCAAATAAGATTTATGCCTCTGTCGCTTCCTGTCCCACTTTCGGCGTTATCTTTTTTTTGCCGCTCGTGCCTATGGGTTTTCACCAATAGAGTTAGTGTTACACTTCTCACACCTCCCTCCTTTCCCTTTCCTTCTAGTTCTTTCCCTCTATCAGTGTCACTCTGCTTTTCCTTTCACTCTTCAGGAAGAAGGAACAAAGCGTGAGGGAGAGGCAGATTTGCCTTTCCAAGCCTGTCTTTGTATGTAGGATAATGGAGTGGTTACGGATGCGGGACAGGGCGGCCCACAGGCATATTGGGAGCCTCAGGATGGCATTGAATTCCCCCTGGCATAAATATCCTTCGCTGTAAAAACCTTGTTGCTTTGGACTGATGAAGCACTGGGTTACAATTACAGGGTTGGGAATCTATGTTCGTTGAATCTATGGAAACCCAAGGAATGTAAATTCACAATCAGGTTCACTGTTAGCTTTTAAAAACAAAAAAATACCTAAAGAACACAACCATAACTAAGCAGTGGTGGACAGTAACCAAGTAAATGTCATTTGTTACTGTACGCAAGTATTTTTTTTCACCTACTGAAGGGGAGACTTTAACTTTACTTTATTTCCAAGGCAAATATCTTTTAACTTTCTACTACATTTTGTGAAATCAGTCGTTCCTTTTTTATTTACGAGGATAAAAACGTAACTGGTCAAACACGCAACAAGCAACCAATCAGAGCGCTCGCTCTGTTTTAAACGTGTTCTGATTGGCGCTTGGTTTATCTACTGATCACCAACATACAGTTCATCGTCAGTTTAACATCAAGCAGAACATTTAGAGAGGAATAAATGATGAAGAAACTCCAGACTCGAACTCGCCACAACACACGTGACCTCATTTGCGCAATTTTTTGCTAAAGTAGTTGAAAAGAAGGTTTTGGGCTCGTGATGATTGTAATAGAAATAAATCAGTGTTTGAGTCATTAATATCATTCTATTAATAGATCAGTGTGCTGAGAGTCACATTCGAGTCTTTTCACATGACTGAGTTGATTAAGTAAAGAGTCTAGTGATAAAAAAGATAATTGAAAAATGCTAGTTATAATAAATCATAATATTTTGGATGCTTAAGTACATTGAAGGTTAAAACTTTTGTACTTTTAATAAACGTTTACTAAAGAAATATTTTACCTTTTGTATCTCTACTTTTACTCAACTACATGGTTTGTGTACTTCATCCAACACTGCAAATGAGAAATCCAACCTGGTATTGAATATGTCAGAACACCAATTTCCAGAATGCAATGCTGCTTTACGCCTGAGACTTGGTGTTGAACAGACTGAAAGACGTGTGGCATTGGAGCACTGTTTACAGATGTTAAACATTAAATGAGGATTAAAATAAACTGTTGAGGATCAAGTTTTGATTATAAAAGTGCATATAAAAGTCTCTTTAGATTCTTTTTTTTTTACCTTTAAAAGACATTACCTGAGCCAAAGGTGCCAGTTTTCTTAGAAAGTGCTCTCTGTTGAGCCTAGATGAAGATTCTCACCACTTTACCGCCAAACATTCATAAATCTTCACTAACAAGTTCTGAACAAGTTCATTTTTTTGCAAAATGATTCTGTACCTCCACTTGAGGATTTCATGTGCAATTTGTTATCTCTTTGTTTGTGAGTGTGTATGTTTGCGTTTGAATGGTGGCGCTTGCTGCTGCTTGTTCGGGACGCTTGCACGTGTTTGCTGTTTGTGTAGTTCAGGACGTAGCCTCCCACACAAAGCCTGTGTTCATGAGACAGGCCTGCTGAGGCATGAACAGCTCAACAACCCTGCTTTCCTTCTCTCTCTCTCTCTCTCTCTCTCTCTCTCTCTCTCTCTCTCTCTCTCTCTCTCTCTCTCTCTCATTCTCTCAATCACTCATTTACTTTCTTTCCCAGTCTTTTTACTTTTTCTTTATTGGTATGTTACACAGTGCTTAAACATATCCACTGGTGCAAAGAAGAAAATGGAGGGAAAGAGGAAAAGAGCTGGAGGGAACAAAGCCTTTCAGTGGTGGAAGAATAACGTCCCATCAGGGGAGGCAATCGACTGTGGCAGGAAGTTTTTGGGTGAAATACAGTCGCTCTGTGCCAGAGGCTTTATTTTGTCTTTGGGGTAGCAGGACATGCCAGTTCTTCCTGCCTGATGTCCAGTGAAATGCATGTAAAGTGTTTAGGATTGTGTTTTCAACATGTAATCAAGTATATGAGCTTTTCGAACAATAACAGCAGATAAAATTGTGTATTTTTGGTCAAATTAAGATGGTTTCTTTCCATACATCATAGATTACCATCCAGTCTTACGAAAAGCACAGGAAGTTGGTGTAGATAAGCATGCTTTAGAGATACACAAACTGTTTTTTGGGTGTGTACGAAGTCAAAGGTTTGATTATGTTAAAAATAACTGTACTAGATTTACTAATTACATCATAATTTTATACCGAATGCTAAAACTGTTTCTCTTGTTGTTCCTGTTTTTCCAGTTTACCAGTTTCCTTTCACTTCATTAAAACATGCTGGAGGAAATATGGAGGAAATACAGAGAGAAAATTTTAAATATCTGAAACTCTGCAATGGACAATAATTTGAGCTCATTACAATCGATCCCCAATCTGAGACACAATCTAATGCAGGTAATAATAATAATAATAATTATTATAATTATAATAATATATTTAACTTTGTTGCACCTTTCCCAATCTCAACAACCATTCACAATAAAAAACAGTGCAGATCAACAAACAGAACTAATTTAATAACTTCTTGTTTAAGCATGTACACACACTACATTTCCCACAAGCCACTGCTGGGCACATTTTTTTATTTTGCAGATAAAAAAAAAAGAAATAAAAAAATCCTTTTTTAATTTATTTTTTCCTCACACCTGAGTGACTAGGAACAGAAAATTGTTCAATCATGACTTCTTGTTTCACAGGGGTATAAATATGAGGTAGCACATAAGCCGAATTCCATTAGTCATTCATGATAATGGATAAGATGAATAAGATGCAGCTGTAATGTTCAGCAAAAAGGTTGTTGAGTGACACAAAATGGGTCAGTAAAGAACCACTGTGGATGGATATGATTAGTGGATATATAAATATGCATAGCGGATGTATGGATATGAATAGTGAATGTATGAGTTGTGGGCCGTCCCTGAACATGTATTAAATTATTCCCAGTAGTTCTTCATTTCTTACCATTTCTCTTGGACGAGCGACTGCTGCGTGTGAAATTTTCAGTTTGAGTTTCTATCGAAACTCATGTGATGAATCACATCATGTACTGCTAGGGTCAAAGATAATTAGACTCCTTTATATAGTCATTCCAGGTGTCCAATTTTCACGTGATTTGATTGGATGGTCAGAGACTTCGTAGCAAACTGCACAAGTTCAACTATATGAGTGTGGATTTAATAGCTGGTTTTTTATTTTCCACATTGACTGACAGAAGAGAAGAAAATGGATTTGGTTGCAGGTATACTCATAAGGACATTTACAAAATGGACATTTTTTAATAGACATCATAAGGTCGGCAAAACAGCCAGAACCATTTATACTCGAATGTAGAATTTGCACAAAAACACACAATTTGCCTTCATTTCAAATCCCAAGGAAAACTGTAATGCACAAAAATACACGGCCTGACAATGAGATGTATCGATATGAATAGTGGATGTTTATTGCATATTTTTGTTACCTGGTGGTCTAGTGGTTAGGATGCGGCGCTCTCACCGCTGCGGAACGGGTTCGATTCCCAGTCAGGGAATCATTAGGGTTGTACAAGCCAGTGCACACTTAGTGCCGGTCCCAAGCCTGGATAAATGGGGAGGGTTGCGGATCATGAATACGGATGATCCGCTGTGGCGCCCCCTAATGGGAGAAGCAGAAAAAAAGAAATTGCATATTTTTGTTTTTGCTGCAGCAAGCAATTAATCGGAAGCTTATGAATCTGTGTTAATTAATAGTATATAGCGAGATAGTGATCAGGACGTTACACACTTCTGTACATTATCCTGAAGGAGCTGAGCAGCAGATCCAGTCGTTATCCTGATTAAGGGACGTTTCCACGACCTCAAATGCCACAACCGACCACAGCTTATGTACAGCAGCTCTTATTATTAATGGAAAGTCCTCTTTATGCTGCTTTTAACCTTTTGGCCAACAGGTATTGGCTTTTTTCCTGCTTTTCTTGGTATAAATGGATGATGTGTGTCTATCGATTAGCTGATGAATAAAACTACAGAGCATGACCTTCAGTGATTGGATATACTATCTGTGGGCTGTAGACACTGATTAACCGGAAAACATGTGAACCTTTCATTTATATCTTTTCTTCTTTCATTTGTCCTCCAGATCGATAATAGGGATGCGGCTGAATATGAATACAATGTTTGGTGCAGATGTTAAGATAATGTGCAGCAGACGTGAATAGGGAAAGCGGGAGCTCAGTCGTTGAGATGTTGGAATTCTGATCGAAAGGTCATGAGTTTAAATCCCAAAACTGCCAAGTTGCCACTGTTGGGCCCTTGAGCAAGGCCCTTGTAAGGTGCCCACCCAATGGCCCAATGCTTACACCTTTAACCTTTAAGCGCTCACTTGTATAAACTGTAAGTCGCTCTGGATAAGTAAAAGAATAGGTGGCATCCTTTAGGCTACATCAACATGAATCCTGATCTGATCTGAAAACTTTTACCATTTTAAATGTAAAATATTTGGAAATACACATCTTTATACTGTGCGTGTTTAAAAATATTAGAAGCTTCATTCTGAAGTATTTCCGGTGTTAGGCTCTTTGAGTTAAAGTACAGAGTTTTAAATGCACAGGTGAAGAATTGGAGTCGTTGCTAAGGATAAGCTTAGACTATAAAGTTTTTTGTATTGAGCTGAATGGGTTACATGAAAATTGAGAATTGGTAGCCCAGTGGTTAAGATATTGGATGTCTGATTGGAAGGTCAGCTGTCACTGCTGGGACCTTAAACAAAGCCCATAACACTCAACTGTACAATACTTATTGTATGAAAATAAGAAAACGGTAAGTCACTCTGGATAAAGTTTCGGACAAATTCCCTGAAAGTTTTTTTGAATGTCGCTGCTGTCTCTGTCCACACTACAACCTCAAAATGGCATTTTCAGATTGGTTCATTTGGGAGAGCTCAGTCTCGAAAAGCGCTTTTTCATTCTTGACCAAAATGGAGGAAAATAGTTGTGATTTTACTGTGAATTTGTTGTGAATTTATTCCACTTTACATTTTCAGTCAGACAGGTTTACAATCTGGAGACTGGAAGGTAAAGCAACTCAAATCCACTCCAGAGGATTTTATTTTTTAATGCATCGTCAAGTGACAGGTCAGACATTAAGCTTGTGCAGTGCAGCAAAATGCATGACATTTTCCTAGAAACTGCGTAGTGCTTCTGGGAAATAGTACCAAATAATTTATATGACTGTAAAGCCAACACAGGAAAATAAAAGAACTGGTCAAGACCTCTTTCAGAGTTATTTTGGATAGTGTCGAGAAAAATAATTTTAATCAACCTTATCTAGCGTGTGTTATAATCAAACTAACATTAATCCAACAAAATTAACCTAATAATCAAATGTAGAACTTATTAGATACAATAGAAGTAGTTTGATAAAACCTATTTAACCTATATGTTAATCAAGCCTTTATTTTACACCAAGTATAAGTAAAATAGTAATAATAAGGTATTTACATGTGTGAGAGTAGGATAGAGTCTGACTGATGTTATAAGTGTGTGGAATAGACGAAAAGGACAGAAAACGACCTTGAGGGTGTTTAAGCATTTTTATTGGGATAACAAGGCGGGTGGGCTACTGCAGCTGCAGGAGACATGAAGGAGTAGCTTGTCCCAAGGCCGGGTGAAGGCACAGGAGCACGGTGGCTTTGCAAAGCAACGGGAGACGTAGGGGAATAATCAGTGGGAGACCAGTGTGAGGGATAGGGAGAAAACGGTGGGGGACAGGAGCCTTCACTGCAGTTGTCATCATAAGCTCGGGACTGTTGATGGCGAGTAGCAGAGAGATCAGGAGAGGTCTGTGTGCCCATGTCTTGCGTAGAGGTGCTCTGCACTATGCGAGGAGGCAGATAGGGATTCGCTGGAACAGTTAGGCCAGAGAGTTATTCAAGAAAATGAACAAGTTATTTAGTTGTCAATTATTTAATTATTTACATTATGAAATGTATTATACTTGGATAATAATGAATTCATGAATTATATATTTTTTTATGCAATATTATTTTATTATCTACCATACGCTTAAATGTAAATAAAAAAAGAAAAAAGACAGAAATTTATATTTTAATTTAATTTTTTAATTTTATATAATTTTTTTGCTATTTATTTTTTATTAATCATATTTGTAAATACACCATGCTTGGAAAATACAAAACTTTTGATTTTATATAATTTATTTTGATTATTCACATTATTTTATATCGAACAATATATATATATATATATATATATATATATATATATATATAAAGATTAATTTATTTGATTAGGTTTTTTTTTAAGTTGGTTTACGTCACGTTATCATTATAACTCATGCGTGGAAAATGTAAATAAAAATTTTTATATTTTATTTAATCACCATGATGTGGTGTGAGTTTAATGATGTGTCTTGAAAAGCACAGGAAAATATGCATGGGTTCAATAGGCCTTATATTAATGCAGTATAAATATTAGTAGATTTTATACACTGATATACAACCTTACTGATTTACTGATTTACTGGCAAAAGTTTGTGGTCACCTGAATGTAAGATTTGTTTGTGCTTTTAAACATCACATTTTACATCTTACTCCCCAAGTGCTGCTAGAGAGAGAGAGAAAGAGGGGATAGAGAGAGAAAGAGAGAGCAACAGGGGAGAGAAGAGAGATAGAGGAGAGTAAAAGAAGTGAGAGAGGCAGTGAAAGAAAGGAAGAGAGAGAGAAAGGGACATAGAGAGGGCTAGAGCAAGAGAGAAAGAAAGAGGGACAGAGGCAGTAAATGAGAGCAAGAGAAAGGAAGAGAGAGATTGAGAGAGAAATAGAGGTTGTGAGAGAGAGAAAGAGGAAGAGAGAGAGAGGAAGACAGGAACAGAGAGATATAGAGATATAGGTACAGAGATTGATAGAGAAATAGAGGTAGAGAAAGGGAGAAAGAGAAATAGAGACACAATGAGAACGAGAGGACAAGAGAAAGAAGGAGGGAGAGGGAGTGAGAGAGAGAGAGATCTACAGCATTATCTCTTATCATATCACACATCCTGTTTCTGGAAGTTGTGTGTTTGTGTTTCTCGTCCAGCCCATGAGCAGCATGTGACCTCTTATACACACTGCCAGAAGTCATGCAGCTGTACAAGTTATGTGTATGTTCTGTGGTCACATTGTATTTTGTTGTCATGTTTAATGTTTGCTTGGGGTAAATCCTGACCTTGAAATACACACACACACACACACACACACACACACACACACACACACACACACACACACACACACACACACACACACACACACACACACACACACACAGATGTGACCACAAGATCTGGAAAAGCTGCAGCATGTTTCTGATTATAGCCGTTAGAAAATCCAGTAGAGTTTACACAACACAAAGCTTCACAGGGCTGAGAAAGATCCACTTTTAGTCACAAATACAAACTCTTCTATAATCTTCTTAAAAAATTCTCATCCAAGAAATTATATAATCTTTATTGGTGCGATTGGATTTTGAGTGAAAGCAGCTGTGTGTTCTTTTAAAGAGGAAGAAGAAGGAAAAGAAGAAACAGGCTCATGCTCTTATAGAGACACATGACCTTTCTTTTAGTGTTTATACAGAAGGATAAATACACATACATACATACATACATACATACATACATACATACATACATACATACATACATACATACATACATACATACATACATACATACATACATACATACATACATACATACACTATATTCCAAAAGTATTGGGACACCTGGCCTTTCCTGCTATATGTGCTTCTTTTCCAAACTGTTACCACAAAACTGAAGGCTCTCAATAGAACATCTTTAGATGTGCTATATTAAAATTTTGCATTCAGCTGAACTTGGGATCTCAAAACCTGTTCCAGCATGGCAGTGCCCCTGTGCACAAAGTGAGCTCCTTGAAGATCTGGTTTACATGCTTTGGAGAGGAAGATCTTGAGTGGCCTGCTATAAAGCTCTGATTTTACAACTTCCACACAAGCTGATGCTGAACCTGTGATGATCACAAATGTTGAGCTCAGTAGCTCCTAGTTTTATAACCATATGGACTGTAGAAAGAACATTATTTATAATCACACACTCCAGTAATCATGTTAGTTCTCACTCTCCAGTGTTCTGTATTGTTGAAAGATTTATGATCAAACTCTTGATGTCACCCAAATGAGGATGGGTTCCCCTTTAGAGTCTGGTTCCTCTCAAGGTTTCTTCCTCATAACATCTAAGAGAGTTTTTCCTTGCCACAGTCGCCACGGCTGCTCATTAGGGATAAATGCACATCGTTCACCTTCACTGTTGATTTCTGTAAAGCTGCTTTGAGACAATGTCTGTTGTGAAAAGCGCAATAGAAATAAACTTGACTTGACTTGACAAAAGTTGCTTACGTTAAGTTACAGCAGCTATAAAAACTGTTGTGGCGAACAAGACACAAAAGAAGAAGGTGATGATGATGATGATGATGATGATGATGATGATGATGATGGTGATGGTGATGATAATTTAATGAAAAAGAAAAACATGATAATGAGGAAGTTAAGGATAATAATAAAGTGATGGAGAAGTAAAAGAATAAGATGATGATGATGATGATGATGATAAGGTACTGAAAAAGATGATGATGGTGATAAAGGAAAAGAAGACGAAGAAGAAGAAAGTAAGGAATAAAAAGAAAAAGAAGTGATGAATAAGAAAGTCATTTAAGGGGATGTTAATGATCAAACCTTCGTCATGAAGAATCTCTTGTTTTATTTGTGAATTCTTACATCAGTGTTAAAATCAGCCATACAATTTCACGTGTGAGATTCCACTGTATAAAATATAACGTTATAACCAATATATTAAAACAAGTGCATTCATATAAACCTGTCATTATAATACTGTTCCAGAAAATCACCACCTCATGCTGAATTAAAGAATGGAGTATTCAAGAACACTGTGACGTGACATGAATATCAGGAAACAGGAAAAAAGTTTACATCTGATCTTTTGTTCACTTTTAAGACTCGATAAGGTCCCGACTCATTTAGTACACTGTGCTATAAACAGAAATAAAGCAAATAAAACCCAGACACCTTGATCAGGTTCTAACAAAGAACAAAGGGATTAACTCAGGAGATGTCTTTCCTGACCTTTGGTGACCTTCATGTGGTGCTTGTGTTCACTGTTAAATCCTTTGGTGTCACTGGGCAAAGATAAAAGTGACACAAAGATAATGTTGGATTTGTGGAGTGTGATGAGGGAAAGCAAACTGAGTAAAGGATTAGAAGAAAACGAGAAGAGAATATGGAAGCGGTTTGATGTCAGCTGCCTCAGGTAAGGTTTGTGTACGTGTGTGTGTGTGTGTGTGTGTGTGTGTGTGTGTGTGTGTGTGTGTGTTTGTGTGTGTGTGTGTGTGTGTGTGTGTGTGTAGTTTTAAAGCAAATGCAATCGATCCCATCTTACATAACTGCCTTTAACATGTCCTTTAAAAAAATCTGGAATATCCTATAAAAGCAGAGAGAGAGAGAGAGAGAGAGAGAGAGAGAGAGAGAGAGAGAGAGAGAGAGAGAGAGAGAGAGAGAGAGAGAGAGAGAGAGCGAGAGCAAGAGAGAACGAGCAAAGAAAATAAAAATGATTAAACACGGTTTTATAAGCTGTCTGTGGTCCTTCCCCAAATCACCTCCACCATATAAATGACCATTTACCATAATAGGCTCCACAAAAGCCGCAATTTCCTCAGAGTACATTTTTGGCCAGGACTCGTGCTGTTCGGCGCAGAAACCAAGCCAAAACCCTTTAATGAAACGACTTCTGCCAGAATACAGACATTGAGCATGTGCGGAATAAGTCGGAAATACAGTAAATACTATTAATCCTGTGACGAACTATTAACAAAGTCTGTGGATGACATTAGTCCTGATTAGAACGCTTGAGAAATGAACTTACAGTAAATGAGAGCAGCTTTTTTTAATGCTTTCGCTTATGTTTCTTTTCTCTCTCTGTCTGAGCCCAGTTAATAAAACCCTGCACTTAGGATTTTACATTCTCATGAAGGAAAAAAATAACTATCATTAAATCGGTTGAGAAGCTGTGATGCCTACTGCATATGTCAACGCTCATATATCAGTAGTGCTTTCCCGAGCTTTCAGTGCTGTCCTGTTATAATCAATCCACCTGATAATATCATCATTATGACACCACGTCTATGGGTGTCAGACGGGAATCTCATACAGCGAGACTGAATGTCAAAGCAAGAAACCCAATGAACACAATGCAACAAGTCTCCTTTCACTGTAGCCACAGCAGCACCTCTCACATCACATACATCATCTCTCGCAGAAGCATCGATATTAACCTCATAAAATTATCTTCGAATTTAATTAGCGAAAATTATCTAGTGCATTTTTGTGCATTATTTTCTGTGCATTACAGTTTTCCTAAAGATTTGAAATGAAGGCAAAGTGTGTTTTTGTGCACATTCTACAGGAAGGAAAATGCAAACGTATAAATGCTTATGAATATTAGCAAGTGGGTCAATATGTTCTCCTCAGTCAGTCATTGTGAGAAATGAAAAAGTCTTCAAACTAACAAAATCCACACAAATACATTTGAGCTTGTTGAGTTTATATGGCTTGACTAGTGCGCTTTCTGACCATCTGTACGTGAAAAGGACAATGTTATTGTACGATGGATTGTTAGATGGTCCCGGGGTCGGCAAATGGAAGCCCGAATGGTTAAATTAAGAGCTTCAAGCGACGCCACAGGTGCCTGCAATGTTGATTCTGAAGGCCTTACAGCAGTTTCCTTTAAACCTGGCAACACATGTTGTGACAACTGCAATTTGATTGAATAGAATTTCCAATGTATAAAATGCTATGAAATAAAGAGAATAGACTATTGGTAATAATTTAATTTTAATAGAAATTTTAATGGATCTTAACCCTACTGAACACCATTGGGATGAATTGGAACTCTGACTGCACCACAGGTCTCCTCACCTACATAAGTACATGCCTTTTTATCGTAACACCCTTGTGGCTGATGAACACAAAGATCCATCAGCACACTCCGAAATCTAGTGGAACATCTTCCCAGAAGAGTGGAAGGATTTATAAGATCATAAATGTGGAATGCAATGCTCTGGTTTAGGTGCTGGCTTACTGATCAGAAGGTTGAGGATTCAAGCCCTGGTATCACCAAGCTGCCACTCTTGAGCCCTTGAGGAAGCCCCCTAACCCTCTGTGCTCCTGGGGCGCTGTATCATTGTTGACCCTTTGCTCTGATTGCAGCTTCCAAACAAGCTGGGATATGCAAAGAATATAATTTCACTGTCCTTTAATGTTTATGTGACAAATAAAAGCTATTCTTCTTCTTATGTATCTCTGTGTGTGGGCAGAATTACTGGAACCTAATAGTGAGTCTCAATCAGCTTCCTAGCTCCAAACATTGTGACTCATTCTGCAGTGTTAATGAGCTGGGGGCGGTTAAGTGGGCAACTAGGTTTTTGGCTGACCCCTTTTACCCTGAACACAGACTTTTTAAATCACTTCCCTCCGGCAGGAGGCTGAAGAATATCAGGACCAAAACCTCACATTACAAAAACAACTTCTATTCGCCATCCTCAACCGATCTCATCAATAATACCAGGGACCCACCATCATCTCTGACGTGCTTCCATTAACACTAACATTACAATGTAAACCCCACACTCTTCATCTCACGTGTTACAATAAATGTGTTATATTGGAAACCTCCATTTTTTACTTATTCTGGATAAATTATCATTGCACTGCCTCGTTTACATTATTATTGGCACTGCCTCACTTTACACACTCAAACAATCTGTATAAGGTAAGATCTTTATTTATTAATGTTCTTCTTATTTTTTTCTTTTTATTGCACCCACACACCATGTCCTTGTACATGCATCCCATGGTACTTGGCAATAAAAAATAATTCTGATTAAGTACCCTGGCTCTCACACTAGGACACTGATGACATTTTTGCTGATGTTTTTTCTCACATGATTGCATATTACACATTACATAAACACTGCCCAGGTATAACATTATGACATTATAACATTATGATTGATGAAATGAATAACACTGATTATCTCTTCATCATGGCACCTCTTAGTTGGTGGATTTATTTATTAAACAGCAAGTGAACATTTTGTCCTCAAAGTTGACGTGTTAGAAGCAGGAAAAATGGGCGAGGGTAAGGATTTGAGCGGAATTGTGACGTCTAGATGTCTGGGTCAGAGCATCTCCAGAACTGTAGCTCTTGTGTGATGTGTGCAGTGGTCAGAATCTATCAAAAGTGCTCCAAGGAAGGAACAGTGGTGAACACGGACAGGGTCGTGGACGGCTGAGGCTCATTAATGCACGTGGGGAGCGAAGGCTGGTCCGTGTGGTCCAATTCAACAGACGAGCTCCTGTAGATCAAACTGCTGAAGAAGATCAAGCTGTTGATGATTGATGGGTTACGGCTAATTTGGCAGCAAAAGGAGGACCAACACAATAATAGGCAGGTGGTCATAATGTTATACCTGATCAGTGTACATTGTAACAAAGCAAAATTGTTCATTTTAGAGAAATCCTGACAAAGGGACATGGCCGGGAAATCATGAAGAAACACTTTATCTTTCACCTAGTTTCACTTTTACTCAGAGGCATTACAATGAGTCAAATGTACAGAGTCAACATTGAGAGTGCCATCTGTGGCACCGAACAGGAAGTGTCTGGACCTGCCTTGTTTCTGTTCCTTGTTTGAAGTGCTGGCATGCTGTATAAATGTCCTGATATTTTTTAGTAGCACACACACACACACACACACACACACACACACACACACACACACACACACACACACACACACACACACACACGCAGAGGTAATTTCACATACAGTCACTGTCCACTATTATACATTTTCTCATTCACACTTCATTATCCTGTTCTCAGGCTCTGGACTCAGTCGCTCAATAATATATAAACTCCTCAGGCTCCTCAGTCTGATCCAGACGGCTATCAGTCTCTACAGTGTGAGGGTCAATCCATCAGTCTGAGCCCTTCACTGAAGAGCGACGGGAAGAAATAAATGAAGCTGCTGTTGTAGGCTATTGGGAACCAGATTGGTGTGTGTGTGTGTGTGTGTGTGTGTGTGTGTGTGTGTGTGTGTGTGTGTGTGTGTGTGTGTGTGTGTGTGTGTGTGATAAATTAGGGTCATACTGGCAAGCAACTAAACAAGAAGTGCAAATGTATTTTCTGTGTTCATCAATAAAACAAAGGCATGTGACATTTGAACAATTTTCACTTGTATGTAATCGACTCCTTTTACATTGTGTAATATTTGCTATCAAATAAACATGAAGGCTATAATCATATAGACAAACGTTTGTGTACACTTGACTATTTGTAGTTGTTCATATGTATTCCCCATTTGCTCTTATAATATCGTCATTCTTCTGGGAAGATGTTCTACTAGATTTTGGAGTGTGTTGTGGAGATTTGTGATCATTTAGCTCTTTTGTAAAGTCAGGTACTGCTGTAGGTGAGGTGAGGAGACCCGGGGTTCAGTTCCAATTCATCCCAATAGATTAGAGGTCATCTTTCACTCAAACCCATGTGGAGCATATCTTCATGGAGCTGAAGTTGCCATGCTGGAACAGGTTCAATTGAAGGGAAAATTTCGCGCTTCCCCATCCAACTTTGTGGTAACAGTTTGAAGATGAACCACATAAGGCTAAAAAATATGGCTGTCCCAATACTTTTGAAAATAAATGTTGAATGTTGAAAAGAACGAAACAAAAAGCAGAGATCTCTGGGTTAGAACAGTTAGCTTGCTTTGCTAATCTTCCAGTGAAGCTACAGACAAAAGTATTGGGACACCTGACCTTTCATACTATATGTGGTTCTTCCCCAAACTGTCACCACAATTTCGGAGGAACACAATTGTATAGGACGCCTCTGGATAAGGCTGAATAAAAAATTTCCTTCACTCGAACCAGGGGACCCAAACCTGTTCCAGCATGACAATGCCCCTGTGCACAAAGCCAGCTCCATGAAGATCTGTATTATATGGTTTGGAGTGGAAGATCTCCTGCTATAGGGCTTAAGCCTCAACCTTATTGAACACCTTTGAGATGAATGTAAACTTTGACTGCACTCCAGGAGCCTCCTCACCTCACTTACATCAGTACCTAACACCCTTGTAGATCAAGAAGAGTGGAGGATATTATAACAGGAAATGGGGACTTATCGTGGAATTAGATGTTCAGAAAGCACATCTTAGGGTCAGGATCCCACAATCTATTGTCCATATAGTATCAAATCAAACAACGATTTATTTGAGTCAGTATGTAATGTTTGTTTATCGAGATAGCTGCAGGATATAGAGTACATTTTGCCTATTAGCATTTGTCATAGGCACAAGGTGGGACATGCTTTATCCACATTCGACGACAGCAGCCGCCGCGACACGCCCACGTGACACGAGCGACTTCTCGCCCGCTAGTGTGAGAACAGGGCGACGTTATAACACTGCGTCCCTGTTTGTAGTAATCAAGCTGAATATAATGACCTCAGCCATTATCAAGTAAATTAGCTTTTGAAAGCATTCCGGCCTACACAATTTGGCGGGACGCGAAAAAATTAATGATGAAAGGATGAAGAGGGAAGTGAGCGTCTGCATGAACAAGCGCTCAGTGGCAAAGACCCAAACCCTGACCGGCACAAAAGGACAGCATTGTTGTTTAAGCACAGGCCCTGCAGTCATGCAGCTGAAGGATGAGTGCTGCGTGTCACAGCTATGCGATTGTCAGGGTTCTGTCGAAGACCCGGACATCAAAACGTATCCAGATGGACAAGAGAGTGTGGACACAGGCCCTTTCACACGTCCTGACAATAAACGCCTTTCACGCCTGGTATTCCGTACGCATTAATAATACAGCGAGAGCAGGCAAGGGGTCACGCTGAGTCCCGCACTGAGAGTGTGTGTTACAACGCTCCAGTGTGAACCGTGACTCGTGTAGGCGGCTTAGCTTCACGATAGGCTCATCCAGATGTGCACATGGCTGTGTGCAGATGTGCAGCTGGAATGCGTAGCTGCCTGCATCAGGACTTGTTTTGTGACCAGAGAGGGATTTGGAGCAGAAATATTTGACGACACCTTTCAAAACGGCAAGATAGCAAAGTGTTCTCACAGTTTATACGCTCGAATCCGTGGCTTAACAAAATTCGAGTGCTAAATCAGTAACTGGTGCAGATCTGTCACCACTTTATCTCAAATCTATGCTGTTAACATTCACTTGGTGTGAGAGGAGACATTGTGATTCAAGCTGCTAGTGAAATACCACCATAACAACAAAGGAAGCAGCTGCATTAATTCAAACTAGCTAGAGTTTACTCTCAACATTGATCTGAACGCAGTGCATGTGACATATTATATTTCAGAAGCTCAAAGCATTCATGTATATCAAAAAACAAATTCTTTACTTTTATCATAGGCTTAAAATGCATTCGAAGTCAATCTAGTAACGCTAGCTGATCAGTCAGCTACCAATCATCTGTGTCAAAAGCAGTTGAGTAAAGATTGATGCAAATGAAGGGAATAGTTCATTTGGTATAAAACAAACAAATATATAAAAATTTAAGCCCAAAATCTTAAGGGGATAAAATGAGCCTTTAGTAGAGAAAACTAAGCAGAGATGGTATCTCAAGTGTTAAGACTTTGGGTTACTGAAGCTTAACGTAACCCCCGTAAATTACTGTAATATTTCCAATGGCAGAAGAGGCTCAAAGTTGGTAAAAAAAAATTGCAATCAGAAATAGGTGTAATGATCTATTATTGGACTTATTAGAATTATAATAAGTAATACTGGATCAATTTTGATTGTGAAATGGTGGATGGTGTTTGCTTAATGGTTAAGGCATCGGATTTCGGATCCAAATGTTGCGAGTTCAAATCCCAGCTTTACCAAGCTTCCACTTGAGAGCCAGGTTCTTAACACCATAGCTGCTCTATGAATTGAAGTTCTATGAAAGAGATAAAAGTCAGTCATTCTGGATAAGAGCATCTGCCAAATGCTGTGAATGTAAATGCTATAAAGCTCTGGGTTACTAATTAAAAGGTCAGGGGATCAAGTCAGAGCATTGCCAAGGTGCCATTGTTGGGTCCCTAAACATCTCTGATCCATGGTTGCTGCATCATGGCTGACCTTAAGTTTCCTGGGTTATGCAGGACTGCTGAAGCTCAGGCTTGTGATATACTGTGAGAAATAACTGCACTGTGAGCTTAGTCAATAAGGTGTGGATTAATATTAATCAGGTGAACGTGAACGTGACAGAGACAAAGTCTGTTGCCGGAAACTGTTGTCTCTGGCAGTCTCTGCTTTGGGAGTTCTTGGAGAATGCTGAGGATTTTCTGACAAAAGTCTTCAGAGGAAAACATCTTGTAGGCAAAAGTAGCTAGCTAGCTAATTGTAAATATGATTAGAAAAAAAGCATTAAAGAGGGAAAGAGGGAGGAAGGAAGGAGGGAAGGAAAAAAAAAAAGAATTGGTCCAACATCAGGATACAATGGTATTCATTCCCAAATGTCCACTTTGCCTTTATTCAGTTATACAGTAATTTATATAATATATTTAAGTGGTAATGAAATGTAGTATTGAATTATAATAAAAAGTGATTGTCAATGCCCTAGAGACCAATCTAGAGACAAATGAACAAATATGAACAAATTATCCTCTCTCTAATGGGCATCATATCATATGTTCCTATTCATATGCCCATGTTTCTGACTTTAGCTTCATAACAATGTAGAAGACAAAATAAAGTACTCGAGTAGAAAACCAATGCTTTGCCTTATACAGTGTTAAGGGACACACCAGTATATGCAGGGACAAATGTAAGTGGAAATCTAACCAGTAAATTTGCTTGAAAATCCCATTCTAGATCTATTTTCCCCTTAGACACCTGTCATTATGAGTCCCACTCTTTTATTATCTACTCTTCTGGGATATCGTGGGGGTGTGTTTGTGAGAAATTGTGTTAGTTCAGCTACAAGAACATTAATGACATCAGCCGCTGATTGTTAGATGAGGAGGCAGTTTTTCAAACCCTCTGGACAACTTTGTGCTAAACTGGAACTGCCTCTTCGCCTAACAATTCCCACAATCATGCCCTGTGATTTATCGGGAAGACTTCCCAAAAGAGAAGAGAAGAGTGGGGTTTATTATGACTGTGCTGTATAATGAGAAATATATCTGGAATATGATTTTCAACACATTATGAGTTTGATGGTCAGATGTCTCGAAACTTTTTTGATACCAACTCATAGAAAAATATCTGCTTTCAACTATGTGGCAACATTACAATAGTTTGGGGAATGTTTGGATGTCCTTCTTTTAATAAGAATAAATATCACCAAAAATTATTGCAAGACCGTTACACCAAAATCATCCGACTCCTGACGGACATCTTTGAAACCACTGACTGTGTTTGTATACAAGCAATTCCACATTTAACCAATTAGAATCCCCTATGCTGGAATATCAATATGGAACACACTAGATCATTACAAAAACACCAAAACAGTAGAAGTGTGTGGTTTGTTCAGTAAGTTACGTCCGAAGTACAAACACAAGAACAGGGAGTTACCAAGCTAACACTTGCAGTGTTAAAGGAAAAAGGCTAACAAACCTTTTAGGTACACTATGTGGTGTATGATTTACGCTTTTTCAACATTATACATTCAGTTCTCATAAAATCCTCCACTCTTCTGAGAAGATGTTCCACTAGACTTTGTTGAGATTTGTGCTCACTGAGACACAGCGGTGTTAATAAAGTCAGGTGCTGATGTAGATGAGGTGAGGAGGTCTGGGGTGCAGTCAGTGTTCACATTCATCCCAAAAGTGTTCAATAGCTTTGAGATCAGAAGATCTTCCACTCCAACCCATGTAGGTGGAACAGGTTTGGGTCTCCAAGATCAAATCAAAAGGAAAAGCTTTTATCCTACTACATTCAAAGATCAGTGGTGGACAATAATGTAATATTTTTGTAATAATGTAATTATATAAATGTAATATTTAACAAAATCGTACTTTTTAATACATTTCGTGAAATCATTCGTATATATTATTTATGACTGGATAAAAACTTAACTGGTCAAACACGCAGCAAGCCACCAATCAGAGTTTCAGGCTCCATGATCATTTTAATAGATTTCAATCAGTGTTTGACTCATTAATATCTTTCTATTAATAGATTGGTGTGTTAAAAGTCACATTAGAGCCTTTTCACATAAACAGAGGTGATTAAGTGAAGAGTCTTGTGATCAAAAAGATAATAGAACATTAAAGACATAATAAATTATAGTACTTTGGATACTTAAGGACATTTGAAGGCAAATATTGTTGTACTTTTACTCAAGTGAAGGTTTAAAGGGAAACTTTTACTGTTACTTGAGTAATATTTTACTGAGTTTATCTCTACTTTTACTCAGGTACATGATTTGGGTATTTTGTCCAACACTGCCAAAACCCTATACAATTGTGTGCCTTCAGCTTTGTTGTAACAGATTAGGGAGGAACCACACATGGCTGAGAAAGTCCTAATATTTTTGTCCGAATTTGTGAATTGACGCTAATGTAGCAGTAAGTTTTCACTAAACAAGCAGTAGACAAATAGAGCAAATTTTCAGTAAATAAAAGAGCTTCACTATGCTCGTAGCAATTGCCATTATTCCTGACAACCCAGGCGCCGACTAGGATGTAGACCGTCCTCTGAAAATCTCACACACGTGCCTTACAAATGCAGAAACTTAATCTGTGAGTCAATGATGGACAATGAAGCCTCGTTCCCCTTTACGAGGTCGTAGCGGTTGTAGAGTTTTTATAATACTGTTATCGATTATTGTAAAAATGCACCTCGAATAATTAAATAATTAATCGGTAACGCCGCCGTTAGCTCCGAAGCACTTTACCTACTTTCCAGCATTGCTCCAAATGGGCAATAAATAGTTAACGTGAAGTCATGTGAAGATGACTCTGAGTGCACTTCTTTCCTCGCGGCCCTCCGTTTACGTGCAGCTCACCTAAACGGATCAAATGGAGCGATCTTTGATTCGATATGGAAGCAAAGTGGTCTTCCGGTATCGATCACCTCGCTGTTAGCTGTTATGATATTACAAAGAAACTAAATGAGGGAAAGAAAAAAAAAAAAAAAACGGAAAAATAGAGTGCTCATGGAAAGATATTGTCAGGACGGATCGGGAAGGTGCGCAGGAGAGGGAACAAGTAGTGTTTTGATGTTTACAGCAAAACCACTTAACACAGGACCATTATCACAGAGACAGCCTTATGGCTGTAAATTACATTTGGCAGACATTCAGGGACGCTTTTTCCCTTTTACGTTTGTGCTAAGAGTAAAGACCAGGGAGACCATCACCGAGCAGAAAATACAGGAAGATTCGATACTTCATCTACAGGAATTTAATAGTAGTATTTTTTTATTAATCCAGTTCCTGAGTTCACCTCGGAGACTGAGCTCCTGCATGGAAAACCAAAAGGCAGAGCTGAGAAGGTTGTTTTAGTTTTTTATTCAAATGTTGCCAGAATGCAGCAAAATGTCTGGTTACAAAGTCTAAACACACTAATCGTGATGCTACACTGCTTGCATATAACGTTCTTCGTATACGACTAAGCCCTGCTCATAATGATGCTTAGATCTGAATGTAAAATGAGAATCATGTGGGGTATTTTCCTCCAGAGAACATTATAAATGTATGGATTTCAATAGTGTGTATGAGGATTTTCATTTTAAATGATTCTACAGCTGATTGATTTCCAATGATGATGATGATGATGATGATGATGATGATGGGGTGTTTGAAAGCTTAATCTGACCCCTACGTCACAGAGGTGGGTGGAGAAAACCACACAAACCAGGACATCCCATTAGAGAATGCATCAGCTTTCTCCACCAAGCACCAGGTGGTCACTATGATGGTGTTTACCCTAAATGATGGTGTTTACCCTCTGTATTCTGCCTCTGTATTTCCTGCTTTATGTAATAGTACATTTGAGTCCTGTGATGTTTATACGGTAAAAATGACAAATTACTGAGCTTATAGAGATCATGATCAGGTTCTAATGCAGGTCTGCATGGCAGAGCTGAAGAACTGGATGCGGTTTTTGGCTTTTGTTACCTGTTCATGCAAAACTAGAGCGTGACAGCTTTCTGTGGTCCTTGTTCAGTGTGGTGCACACCATCATACCAAACAGCAGAGTGACTAATTAAAACTTTGAAGACACCTGTGACGCTAATTAGAGGAGACACTTTAACAGTTTAACATGTCCCTATTGTCTAATTATTTTTAATATATGAAGTGCCATGATTTTTGTCCAGACCAGTTTCATTAAATGCTTTTGTTGAACCACAATTCAAAACCAATGTCTGAATTTCATTAGTTTTCATTCATTTTCAGTACATTTTTATTTAATATTTCTTTTATGCATTTTTATCAGTTGTTTTAATGACCATTGTGGCTTCTTTCTTTAATGGAAGACAATTTTGTCCACGTGTGTCTCAGTGGTTAAGGCATTGGACTTTGAATTGGAAGGTCACGAGCACCACCAAGCTGCCACTAATGGGCCCTTGAGCAAGGCCCTTAACACTCACCTGCTCAATTGTAAGTCGTTCTGGATACAATAAATTGTAATTATACAAATATATATATAAGAGCATGAACCTCTTCAGCAGTTTGATCTACAGGAGCTTGTCTGTTGGATCAGACCACACGGACCAGCCTTCACTCCTCATGAGCATCAATGAGCCTCGGCCGCCCACGACCCTGTCGCGGGTTCACCACTGTTCCTTCCTTGGAGCACTTTTGATAGACTCTGACCAGTGCAAACCAGGAACATCCCACACAGCTGCAGTTCTGGAGATGCTCTGACCCAGACGTCTAGACGTCCACATACCAAGCTGACCTTCTGCTCCACATGAAGTGGAGTGTCAGAATGTATCCTTTTTTTTAACGTTTTACCAAAATCTGAAGCTGTCTCACTGTACACACCCACCCACCCACACACACACACACACACACACACACACACACACACACACACACACACACACACACACACACACACACACACACACACAAACACACACACACACATCTCATATAACAGCCATTCTAACAGGAACAATATGGAAGGAAATAGATTAAGGAAAGAGGAACCAAGTAGTGAGACAAGCACAGCCTTCTGATGCAGGAGAAATCGCCTTTGGTGGCTGTCAGGTGTCTGAGTGCAAGTCTGATAATATCAAACGTACAAATGTGGAAGAATAAAAGAGGAATGGGTGCAGAGAGAAAGCAGAAATATAAACACTATCGTTTCATAATTTCGTGATTCTGAACTATTCGCTGTAAAACCTGTTTTGCATGTTGCTCGAGCACCATGTTACAGTGTCTTTGCCCTTCACCATGAAACACAGCCAAGGTTATTCTCAGAAGGCACAGAAGGGTCTCGGTATCAGTTTACCACCGATGCCTTTCTCTAAACGGAGGCTTTCCTGCAGCCTGTAGCACAGCTAAGACACCCCATTACTCCAACTCTGATAGAAGCACGTTCCAAAGATATACTGTTATTTTAGTACTCAGTGTGGCTGCAGGCTCAAGTTTATCTCAGAAGCCTTTCAATTAAATTAAAAAAAGTTTAAAATATTAATAATACAAAATATTTTAACATAAAATGGTGGTTTATCACTTCAGACTCCTTCATTCCCAGAACATTTGCCTTGTTCTCCAGAAGCTACTTTGAATATACACAGTATTTATATGCTATAAAGTGCACACATACACTAATGCTCCGAGATTTGCAAGTGAAAGGAATTTGATTTACTTTGAATCAGAAGGTTGTGAGTTCAAATCCCAGCAGTGGTGGACACAGTACACAAAACCATGTACTTGAGTTGAAGTAAATTTTTACAAAGATTCACTCAGTAAAATATTTCCACCAGTAAAAGTAAAATTGCTCGCTTTGAACTTTTTTGAAAAGTTTGAGTTTGGAGTTTCTTCATCATTTATTCCTCTCTTAATGTTCTGCTTGATGCTGAACTGTATGTTGGTGATCAGTAGATAAACCAAGCGCCAATCAGAATGAGTTTAAAACAGAGCGAGCGCTTGATCCTGATTGGTGGATTGGTTTAAACAGTTACGTTTTTAATTCGTTCTGGATTAAAGCATCTTTTAAATGTAAGCACAATTTGATGATTTCTCTGCTTTACATGTGTATTAATTCTGAGAAATTACATCCTGTTGAATTTGATCAGTTATAGATCAATTATAAAACAGCCTTCAAATTATTGTCTGGGACTGTTCAAGTCTTCTTCTTTCGGCTGCTCCCATTAGGGGGCGCCACAGCAGATCATCCGTCTCAATACCCCCCTGTCCTCTACATCTGCCTCTTTCAACCCAACTACCTGCATGTCTTCCCTCACCACATCCATAAACCTCCTCCTTGGTCTTCCTCTTCCTGGTGGCTTCAGGTCTGCTACCTCCAGCTCCACCTCTAAACCATACAACATCTCAGTTCTCACCAGAGTCCTATAAACTTTCCCTTTCACTCTCACAGATACTCTTCTATCACAAATCACTCCTGCTCAACAGTAGGTTTTTGTCAGTAGTTTTTTCTTAGGTAAAGGAGCAGATTTGAAGTAACCATCGATATAAAGTGTTTTGGTGAGCTGGGATGTTTGTGTACTGTCGTCCCCCCACTGTCATAAATTAACTCAGGATTGTTAACGGTGGTGGTCTGTTATCCCAGAGGTCCTTCATGTCTGTGTTACCTTCTGGCTCTTTCTTTTAGTTTAAGCACCAATCACTGAACAGTACACTTCAACAATAATAGCACTGTAATGAATGGACATTCAGTGGCACCCAGATGAATCTGGTTCCTCTCAAGGTTTCTTCCTCGTACCATCTCAGGGAGTTTTTCCTTACCACAGTCTCACTGGCTCGCTCATTCAGGATAAACCTAAAGGCACAGACATATAAAGTCCAACTTTATAACCTTTTATATCTGTGAAGCTGGTTTGGTACAATGTCCATTATTAAAAGTTGGACACAAATAAAACTAAATGAACTGAATTGAATGACGTGTTCGGTGTTGGAGAAATCCCTACCCTGAAGAAACGATGTCTCCTGCTTGAAAAACAAGACTTATTTTCTCAAAACTACATTTCAATAAACTTCTCATATTAAAACATTATCATCTCACATCCATTATAGTTCATTTGCATGACTGATTTTCTGTTTATCATAATGGCAAATCTCTTGCCCATTTGCAGCACGTTAGTCCACTCTAATGTTCAGAACATCATAAAACAAGAGGCATGGATCTTCCATTTAGCATAAATAACGAAATGTGTATAGTACATCGATAAATAATAGATGAAGGGACCTTTTCTGCTTCTTGTTCGTGAAACCCCAAGACTAAAGCATGTAATGGATTTCAGCTGCAGATGTTTGACACACTGACACCTGCCTTTTAATAAGTCTGCCGGGTTTGATTCTTCATTTTCTTTCATATTGTGTGTGAAGCAGAGGACTATGAGGCTCGTCATTTGTCAGGCCGGAACAGAGATTTTGAAGTGTGTGTGTGAGATGAATCACTTCTGTGTGTCAGGATAATAATACAGAAATCTATCAAGTCAACAAATGCAGAAGGATCAATATTTTTCCTGCATTTATCTTTATCTATCTATCTATCTATCTATCTATCTATCTATCTATCTATCTATCTATCTATCTATCTATCTATCTATCTATCTATCTATCTATCTATCTATCTATCTATCTATCTATCTATCTATCAGATGGAGAGTTGGATGAGGTTGTGATGCCAATCAGCACGGCTCCAGTTCCAGATGCCTTTAATGAGAGTGATAAATTATCCAAGAGGACAGATTGCTGAAGGGGGCAGAAGACAGGCAACAGGGGAGAGAGAGAGAGAGAGAGAGAGAGAGAGAGAGAGAGAGAGAGAGAGAGAGAGAGAGAGAGAGAGAGATGAAGGAACACAGAAGGAAAGAGATAGTTTGAGAGTGATGGAGAATCAAAGAGGGAGAGAAGGCAGGACAGAGAGTGATGAAGTAAAAGCGAGGGTGAGAAGAAGGGACAGAACGTGGTGAAGAGAAAGTAAGATAGAGATAGAGAGACAGAGAGGGAGAAACAGAGGGACAGAGAGGGAGATATAGAGGTGCTTTTCATCTCTGTATGATTAATGAGCGGTATTAGCTGGTGGCAATGGGTGTTTCTTTATTCCCCCCCCCCTCTCTTCTCTCTCTCTCTCTCTCTCTCTCTCTCTCTCTCTCTCTCTCTCTCTCTCTCTCTCTCTCTCTCACTCTCTTTCACTCTCTCTTTCTCTCTCTCTCAGACCGCAGATGTTCTTTAAGGAGGTCAGCTAAAAGAGCAGGAAGTTTTAAATGAAACTAAATACAATGTGAAGGAGGAAAAAAGAGAAAAAGGGCCTTGAGACTTCTAAATAGAGGGTGTGTACAACAACACTCTCACACACACACACACACACACACACACACACACACACACACACACACACACACACACACTGTCTATCTATCTATCTATCTATCTATCTATCTATCTATCTATCTATCTATCTATCTATCTATCTATCTATCTATCTATCTATCTATCTATCTATCCATCTATCTATCTATCTTTTCTCTGTCTGTCTGTCCTCATTCTGTTAGAGAAAGTATAAATGATTTGTATACCTTTTGCTAAACTGTGCGTGTGTGTGTGTGTCTTCATTTATTACTGCCGCAGGGTGTGTTCATTTATTAGACATTTTGGTGAACAGCAGCGCCCCCTACTGATAAAGCCTGGCTAGAGCACAGCACCATTTTCATTTTCATAATAAAGCATTGGCTAAAGATGAAATCGACAAGTTGCTATCTATCTATCTATCTATCTATCTATCTATCTATCTATCTATCTATCTATCTATCTATCTATCTATCTATCTATCTATCTATCTATCTATCTATCTATCTATCTATCTATCTATCTATCTATCCTGCATGTGTTAAATTTAATTAGTAAATTATCCCCTCAGAAGTTATACTTCTCTGAGATTCTATCGGTCACCAGTAGGGGGAGCAACAGTAATACCAGAAGCACATGTATTCATTAATCTGGGCATTTTCACACGAACTATTGAAAAGTCAGAACCCAGTTTTAACACAGAGTTAAAGTGCAGTTTAGGGGTTACAGGTTTGGCTTAGAAAGTTCAGAAAGTCAGTACTGGGCCTGGAGCTAATCTCCTCCTCGTCATTATCACAGAGTACAGCCTGCCCTTGGCATTCACACACACACACACACACACACACACACACACACACACACACACACACACACACACACACACACACACACACACACACACACACACACACACACACACACACACACACACACACACACACACACACACACAGTCCCTCCATCACACATGTAGGATTAGTTTATGACATAACCATTTGAAATAGTATTTGTTTGTAGGACTGTTGCAAGTCCGAGTTATTTTTATTTCACTGCTTCACTTTATCTTCCTGATCTCAAGAACAGCTTTAAGAGCATTTTTGTTCCCAATAATTGATTCCACATTAAAGACCTGGTGAATAATTAAATCATTTCCCTTTTTCTTAAAGGACACTCGAGGCTTCTGGCCATCCTGTCGGGGCTGCGATCTGAGAGTGTAATTAACCATCATGCAGGAAATCTGCAAAGCTTCACAGTGAGCCGCTAATTAATCAGGCAAAGGCAACAGTTTGTTTTTTAGAAATATGTGGGGAGTGTGTGTGTGTGTGTGAGTGAGTGAGTGAGTGAGGTCATTAGGATTTAACCCTATCAGAGACGGATCACGACTATTAACACCTTTTATACACATCAAAGCCGGGACGTGGAGGAGACACCAATGAGATTGCCATTGATTTCTGACAGTCAGTTACTTTACTGCAGCCATACAGGCTCACACTTACATACAGTGCATGTACACACACACACACACACACACACACACACACACACACACACACAACATGCCAAGTCAAGGAATGATTTCATTCCATTATAAAGCATTTCTTCAACATATTTAGTTACAGTGAGTGCGAGTGTTTATAACATACGGTATCTGACTTCTCCAGCCATATGTGGTTAAATCCCAACCTTTTACCACAACACTTAGAGGGACACGGTTGTACGGGGCGTCTTTAGTAGCAATAAATTTACATTTGTAGCATTTGGCAGATGCTCTTATCAAGAGCGACTCAAAACTGAGCAGCTGGGGGTTAAGAGGATTCTCAATGGTCCAGCAGTGGCAGTTGTTGATGCTGGGATTTGAACTTCTGATGTTTTGGTCCAATGGTCCAATGTTCACCCCAGGCCTCCTCCTTAACTCACCTCACCTTACCTACATCAGTACCTGACTTTACTAACAACCTTGTGGATGAATGAATCCCACACAAATGTCCACAAACACACTCCAAAATCTAACATCTTCCCAGAAGACTGGAGCAAATATCATACTATATCATACTAAATATAGAATGAAAAAAAAAACCCAAATGAGTCTTATGACCAGGTGTTAACTTTATAAATATAATTTACATATCCCAGAAGCACAGTGTGTTAAGGGGCCTCCCCCAAGGACCCTAAGAGTGCCAGCTTGCCAATGCTGGGTCTTGAACCCCTGACGTTCTGCTCAGAAACCCAAAGCCTTTACCCACTGAGCTACCATTTCCCAAGGAAACCATGGTTTTGTCTGTATAGTGTATGTTGTGCAGCACTGTAGTTTAACTGCAGTTTCATGTTTTAGGGTTTAATAATCGTTTATTAAAGTGAGAGCAGATGTTGGGAAAGTGAATCTCCATCGGGATTTTCCCGCTAATCTGATTAGCCAAACAGCACTTCACTGCGATTTGAATAACACTGAAATGTTGTGTAATGGACGTGCCAGTGTGGACTAGCTACATTTACACAAAACAATGACTACATTAAGAGTAACATGGAGATAAAATGGTGTGAAAGCCATTGAGGATGGGACTGTAAGAGCTCGATCCACACGTGTCTGAAGACGCAGGACACATCTCGCTTGTTTGGAGTGAATGATAATGGGGTGTTCGAGAGGACGGTGTCAGGCGATTGGATCTCCAGAGCATCTTGTTGTCAGGGGAAAAGGAAGAGTGAAAGATCCGAACCAGAATCAAGGTTTAAAAGAGTGCTGTTATTGGAAACGAGTGAACAACACAATGATGTGATATGATGATATGATATTACTTAAAGATTATTTCCCTTTAAAACAGGATTTCACATGTCACAGTCTTCCAGGTCAATGCTGTGGAATATCTGTGAAGCAAGTTCCTGTTCTTAAGTTTACATTTATGGCATTTGGCAGATGCTTTTATCCAGAGTGACTTAAAACTGAGCACCTCAGTTGAGGGTTAAGGGCCTTGCTCAAGGGCCCAGCAATAACAGCATGGTGATGAGCTCTGACCTCAACCCCATTATAATGAATATGAATGCTGACTGCACTCCAGGCCTCCACACTTTACCTACATCAGTACCTGACTTTACTAATGACCTTGTGGGTAAATGAGCACAAATCTCCACAGAATCTAGTGGAACATCTTCCCAGAAGAGTGGAGGTCATTCCAACAGCAAAATAGCACTAAATGTGGAATGGGATGTGCAAAACAATCACAAATCTTATGGTCAGGCCTTATATATATAGGTACTGTATAGCCCTCAAATCGCTAAGAATAATAAATAATAAAAAAAGTCTGTATTCGGCTGTGTCTCCTTTGGTGTAACTAGTAAAGAAATCTGGAGAAAATAAATGACTCGAGGCATGTGAGATCTCAACCCTCGAGCTGGGTGTGTCCGCTCGGTTATGGTGAAACTCTGGAAATCATGCTGTGCGTATTTGTGCTGATCAGACACACTTTCCACTCTCAGATTCCTGCTCTTGTACGATAAATCCAGTCCAAAGGGGAAGCGAAGTCAGGTCTAAAGACGTGTTAGTCATGACGTTTTATTTACATAAAAAGAGGCGGGGCTTGAAAATGAACCGTAAAAAAAATGAGCCGTAAGTGCGTGATGTACAGAAGGTAGAAGTGACTCAGCTTTGAGCCACAAGTTGGAGGCTATTTATAGCTTGTTTGCCTTCAGCACACCTGAGGTGGCCTGTTCTTGAGGTGATTAATATAGAGATACTGAGGGGGAAATCCTGGGTGTAAAAACACTAGATCATTCATTACCTACGGTGACGCACGCTGCTCGGCAGAAGAATGTGCGACAGTAATCTACAATTACGGATTACAATTTTATTATTGTGTACAGGATATACAGTAGTTCAGTCGGATGGATTTTATTAGATTAGAGATCATCTGTAGGCTACAGTTGACCCTAGAATACATTTACATTTGGCAGATGCCCTTATCCAGCATGACTTACATTTCTCTCATTTATACAGCACAGTAAGGGCCTTGATCAAATCCCCAGCAGGGGCAGCTTAGTGGTGGGATTTAAACTTACAACCTTCTGATCAAAAGGTCCAATGTCTAACCCACAATGCTACCACAGCAGTAAATAGAGGCTAAGAGCGATAGATAGATAGATAGATAGATAGATAGATAGATAGATAGATAGATAGATAGATAGATAGATAGATAGATAGATAGATAGATAGACAGACAGACAGACAGACAGACAGACAGACAGACAGACAGACAGACAGACTGACTGACTGACTGACTGACTGACTGACTGACTGACTGACTGACAGACAGACAGACAGATAGATAGACACAGACAGACAGACAGACAGACAGACCGATTGACAGACAGACAGACAGACAGACAGACAGACAGACAGACAGACAGACAGATAGACAGATAGATAGATAGATAGATAGATAGATAGATAGATAGATAGACAGACAGACAGACAGACAGACAGACAGACAGACTGACTGACTGACTGACTGACTGACTGACTGACTGACTGACTGACTGACTGACTGACAGACAGACAGACAGACAGATAGATAGACACAGACAGACAGACAGACAGACAGACAGACAGACAGACAGACCGATTGACAGACAGACAGACAGACAGACAGACAGACAGACAGACAGACAGACAGACAGATAGATAGATAGATAGATAGATAGATAGATAGATAGATAGATAGATAGATGTGCAAATTGAGAAGTGCAGATATATATGAAAGTGTATGTACAGCAAATAATCGTATTATCTAAATCAAATAATCAACAAAACTTTTGAAATAACTAATTTTAATAACAAACCCAAAAGTAGAAACTTTGATTTGTACAATCAGATTTATTTTTTAATTTTTATTTTGGTGATGAAATAAAATTCCTTGAAAATGTAAATTATTACACAAACATATATACATATAATATAATATACATACATACATACATATACACAGGGAAACCTCGTTACTCGTGACCTCGATAATTCGTGACTTTTTATTTGGAACTCGAAGTTTTGGAGTAACGTTTGTATTAATAAATTACATAGAAATGTTTGAAGATCTATTTTATTATTGTATTATTCATTTCAAGTAGTAAATAAAACATTTATTTATTTATTCCTTAAAAAAGGAACCATCAAATGAAGAGTCAAAACCTCGTGATTTTTTGTTACTCCTGAGGGGTGGTAGAACGTAACCCCCACGAATATCGATGGGGTTAATAATTAATTAATAATAAATAAAATAAAAACAAATAAATGTGATGCAATACAATAAAATAAAATCTCATTATTGGACACATAACCGAAGCTGTTCCATAAGGCTGTTTTTTTTTTCTTCTTTTTCAATTGTGTTTTTCCTTTGATCAATGAAAACCAATAAATAAATAAACAAATAAAAAAAAAAAGAAAACTTTTAACATGGTCACACTGATAAAACTATTTCCAACACACACATCACTGCACCTCCAGCGTCATCTTCAGGGAGAGTCATTCATTCATTCATTCGTTCATTCATCTTCACTTATATTATACTGCATTTGCCAGATGTTCTTCTCCAGAGTAACTTATTATTTCACTTATAATACTGAGCAGAGGTTTAGCGCTGATGATGTTAGGATTCATTCATTCATTCATTCATTCATTGTCTCTCTCTCTCTCTCTCTCTCTCTCTCTCTCTCTCTCTCTCTCTCTCTCTCTCTCTCTCTATGTATCTGTCTATCTATCTATGGTTAAGCAAGTTCTTCCTTTCCGAGCTCAGAGGAAACCTTAGAATCAGGAGGAAATATGAGACATGGAGGTGTAACTCCATGCACACACTAACCCAAGCTTAGAAACCCGAACCCTGGAGCTGTGACACTGATCTGTGTGTGTGTGTGTGTGTGTGTGTGTGTGTGTGTGTGTGTGTGTGTGTGTGTGTGTGTGTTATATAGATTATTGGTGCACATTAATACAAATGAACACACACTTTAGGAAGTCTATCAGACAATAGATGAGAGATCATTCTAGGTATCTTATTAGCTAACAGACAGGTTGCACAATTTCAGGAAACATCTCTGTCGTTTCTGGTGCACCCGCTGCACGGAGAAGTCGTCCTTTCACAACGGCGTGATGACGCACGCGCGCGATTGCGACACGCGCGGACAAGGCGTGAGCGGAACTCTTCGCGCTGCGCCTTTAAGAAACTCCGCGTGACGTCGCGCAACGTGGGGTGGGAAAGCGTGGGGGGGGGGGGAGTGGGGTGGTTCAGGAAGTGTGTGTTTCAGGGTGAATCCTAAACCGAGCAGCGTGCTCACTACTACTACTACTAAAAAACACACTCACAAGAACATTGGAACATTTTATTATGATAACATTTTGCATTGATTTGAATATGAATAAATTAATAATACTACAATAACATGGGTTTATATATATATATATATCACACATCAGTTAAATATATATTAATATAAATAAGTTTATTGAGTGAAAGTTTTTGTGATTGGTGTGACCAAGTGATTGGTCGTTCTGGTACAGTGGTGATCAGTGATTGGTCGTTCTGGTACAGTGGTGATTAGTGACTGGTCGTTCTGGTACAGTGGTGATTAGTGATTGGTCGTTCTGGTACAGTGGTGATCAGTGATTGGTCGTTCTGGAACAGTGGTGATCAGTGATTGGTCGTTCTGGTACAGTGGTGATCAGTGATTGGTCGTTCTGGTACAGTGGTGATCAGTGATTAGTCGTCCTGGTACAGTGGTGATCAGTGATTGGTCGTTCTGGTACAGTGGTGATTAGTGATTGGTCGTTCTGGTACAGTGGTGATCAGTGATTGGTCGTTCTGGTACAGTGGTGATCAGTGATTGGTCATTCTGGTACAGTGGTGATCAGTGATTGGTGGTTTTGAAACAGTGGTGATCAGTGATTAGTCGTTCTGGTACAGTGGTGATTAGTGATTGGTCGTTCTGGTACAGTGGTGATCAGTGATTGGTCGTTCTGGAACAGTGGTGATCAGTGATTGGTCGTTCTGGTACAGTGGTGATCAGTGATTGGTCGTTCTGGTACAGTGGTGATCAGTGATTAGTCGTCCTGGTACAGTGGTGATCAGTGATTGGTCGTTCTGGTACAGTGGTGATTAGTGATTGGTCGTTCTGGTACAGTGGTGATCAGTGATTGGTCGTTCTGGTACAGTGGTGATCAGTGATTGGTCATTCTGGTACAGTGGTGATCAGTGATTGGTGGTTTTGAAACAGTGGTGATCAGTGATTAGTCGTTCTGGTACAGTGGTGATCAGTGATTGGTCGTCCTGGTACAGTGGTGATTAGTGACTGGTCGTTCTGGTACAGTGGTGATCAGTGATTGGTCGTTCTGGTACAGTGGTGATCAGTGATTGGTCGTTCTGGAGCAGTGGTGATCAGTGATTGGTCGTTCTGGTAGAGTGGTGATCAGTGATTGGTCGTTCTGGTACAGTGGTGATCAGTGATTGGTCGTTTTGGTACAGTGGTGATCAGTGATTAGTCGTTCTGGTACAGTGGTGATTAGTGATTGGTCGTTCTGGTACAGTGGTGATTAGTGATTGGTCGTTCTGGTACAGTGGTGATCAGTGATTGGTGGTTTTGAAACAGTGGTGATCAGTGATTAGTCGTTCTGGTACAGTGGTGATCAGTGATTGGTCGTCCTGGTACAGTGGTGATTAGTGACTGGTCGTTCTGGTACAGTGGTGATCAGTGATTGGTCGTTCTGGTACAGTGGTGATCAGTGATTGGTCGTTCTGGAACAGTGGTGATCAGTGATTGGTCGTTCTGGTACAGTGGTGATCAGTGATTGGTCGTTCTGGTACAGTGGTGATCAGTGATTGGTCGTTCTGGAACAGTGGTGATCAGTGTTTGGTCGTTCTGGTACAGTGGTGATCAGTGATTGGTCGTTCTGGTACAGTGGTGAACAGGGATTGGTCGTTCTGGTACAGTGGTGATCAGTGATTAGTCGTTCTGGTACAGTGGTGATCAGTGATTGGTGGTTTTGGAACAGTGTTGATCAGTGATTGGTCGTTCTGGAACAGTGGTGATCAGTGATTGGTCGTTCTGGTACAGTGGTGATCAGTGATTGGTCGTTCTGGTACAGTGGTGATTAGTGATTGGTCGTTCTGGTACAGTGGTGATCAGTGATTGGTGGTTTTGGAACAGTGGTGATCAGTGATTGGTCGTTCTGGTACAGTGGTGAACAGGGATTGGTCGTTCTGGTACAGCGGTGATCAGTGATTAGTCGTTCTGGTACAGTGGTGATTAGTGATTGGTGGTTTTGGAACAGTGTTGATCAGTGATTGGTCGTTCTGGTACAGTGGTGATCAGTGATTGGTCATTCTGGTACAGTGGTGATCAGTGATTGGTCGTTCTGGTACAGTGGTGATCAGTGATTGGTCATTCTGGTACAGTGGTGATCAGTGATTGGTCATTCTGGTACAGTGGTCCTTTTATTGAATATTTACAGTCCACATTTAGTGTTTTTACTCTTCTAGGCAGATGTTCCACTAGATTTTGGAGTGTGCTTGTAATGATGAATAACTGAGTATGCTAAATCATTTTTAATTAAATTGTCGATTTCTAGCGACGATTTGAACTTTGGTTTACTTTCCCCTGAAAAGAGTTGGCAGTGTGTGTGTGTGTGTGTGTGTGTGTGTGTGTGTGTGTGTGTGTGCGCGCGCGCGAAGGAAAGTAAGTGTGCAGTGGTGATTTGAAACGCACCCTCTGTGTGTGTGTGTGTGTGTGTGTGTGTGTGTGTGTGTGTGTGTGTCTCTCTCTCTCTCTCTCTCTCTCTCTCTCTCTCTCGCTCTCTCTCTCTCTCTCTTTCTCACTCACTCACTCACACCCACACGATCACTTCCTCACAGTGAGCGAGAGAGAGAGAAAGAGAGAGAGTGTTGGCACATTTAGGTCCAGAGTGAAGGCTGATCATGACAGGTTTCTGATGCTCGGCCCGGATCACCGGACACACGGCACCGCCCGGATCCGACGGTAAAGCCTGCGGTAATCGCGGGAGGGAAGGACGGAAAGACGGACGGACGGTCGGTCGTCATTGTAAGGGGGGAAAGAAAAAAGACCCAGCAGGGGTGGAGGAGTTTGAGGCGGCAGAGAAAGAGGGAGCGAGACCATGCGAGAATACAAAGTGGTCGTCCTCGGCTCAGGCGGCGTGGGCAAATCCGCCCTGACCGTCCAGTTCGTCACGGGTTCGTTCATCGAGAAGTACGACCCGACGATAGAGGACTTCTACCGCAAGGAGATCGAGGTGGACTCGTCACCGTCGGTGCTCGAGATCCTGGACACGGCCGGCACCGAGCAGTTCGCCTCCATGCGCGACCTGTATATCAAGAACGGCCAGGGCTTCATCCTGGTCTACAGCCTGGTCAACCAGCAGAGCTTCCAGGACATCAAGCCCATGAGAGACCAGATCATTCGGGTGAAGCGCTACGAGCGGGTTCCTATGATCCTCGTGGGCAACAAGGTGGATCTCGAGGGTGAGCGGGAGGTGTCTTCAGGAGAGGGCAAAGCGCTGGCGGATGAGTGGAACTGCCCCTTCATGGAGACCTCGGCCAAGAACAAGGGCTCTGTGGACGAGCTCTTCGCCGAGATCGTGCGCCAGATGAACTACGCCGCGACGCCCAACGGGGACGAGCAGTGCTGCTCTTCCTGTGTCATCCTCTAGAACTATTTTTGGGCGGATTTTTTTTGTTTTTGTTTTTGCACCCCCCTCTCTCCTCTCCTCTCCTCTCCTTTTTTTTTTTTTTTTTTTTTTTAACCCCTTCACCTAATTCCTTCTCACCCCTCTGAGCGCGAGACCCGGTCACTCACGAGACTCCACGAGACTCCATTATGAACGGAAAGTTTGCGGAAAAGTAAGAAAGAAAAAAAAAGAGTGCGTTTTTTTTTTTTTTTTTTTATCTCTACAAAGAACCCGTTTCTGGTGTTAAACGTCATCAGTATTTTTTAAAAGAAAAAAAAAAAAAAAGAAATATATATATAAATATATATATTGTCTTGCACATGCGCAATACGAGGAAGAAAGAAAGGGGGGGGGGGGGGACGTGCATCAGTGTTTACAATGACGGAATACTTGAATGTTCTGGGATTTGACCCAAACAAACCCCAGGGTTCTTTTATTTTATTATTATTATTATTTTATCATTACGTCTCCCTGGTGCCTACCTTTTGTGGGTTGCTCTTATTTTTTTTCCACTTTAAAACCGAACAACTTGTTGTTTTGGCAGGATTTTGTGACTCTTTGCCGAGCCTGTTTTTTTTTTTTTCCACGATGACTTCCGGTTTTGTTTTTTAACTTCCGGAGATGCGCACTGGTAACGAGTAGCATCTGGTAACTATGGAAACCAGACGAAACGGAAGTAGTCTTTTTTTTTTCGTTCAAAATGTGATGTCCTGGGAGGAGTCTAGCAAAGAAGAAGAGGAGAATAATAATAATAATAATAAAATATATATTCAAATCGAAAAATCAAACTTTCGGAGTCAAAGGAAAGGATGTTTTTGTTTCTTTGTTCTGCTGAACGCGACGACTCGAAGGATCTGCGCTGGGGGGAAAAGAAAGAAAGAGAGGAGGGAAAAATGCCGTGGACGGAAGTCGTCACAATTCACGTCACAACAGCGACTTTTGGCGTCTTTCCTTTTGACTCAGCGTACGCGAGGACCGTGCTGCGGTGACGCGATGACGTCGTGACGATGACGTCCTGCGTCGAGTGCCTTCCATATTTTTTGTTGTTGTTTGTTTTAGTGCCAACCTGAGAAAGAGGACGGGGGTCTGAGGCAAAACGTTCTTCAACTGTTACACTTTCTGGGGTTATAAAGTGTTCATAACTACTGTCTCACAATATGGCCTCTGGTTATGTCTCAATGCCTGTCGATGATGTCTTTTCTTTTTTCTTTTTTTTTTAGTTCCTTGTTTTTCCTGAAATCTGGTCTTGTGTTTCGGCCAAAAAATGACAGGTACTGGAGCTTCTCGCAGCTCCGTGACTTTTTTTTCCGTAATCCACTTCCTCTAGACCAGTGTTTTATTTCCTTTCGGTTGAATCTATTCTTTTCTGTTTTTATTTTTTAACACACACACACACACACACACACACACACACACACACACACACAAAAGTGAAATGTGATGTATCATTTTAAAATTCTGATCCGATTGTACTCTCAAAGACGCAGACCGGCTTTTTCACGGCTGTTCTGAATGTTTAAAGACTTTTAATACAAGTTGCATTTTGTACAAAAAAAAACCCAAAACGGTGTTCTTTATCTTTTCTTTATCGCTTTGCGTTCATGAAGATTTCGAGGTTCGAAACGAAACCTGCCTGAGGAAATGTTGTTCATTTGGGTCTATTAGCGCCTTTAAAGAGGTGATGTCACTAAGTAGTGAGCTGTGATTGACAGCTCTGCTCTGGGGGGGGGGGGGTGCTTCTGGATAGAAGGAGGACACTGTAGGAACGGGCGTGTCATGTGACCTTCGCATGCTCTCGGGAGAAGCTCTGATAACCGTCTCGCTTGCAGGGTTTGTGACCATGCGTTTAGTTCCCATTCGCACATTTTGTCTTTTATCCCTCTTCTGTCACTGTACAATGTATAATCACACTGGTCTGGTGTCACCTGGATGAGTTTCGGTTCCTCGCCAGGTTCCCTCTCGCTCGTTTGAGATACTTTAATACATACCGTAAAGCTGCTTTGTGAACATCATAAGATTGCTTCTTATTGAACATCTCGTTTTACATTTATTCCCCGTCTGCTCTTACATAACCTATGAGAAGATGTTCCACTAGATTGTTCTCAGTGTGCTTGTGGAGATCTGTGTGAGATTCATTCATCCACAAGGGTGTTGTAAAGGCACTGATGCGGGTGAGAAGGCGCAGTCAGCGTTCACGTTCATCTCCAAGGTGTTCAGTAGGGTTGAGGTCAGAGCTCTATAGCAGGAGATCTTCCACTAAAACTCATCTCATGCATATCTTCATATCACTGTGGCTTCGTCGTGCTGGAACAGGATTTGGTCTGCTAGTGGAAGTGAACGGAAAGTTACATTTCGTTCGATCCTGAATCACTTCCTGTGGAAGCTGCTGCCATCTTCCACTCAAGATCTTCCACTCCAAGCCACGTAAAGCAATTGTGTGCTTTAAACGTTGTGGTTACATTTTGTGGAAGAACCACATATGTTTAGAAAAGTCATGTATGTCCATCGTTTAAAAGTATTTTCAAAAATCCCGGACACCGGTAGAACTTCACCATACGCGTTCTCTGACCCGCGAGCAAAGAATTCCACAGCATCCCGACTTCCTTCTGGGAAAGCCATGTCGTGTATTTTTTGTCACGTTTTAATTGTAATACGTGCGATCGACTCGCATTCCTCGTTCTCAGAAAGCTCTGTAGGACGCTTTTCTTTCTCAGAGCTGATGGAGTGTGATAGTGGTTGTTGGTATTAAGTAGAGATGAAGCGCATTCAGCTTGCACATGAAGCGCCGCGAGGCTCACGTGCGCTAACGTGTCGGCGTGACGGTGCGTTTGCCTCCTGAGGGTAAAAGCCAGTTTTAAGAGGAAGTTGCATGGTGGGTTTTTATATTATTATTATTATTATTATTATTATCGTGAATATTCTTGGTTGTTGAACAAAAGGTTCTGGTGTGTGTGTGTGTGTGTGTGTGCGTGTGTGTGTGTGTGTGTGTGTGTGTGTGTGTGTGTGTGATTCTGAGATGAAGAGGTTTCACTTCTCCTAACCTTGTGTCATTTCTTATAATGCCTTACACACCTAGTGCATGTCATTAACTAGTATTTTTGACTTCCTTTCGAAACATTTAAAGTTCCATTTCACCAGGAAGGGTTTCCTGTCGTGTTCCCTTTTCAGTGCACCTTCGCGCGAGGGTTGCACTTCCTCGGTTGTATTTTCTTCTTCTTTCGAAACGCTCGTTCATAAACAGGAAGTGGGAGTGAGCCGAGCTGTGGATGACTGCGATGTCACAGGTCGGTTGGTGCCTGTGTCATGTGGCTCTCATGGTGGAGAGGTGACGGCCCCGGGGCTCCATCTGGTTTGTGTTCTTTGTGTATATAATACACACACACACACACACACACACACAGGTAGTGTTCTCGAGTTACAACTCAAGTGTTCAACTTGTGATTTATCGGCCTTACGATGGCGTTAGCGAAAATATTGTTTTCAAAAAAACACGTTAGTGAGACGCCTTTAACCTCGGCGAGAATAAACGTGTGTTGCGTTGAAGGTTTTAGTTTCATTTTTTATATTTATTGATGTTTTTAATAAAAATGGTCGAACAGAAATGCACGCTGAATTAATAATAATACTAATAATAAAATCGATGTTAGAATTCATTTAACTCGTTATTAACTTGGCATATATATATATATATATATATATATATATATATATATATATATATATATATATATATATATATATAAATGAGCCAGAGATTCTGACCCTAATCAGCATCCTATAACCCATAACCATCTCTCGTTTCTCATTCTGATGTCACAAAGTCCTCACTAGTTCCTGTTAGCAGCAAGCTGTGTCTACCTGAATCATGTGTCCTGCTGGTTCATATCGATTCGTGTAGCTTTGTGTTCCTGAACTCTCCTCTTAAACCTTAATATCACTCTATCCTGAGCGCTTTGACTTTTAGTCCTGGATCTGCGCTCGGTCTGTTTTCTACGCGATGCTAGCTGTGTCCGAGGAAGTGTTCTAGAACATCCTGTGAGCGTGTGGGTGGTGACTGTGGGGGGGGGGGGGGGGGTGTCTCTGTTTGTTTGTCTCTGGGTTATTTTATTTATTTATTTTCCCAGAGTTTTTGGGTTCAGTGTATATTTTGAAGCTCTCTTTCTCCCTAAGGTCAAACCACATGGTTTCGAGATGACGCACGTCTCCTCAGATCTGGTTCAGCGCCGCTTTTTAAGACGATGTGTTACTAAGGGTTTTACTTTTGCTTTCAAATTGCGTCAAACATTTGGATTTTAATTAGTATTCGAATGCCTTCATATATTTATTAATGATCCTGTCATTTTTCATCATCTGCAGCTTTGCTGTACAGGAGCAAAAAAAAAACCTTAAAGGAAAAAATTTACATATACATAAATATACACATATATTGTTTTATACATTTATTATAGTTTTATATCATAAAAGTGTAATAAAAAAAAAAAATTCTGCTGTTAGGAAAAAAACACCGCATGAGAGAAACCACACGTATAAAGAATCGATTTATTGATTTGAAATGAAAATAGAAATCCTGACATGCTTAGTGATTCCTACTACAATTTCAGATTTTAATGATGTATTTATAATAACGTACAGTGTCTGTCCGACTTCTATGCAACAAACACGATCATGTAACGGTATGATGATTAACGTTGACCAAACAAATACGGTAATCCCCCGTTTATCACGTTCCAAAACCGAGATAAACGGTACTGTACTGTATTAACATTTAACTTAATTTTATAATGAATAGTTATATTTTTAAAATTTAATTTCATTATTTATAAGTGTTTTTGGTCTGTCGTGCCTTCCACGAGAGACCGGGAAAATCAGCCATACTAATCAATTATGTGGCAAGCGCAATTCCTGTATACTGTATATGCATGTACTTAATATTTAATGAAAAATCCTTCCTTTACACAATCTCGGCATCCAGACAGTTAGTTTCTCCAACGTTCAATACTTTGAAAAAAAGTTCTTCACTACTTAGAGATTTCTTTCTGACCTTGTGATCCAGTTCATCCCAGAGCAGTTCAATAGGATTTAGGTGTGGTGACTGGGCAGGCCGTTCCATGATAGATGTCACTCCAGCGGACTCTTTGCTCTCTTGGACGTATGCTTCGGCTCATTGCCTTCTTTTATGGTGAAGTGGCTTACAATGATCCGCAGTCCAGACGGAATTGCATGATGTGAGTTGAATGGAATGGTTGCCATGTTGGTTCAATTTTCTAATTTATATGGAAAACGTCTCCAACCTTCCCTGCTCCAAAACAACCCCAAACCGTTAAGCTTCCACCAACATGTATGACTGCAGGGGTGAGGCAGTCTGCTAACATCTTCTCTCCTGTTCTCTGTCTTACACAAGTTCTTCTGTTAGAGACCAAAATGTCAAATTTGGACTCATTTGTCCACAGTCATTCACTGTCTGGTTCTTGTGGGTCTTTGTCTTTTACCTGATTTGTTGCATATAAACAAAAGGAACATGTCTCAAAAACCATAACAGACCAGGTGTTTCGAAACGTTGGACAGCCCGTGTTCAATCCAGGGCTTTATCATTCCTGTGCGGATTTTTCTTGGTCTTGTTGCTTACAAATCCAGTGTGACTGAATTTGATATTTTGAGATATTTTTCCTGGCTGTTTAGCATTTCTGGCCTCTCTACCATTCAGATTTTACCAGGTACCAGGTTGTTTTAAGTAGATCTACAACTAAACCTAACAAACCAGGAGAATTATGAAGAAATGATGGAATTACACCAGAGGGTATAAATCAATTGGACTTCTGTTTGTAGAAGTAATTTCTTCTCTTGTTTTACATACCTCTCATTTTATTGTACAATCCAGGCTGGATTTCATCGATCAGTGGACACGCCTAGCATACGCACACGCGATCGAGAATGTGTTCGAGACTGCAGCAGAAGCAGCTCAGGCCTCGGGCTACGGCATCGGCCTGCGCTGGGAATAACCCTTGAAAGATTCCTGTCATTTTTCTCATTGCTGCCGCTCTGCTGTCTGGGCATGTTTCCGAACCGCACTCCACATGCTGTGAGCTTTCCATCCTGGGCACTGGGGCCTGTCTAAACACAGCTGAGACAGACACCACCCTGATACAAAAAAACCATGGCTAACTCCCACAGTGGGAATCATGGGAAGTCCGGGTGTAAAACTTAGCGATTCGAAATATAGATGCGGATCCCAAAATCAGGAGACGTCGTACTTCAGTGTAGTGTTTCTCCATCTCTAAAATGCTTGTATTGCTCAATTTATTTTTCAAAGGGTTTTGAAATCACAACCTTCTATTTATCAGTGTGTGTTATATTTATAGGAAATCTGGGAAATATCTGGGAAATAGTTCATGGACCCCTGGTTATATGAATAGTATGTGCTTTTTAAACTTTCCATTCCACATTTAGTCCCATTTGCTGTTATAATAACCTCCACTCTTCTGTGAAGATGTTCCACTAGATTTTAAAGTGTGTTTGTGGAGATTTGTGCTCCTTTGCTTAGTTGCTGTAAGTCAGGTAGTGATGTAGGTGATGTGAGAAGTCCTGGAGTGCTGTCAGAGTTCATATTCATCTCAAAGGTGTTCAATAAGATTGAGGTCAGAGCTTTATAGTAGATGTTCCACTCCAACCCATGTAAATCATGTCTTCATATCATGGGGGCATTGTCATGCTGGAAAAAATGTGGGTCTCCTAGTTCAAGTGCAGGTAAAATGTCATGCTGCATCCATTGACAATTGCATACCTCCAGCTTTGTGGAAGAACCACATATGGATGGAAAAAACGTCTCCTAATACATTTAACCATATAGTATATGTACAACGGGTGATGTTATTAAATTAACTCGTTGTCGTTGTAAGTCTAGATCAAATGTTTGAGATTTCGTTCAATCCTGACTCACTTCCTGTGGTTTGCGCCTTCGGAAATTTGCGTCAATTCCAAATAATCCGGATTCCAAATTTTGTGTTTCGAATAAATTGAAAGAATATTTGATCCACTTCTAACTTTTAGTTCTGCTTTTAAGCTTTACAAGTCCAAGTGACTGGTGCAGAGGTTATGTGTCATACAGCGTTAGAAATCACGAGTCTCAAATGGGTGTGTGAGGATTTAGACATGGTGAACTAGTAGCTATATCCTTTAAAGGCTTGTAGACAGCATTAGATTGATAGCTTTAGTGCAAACTTCAGACAGAAAAAAATATCTTTTGGGCAAAAAAACAAGGAAGGAAAAAACTATTTCTTTGTAAACATTTGTGACTGACCCTAAATGACATTTTAGTACAGGGTTTATTTAATTTTGCAAACCTTTATTACTGTTTGACATGTTTACATTTCCCTTATGCACAAAATGCAAAAAAACTAACTTTTGAAAATTGATTCTTGGTGATGAAGCTGCTTTGGTTAAAATCACAAACCCTTTTGTCACATGAACAATAATAATAACCTTTTCCTACACACCGAAACATGGCATTACTTCAGGTATTATTTCAGCTGTTACCGCAGGGAACAAGAGGACAAAACAAATTAACGAATTTTCTCAGTTTCTGGATTGAACCTAAGAAGCGTAATTGTCTTTTCTTTTCTCATCAAGCTGCATCATTACCCTACTCGTTCCTGTAATGTTTTCTCACAGAAGATGTTAGCTTCATTCCGAGTCCTATGTTTGCCTCATTTTCAAAAAATCTAAAACCTTTTCGAAAGCTCGGAAATCACAGTGTAACAATTTGCCAATTGCTCATTGCTAATTATTGCTACAGTGTCTATTACCAATATGAAGCATTTTCTAAGTAACTTATCAAGATTACTGAGGTAAAAGTTAACATTACCGACGGGTTTATCCTATTTCCACGTTTACGCCGCCTTTACGTTGTGTTTATTATACACATTTCGAAAGCAGAACGCTAGCTAGCAGTCTGGAGCTAGGCTAGTCTTGTAACCTTGTTGCCTAGTGAAACTTATTACACTGTAAAAAATATTTGCACGACACACCAAAATGTTCATCTGCTCAAGTGAAACGCAAACATCATTAATTTTAAATGATTAAAGATTATATATATATATATATATATATATATATATATATATATATATATATATATATATATATATATATATATATAAAAATTACACATATGGAAACGGCTTGTCTTAAAAAACACACAAAACCTATTAGTCCCAGACTGGAAATTTTTTTTCTGGCAAATTAGGTAAAGATTAGTTAGCATTAACCTGCACCTGTGAAACCCGTGTACGCTAATAAATGTTCTTGTGTAGGTATTGATTTTTTTTATTCGTCTGTCCCGAGCATGTCCCGAGCATGTCGGTGGATTTTCCGCCCATGGTTTGTACTGCAGGTGTGGCGGTGTTGTGTAATCTTTATAATTGTATTCTTTGTAATTTCCATTGCTGAGTTTTGTTTGCAATGAGAAAGGCGAGGTTCACACTGCGAGGTGTTGTGTGAGAGTTTTTATTAGTGTGTTTGGTGAAGCTTGAGCAAATAGAGACATTCAGTTACACTTGCATAATCCAAGATTTATATGTGTTACAGAGACAGACGCAGAGAGAGAGACAGACAGACAGACAGACAGACAGACAGACAGACAGAAAGAGACACCGTGACAGAAAGACAAATAGAGAGAGTGAGTGAAACACAGACAGAGAGAGACACCAAGACCGAGAGTGACAGACATGCACAGAGAGAGGGAGAGACACATATAGAGACAAAGATGAAAAGACAGAGAGAACCAGACACAGAAAAAAAAAAAACCTGGAACAGAAACATTGAAGCATAGAGGCAGAGAGAGACAGGAATCAAGAAGACAGACAGAGGTACATAGAGAGAAATAGATGAAGTGAGACACGGAGGCAGAGAAAGACAGGCAGAGGGACACAGAGATTGATGGAGCGAGACAGAGAGACAGACAGGGGGACACAGAGAAAGATAGATGGAGAGAGGCAAACAGGGGGACACAGGGAGAGATAGATGGAGAGAGACACCCAGAAAGGGGGACACAAAGAGATAGATGGAGAGAGACACCCAGATAGGGGGACACAAAGAGATAGATGGAGAGAGACAGACAGGGGGACACAGAGAGAGCTAGATGGAGAGAGACGGACAGTGTGACACAGGGAGAGACAGATGGAGAGAGACACCAAGACAGGGGGACACAGAGAGAGATGGATGGCGAGAGACACCAAGACAGAGAGAGACAGACAGGGGGACACATAGATAGACACCGAGACAGAGAAAGAAAGGGACATAAACACAGAAAGAGTCAGGGAGATAGAGACGGAGAGAGTTTAGAAATCAGATGTGATTGGACGTTTCTGCAGTGTCTCAGGAGGAGACCAGTTTGAGGTAGCGTCAGTTGGGTAAACAGGAATTAGAGTAAAACGGTGCTCTGATTGCTCGGTGTTCGATGCAGTGGGCGGCGCTGCTGCTGTCACTCGTGTTGCCGGTTTTCCTTTCGCTTTGCCAGGTTCCTCTCTTAAATAACAAATTATGTTTGAGAAATCCACAATTTCCTACCTGCCACTCCTTTCACCTGTCTGTGTGTCTTTCTGTTTGTCTGTGTGAAATTGTTGGGCCTGGCAACAGCCTGCTGTACGTTAAAGACACACGATTTCTCATTCAGTCAGCTGCAGGGTTGGTGAGAAGATGTGCACTAATGTAGTGATTAAATCAGATAGATTAAATCTCACACTGTGGTATAAACCCTCAACGTGATCAGTTATTCAAGTCAGGTCTGAATTACAGAATTGAGTCACAGACAGAGATATAAAGCTCAGTTATTTATTTTCCGAACAACTAGCGGATTGGTGTGTGACCTATATATGACCTTCCCTTTTATGAATAATACCCAGCATTTATTTACACTACATGGACAAAACTTACGTAGACACCTGATCATTCCATTCCACATTCTGGGATGACGTTCCATCAGCTTTTGGCTTGTGGAGAACAAATAGTTCTTTTAAATAATATGCTTCTACATGATCGTGTATATGTGACCATCTTCTAAGTTTTTCTGAGGCCTGGGGTGCAGTCAGCGTTCAACATTCATCCCATAGGGTTGAAATCAGAGCTCTATAGCAGAAGATCTTCCACTCCAACCCTTCTATAGCATTTTTTAATGCTGGAACATAGTTCAAGTAAAGGGAAAATTTCACGCTACCATATCCGACTTCTGTTGTTGAGATGTTGGACTTTTGATCACAAGATTGAGTTCACATCTCCACACAATCTCCACCACATCCTAAGACGTCCTACACAATCGATTCATCTGTGACTTTATGGGTTTGGCTAAGAAATACATATTACATTACATTACATTTGCGGCATTTAGCTGACGCCCTTATCCAGAGCGACGTACGAAAGTGCTTTGAGTCTCTAGTAATGCATGAATCTACACTGGTACGTAAGTTTACAAACTTAATATTAATATAACTCTTGAATTCTACAAAACACACTTGGAAAGGGTAATTTAAGTATTTCAGGAAGAGTTAGGTCTTCAATCGTCGCTTGAAGATAATCAGGGACTCTGTCTGTACGGACATCTAGGGGAAGTTCATTCCACCACATCAGTGCCAGAACAGAGAAGAGAGAAGGTGGTACCAGTCGAGCAGTGCTGGAGGATCTCAAACAGCGTGGTGCAGTGCAAGATGTAATGAGGGCACTGAGGTAAGATGGTGCTGGTCCATTTTTGGCCTTGGAGGGAATTTAGGAGCAAATTGTGGAATGCGATGCTCAAAAATACCGTACTCATGAGCGGGTGTCCGTAAACCTTTTGGCAATATGGCATAGGAAACCTTTTCCTGAATAGAGCCGAGTAACGTGTTCCAATTCTTTTTGCCTCTTGACATGAAATGTGTGATGGAGATTTATTTGAATCCTGACTCACTTTCTGTTGAAGCTGCTGCCACGTTCTTAGTCATGTTCCTCGGTCGAGCGAGCGTTCTATCGGGTCGGCGCTTTGGGAAATTTGCATCAATTCCAAATAGCAGTAATTTCCGATATCAAGGTTGTTTTTGAATGAATCAAACAATATATGATTCATTTTCAGAACTGCAGTTCTGATTTTAATATTTTCAAGTCCAAGTGGCCAGTGCATCAGTGAGTCTCAGAGTCTGAGGTGAGTGTGTGTGAGGACTGAGACCGCTAAACTGCTATCAGATTAATTGCTTGTTAACATGGTTAGTTTATCTTGAAACTTCAGACAGTGAAAAAACAAATGGGAAATGGTGCAAGTAAAATTTATAACTGAAATGATTGCAAGCAAATCTGCAATCTGTGTGTGTGTGTGTGTATCTGGGTCGCACTCGTGTCCTTATTCGTCACTCAGATGTGCATCCAACTGGTTGTCCTTCCATAAGTTGTGAGAAACGAGGCTGAGGCTGATGACCTGCTTGGGCGAAAAGTGCGAGTAGCTAAAAAGCTGATGATTCACTGCACTGAACATTTACTGTTTCAGGTGTTTGCAGGAGAGCAGAAGTTTAGCAGGAAACAGAAGACGTTGTGCTGAACTTATTAATCATCCTGTATAAACGAACGAGTGGAGAACCTGCAGAACCCGAAGTGTGGGTTTAGGAACCGAAGAGAGTCGATAGCAGCAGCGACCAGCAGCATTTACTCCAAAAAGTGTAGCTTTCTTTCTTTCTTTCTTTCTTTCTTTCTTTCTTTCTTTCTTTCTTTCTTTCTTTCTTTCTTTCTTTCTTTCTTTCTTTCTTTCTTTACCTTTTGACTTTCTTTAACTTTTTTCTTTCTTTCTTTCTTTCTTTCTTTCTTTCTTTCTTTCTTTCTTTCTTTCTTTCCTTCTTTCTTTCTTTCTTTCTTTCTTTCTTTCTTTCTTTCTTTCTTTCTTTCTTTCTTTCTTTCTTTACCTTTTGACTTTCTTTAACTTTTTTCTTTCTTTCTTTACCTTTTGTATTTCTTTCTTTCTTTACCTTTTGTATTTCTATCTATCTATCTATCTATCTATCTATCTATCTATCTATCTATCTATCTATCTATCTATCTATCTATCTATCTATCTAGCTAGCTAGCTATTCTTTACCTTTTGTCTTTCTTTTTTATTTATTTGTCTGTCTGTCTGTCTGTCTGTCTGTCTGTCTGTCTGTCTGTCTGTCTGTCTGTCTTCCATTCCTTGTCAGTCTTTCTTTTCTTTTCTTTTCTTTTCTTTTCTTTTCTTTTCTTTTCTTTTCTTTTCTTTTCTTTTCTTTTCTTTTCTTTTCTTTTCTTTTCTTCCTAAGCTCCACCTCCCAGCACTTATAGGCTTGTAAAGTTATTGGTCAGTAACAGATTCTCCGAATGCATTGGAGGGATCACGTCTGCTCTCTGGAGGCATGAAGATCATGTGACTTCTTGATAAAGATAGAGATTTTAACTGACATGTTTGAACATGCCCTCTTTCTCAGACACACACACACACACACACACACACACACACACACACACCTGCCTATTTTTCCGTCATTAGTTTTTAGTTTACAGCAGATCTTAAATTGCCTATAAACCCCGGTTGGTAACGTAGTCGAGGAGCTCAGGCTGAATCCCTCACAGCTCTTAGAGCTTCATGAACCTGTAGAGTGGAAACAATGATCAGGTTACTGAAACAGCCATCGCACTTCTCTCGGGATGTTCAGCAGCAGTGATGAGATCTTACTGTGGCTCGAAACATTCAACAGGAATGAACGGAGGAAAAAAGACTAAAATCAGCTGATTGGCTTCTGTTCCAGTTTCAGGAAATGATTTTTGGGATCTGTGTTTAAATCGTCAGCAGTTACACCAAAATCTTTTTAGCCTTTTTTTAAAACAAGAAAATAATGCTTTTTTATTATTATATTTATATAACTTCTTTCAGTCCTTCTTTCTTTTTCTTTTTTTAGCTTTTTTATAATTTTTATTATTTACATTTTCATCTGTCTTCGGCTTTTTAACAAGCAGTACTTTCTTTGTCTTTCTTTTTTACTTTGTCTGTCTGTCTGTCTGTCTGTCTGTCTGTCTGTCTGTCTTTTTTTTTTTTTTTTTTTTTTTTACTTTTTTTTGTCTCTTTTTCTTTCAGTGTCTTTAACAAGCAATAAATGATTTTTTTTACTTCTTTCTTTCTTTCTTTCTTTCTTTCTTTCTTTCTTTCTTTCTTTCTTTCTTTCTTTCTTTCTTTCTTTCAGTTTTGTTTTATCAAGCAATTCATGCTTTTTTGGTTCATTTATTTAAAATTATTTTTTCATTATTATTATCTGTATGTTTGGGGTTTGTGGTTTTGATATTCTCTTAATATATGT
>NC_139583.1:4318235-4323235 GCF_946808225.1 Silurus aristotelis | reverse complement strand
AATAAAAAGCATTACAGAACAAAAAAAAACAATAATCTCTATATGGCATGTAGCTTGAAGAAAATGTATATGAGAAGTCCAAGTAGAGGAAGTCCATGTGTCCAAGTAGTCCATTAGTAGAGTACTATAGTCAGCTATGTTGCAAAATCGATGATGCACATTATTCAACTGCCTGTATTTCAGGCTTCTGTTCACATTTTCAGGGCCAAAAATCTAAACGAAGCATTTAACTAAAGCTCATCATCGTTTCTGGACTACCGGGGAAAAAAACCCCACTCCATCAGGAGTCCTAATCAGGATGTCAGGTCGGTCTTTGCGCTATCAGTGTTCGGAAATTCAAAATGGCCGCTCGGAGCAGGAACTATGCACAGACCTTTAAATTAGTTACACTGAATTCAAATTTCAGCTAAAAATTAATCAATATACAGACATACACTATAAAACTATAAAATAAAAACTATATAATACTACAATACACAAAATATTGGGACACCTGACCTTTTCAGTCATATGTGGGTTTTCCCTAAAGGAAGGTGGAGGCACACAATTTTTTATGCCATTTGCAGACACCTTTATCCAAAGTAACTCATTCATACAACTGAGCGGTTGAGGGTTAAGGACCTTGCTCAAGGGTCCAGCAGTGGCAGAGATTTGACATCTTAATTACAGAGCTTTCCCTAATATCAGGTGCTGTATATAATGTTGTTGGATGCGATAGCATGCCTCTGTGCCTCTGTACACAAAGCCAGCTCCATGCAGAGATGCTTTACATGGTTTGGAGTGATAGATCTCCTGCTATAGTGCTCTGACCTCAACCCAATTAGGATTAATGTGAACACTGACTGCACCCCAGGCCTCCACCTCACTGCACCTCATCTACATCAGTACCTGACTTTACTAACACCCATGTGGCTGAATGAATCTCACACAAATCTCCACAAACACACTCCAAAATCAAGTGAACCATCTTGCTGGAAGAGTGGAGGTAATTATAATGGAAAAAAGCGACTAAATGTAAAAGAAGATTTTCCAAAAGCACAAATCTTGATCTACAAACATTTGTCCAGACTTGCTGGTTAGACATGCCAGACAGCATGCTGTTGCTCGCTTGTTGGTGTCCATGTTGTTGTTTTTTTTTCAGTTTACAGTAGCACTACAGCCTGAATCATTCTCTTACAATGCAACCGATAAGAAATACAAAGTTCCAACAAAGTACCTGATGTTAGGAAGTAGAACAGAAAGAGACGTGTGAGGCACAAACTTACAAACAGCCCCTTTAATCAGTAAAAAGTTTCCCACGAACATTCTGAGCATGTCATGATGTCTGGGGTTACACTGAAATATTTAATATCAGATTTGTTCATATCAAATTTAACAAACAAACAGACAAATTCTTTAGTTCACAGGCTTTTCTTTCGACCCTTGGAACTTCCTAAGTAAAAAAAAGAAATGCAGCTTGAGATAATCTGTGTAGAATGGAATTGTTTCCCATGAGTGTGTGTGTGTGTGTGTGTGTGTGTGTGTGTGTGTGTGTGTGTGTGTGTGTGTGTGTGTGCGAATGATAAGGATATGAGAAATTCAGAGGAGGGGGTATCCTGAGCTGATATCCTGTAGTGCATGCTGGGGAATTTCATTAGCGAGACACCAGATCATATGACAGGAAAGTCGAAGCTTCTCTTTCTGTATTTACTCCTGAACTGAACATTTCCTGACCAGGATGACTTTTTCATAAACTAATGAAAATCGCTGTTCCCACGCCAGCCCTACTCTTCTCCCCACTTCCTGTATTACTGTCTCCCAGGATTACTCCCCCATACACACACTTACAATGAAACACTACTGAGAATGTCTAGTGGTAACAGGAACTTTCCTCATGGATGCTCCCTATCTTAAATTGTAGCTATAAATGGCTAAAAATATAATGCTGTATTTTTTTTTAGCATATTTTGCATTTAGGATGTTAGGACTGGTGAGTTGCTCAGGTGTATAAGAATTTTAATAAAAATGATGTGATTTTTTTATATTTGTTCTATTATTTTTAATCAATTAAGTTGTGTTAGTAAATGTCTGACTTGTCACTAATGAATAACCGAATGTATATACAAATTCGGGCTGTCAAAATTAACGCGTTAATACCGCTTTATCGCAAATTCATTTTAATGGCACTCATTTTATTAAAGCACCATTTATGCAGCATGCATTTCTGTTTTATCATTTTCATAAAAAATCTAAATATATCAATATAAAATTATAACCTTCGACTCGACACACGTTTATTCACGCCGCCCTTTCTTTACTCAGCTATAAAAAATTAATAAACTCCACTGAAAAACTATTTTTAATCGCTAATCATTAGTTTTACTGATGCGTGAAGTCTCAATTCAGCACCAAAATACGCCATGATGCGCACAATTAACCCTCTGGGGTCGACAAACGCGGCGAAGCGTTTTGTGGCTTTTTTTTCTTTTCTCATAACGCAGAAACTAATATAATTATTCAGTCTTTTTTTATTTGTCTTTTGAGAAAAGTGCAATACATCGTTTAAATATGTAATGGGTCTACTTTTATTTGTATACACTCATAATACCAACAACATGCTGTGCTTTTGTAAAATAAAGATAAAATGCAGAGTAAATATAATATATATAGTATTCTATATGTTATTCTCCCTTGAGTATAATCTCCTCAAGGGACAGTATTATAGAAATGTAACCTAGTTATATTTTAGAGTAGTCCATTTGCAGCTTGAATATCAGTACAGATTTACTGTCCTCTGAAAAAAACTCAACATACAGCCATTATTGTCTAAATAATTGGCAAATAGTGAGTATATCCACCGTGAACATGTCAAAACTGTCAGTTTTTTGTGTAAGCACTATCGTTATGTAGCACTGCCTTAATCTTCCTGGGTGTGGAATTCACCAGAGCTGGACAGGTTGTTGCTGGCATCCTCTTCCATAATGACATCACAGAGATGCTGGAGGTTAGACACATAGAGCTTCTCCACCTTCCGTTTGAGGATCCCCACAGGTGCTCAATAGGGTTCAGGTCTGGAGACTACTTGGCCACTTGGTAGTTGTCATCTTGGTGGTGTATTTGGGGTCGTTATTATGTTAGAAATTTGCCATTCGGCACAGTTTTTAAAAGGAGGGCCTCAGAATGTCACAGTACATGTGGGAATCCATGTTTCCCTTAATGAACCACAGCTCCCCAGTACCAGCAGCACTCATGCAGCCCCAGACCATGATGCTACCACCACCATGCTTGACTGTAGGCAAGACACAATTTTCTTGGTGCTTCTCACCAGGGCGTCGCCACACCATCTGAGCCAAAGAAGTTTGTCTTAGTCTTATGAGACCACAGAACATAGTTCCAGTAATTCATGATCTTAGACAGGTTGTGTTCAGCAAACGGTTTTTGGGCTTTCTTGTAAGCCAGCTACAGAAGAAACTCCCTTCTGGGATGACGGCCATGTAAATCGACTTGTTGCAGTATGCAGATTTTGGTCTGAGCACTGACAAGTGGACAAGGTAGACCCTTGCCTGTTTCAGGCCTGTTTTTGGTGGAACCCCTCTTGGAAAACCTCTGTATGACCCTGGCCATTGTACTGTAACTCAGTGTCAGGTTGTTGGAGATCTTCTTATAGGCGAGGACATCTTTGTAGAGAGCAACAATTCTAATTCTCAAATGCTCAGAGAGCCTTTGCCATCAGGGGCCACGTTGAACATCCAGTGGTCAGTATGATAGAATTGAACTCAAAGCACCAAATTTTAAGGCATCTACATTCTTTATTGATAAGATTTATTAACTACAATATACCATATGTGTTAGAAATTCCCACTAGGTGTGCTTTAGTCAAAGCTCACTTCTGCTCATTTCACTTCATTCAGCACATACTGAGAAAAAGGAAGATGCAGACCAGACAAGGATGCTGGCAGCATCTGATTGGTGTCAGTATTCACTGGTCCAAGGTAATTGGTTGACTATTTGGTTGAATACTCAAGACATCATATAGAAACTATGCGTGTCATTAGAATTGTATGTGCGCACAGCTGGGTGAGAAAACAGGAACTTATTTTTATCAACAGGTATCCGGTTCGCAAAACAGGGTGCAGAGTTTGGTCATGGTCAAAAGTTTGTGGAAACCTGACCAAAAATATTGTTATGTGCTTTTTGAACATTCCACATTTAGTCTCCATTTGCTGTTATACAGTACAATAAAAATCAGTTCATGTGTCTTCTCAGCTATATTGACTAGATCGACAATGTAACATGACGTCTGACTGCTAGTCCTTATGTAGGAGGATGCAAGGATGTAGTCTGATTCTGTCTGTGTATGTGTTTTTGTGCTGTTGTAGGTCACTTAGCTCTTTTGAGTCCTCAGATGTGTGCTCTATATATATATATATATATATATATATATATATATATATATATATATATATATATATATATATATATATATATTGTGTGTGTGTGACTTTTTGTGATTATCTTGAGGTAAAATATACCATGTATGTATAAAGCCTGTTTGTGTGTGTGTGTGTGTGTGTGTGTGTGTGTGTGTGTGTGTGTTTCTTCCTGTTGATGGAGATCCTGTGAGTCCTCACACATGTGCTGAAATTAGACCCGAGTGTGTGAACGAGGTGTTGTTTTATATCTCAGCATGTGATTTATTCAGTGAGAGGGTGTGTTTATGAGAACTTGTATACACTGTGTACATTCAGGATACATGATACTGTGCGACGTGCATACGTATGTGTGTGCTTCTGTGTATGTGTGTGTGTGGGTGGGTGGGTGAAAGTGTTTGATGCAGATTATACAGATGACAAATTTACATGCAAAATGAACTAAAGAACTTAGAACTGAAATGTAGGTAAATATTGATGAGTCTGTCAAATTACACCGTGAAATATGAGTATGTATGTATGTATGTATATATATATATATATATATATATATATATATATATATATATATATATATATATATATATATAT
>NC_139583.1:4300735-4308235 GCF_946808225.1 Silurus aristotelis | reverse complement strand
AGCTTTCGGAAGTTTCGTCCCGTTCAGCTGATTTTCACCTCGCCCTGCTCTCAGTTGTTGGCAGGAAGTGAAAGTTCGTTGATCTTTCGTTCCACTTATCGTTACAGAAATCGCGGCTTTAAAAAGCAGAAGTAAAAATGACATCATTTAGTCAGAGCGCATAAATCAGTCACACAACATTCATACAATCTTTACACAACATTTACACAACTTTTACACAGCAGCACACTGGATCGCTGAGTCTGAAGCGACTGCCATCTGGACAGATGAGCAAAAATCATTTTGCTGAACACTTTTGTGACAGGAAGTTGGCAAAGCACAAAATATTTTTTTGGCGGAAACTAAAGCACATGACTACCACAAAGAACCACCACTCTGCTCTTTCGTACTTTTATTTAATTCATTATTTATTTATCTTGGGGTGACAATAAGGACTTTGTTGGCAAAATGTTTTTGGAGAAATCTTACAGCAACTCATTTGAGCAAAAGAATGTGGAGGAACTGAAAAGGAAACAAGTAAACAAATAAAATAACAAGCAATACTAATAATTAATCTGCAAAAAAAGGATTAATTACAATTCATTAATTGGTAATTAAAAATGAAAAGCAAACTATAATGGGCATTAAAAAAATAAACCTTAAACATGTTTAAAAAGCAAAATAAAAGAGAATTTAAAATTAGAAAAGTAAAAGAAAATGCTTTTATTTTAAAAAATAATAATAAAAACGTAATGACAAATATTATGCATGTGATCAGCGAAACACAATTAATCGTGAAAAAAGGGCAGTGCAGAAAAATACTTTTAATTTATAAAATGTTTTTAAAGATATTGTTCAAAGTCTATATGTTTTTATTTAAAATAATTGAATACAAAAAAGAGAAATAGTGTGTGTATAGCTCCTTTACTGCTGTTTCTTCTCTCGGATCTGACTCCATGATTCCATTCCTCTGACGTCGAGCTGGGTTTGATCACTTGAGGGTGCAATATGAACTCCGGAGGACCCTTGTACAAAAGACCGTTTATCCTCATAACAGAAGGTAACAAAAGCACAAACCTGTCATTCGTTCACGTCATTCACCAATCGCTCATCTACAGCAGAGTCACCTGCATGAGTGATGTCATAGTGCGATGATGATGTCATTTTCAACGTATGAGCTAACCACTGTCTCTAAACACTGCCTCTTGAACCCCACATTTAAAAACTGCCTCTAAACAGCTGTCTCTAATCACTGCCTTTAAACAGTACTGCCTCTAAACACTGCCTTGAAAAACTACTGCGTTTAAACTCCAATACCTAGAGAAACTGCTTTTAAACACCACCTTCAAACACTGTCTTTAAACACTGCCTTTTAACTCCAATACTTATACAAACTGCTTTTAAACACTGCCTTTAAAACAATTCTTCTAAACACTGCCTTTAAAAAAAAGTACTGCCTCTAAAGACTGCCTTGAAAAACTACTGCCTTTAAACTCCAATACCTATGAAAAATGATTTTAAACACCACCTTTAAACACTGACTATAAACTGCTGTCTCAAAACACTGATTTTAAACAGTGCTGCCTTTAAACACTGCCTTTAATAACTACTGCCTCTAAACACTGCCTTTAAACTCCAATACTTATAAAACTGCTTTTAAACACTGTCTTTAAACACTACTGTCTCTAAACACTGCTTTAAAACGCTGCCTCTGCACGGCTGCTTATGAACACTGCCTTAAACGACACTGCCTTTAAATACTGCCTCTAAACACTGTGTCTAAACCCTTTCTCTTAAAACTACTTTTAAACACTATCGTCTCTAAACACTTCCTCTGTAAAGTTGTGTAGTATCGAGGTAGAATTTAACTCATTCTGTAGTTGGAATCCACTCAACACAGTTATTTATTAGTGTTATGGGTTTGTTTTGGCAAGACACCACACACACACACACACACACACACACACACACACACACACACACACACACACACACACACAGATTCAGCTGCACATTCCTTCAGGGTGAATTTAGTGTGAGTTGTGATGTTGGGAGTGTGTTTGGGGTTGGGTGTGTGTTGTACAGGTTGTGTGCGTGGTCTCTCATGTTGTATGCAGGCAGTGTGTGTGTGTGTGTGTGTGTGTGTGTGTGTGTGTGTGTGTGTGTGTGTGTGTGTGAGAGAGAGAGAGAGTTCTTTTGGACATTTTTATTTTGTTTAAAGTGTATCATTGTTTTTTGTGTTTAAATTGTGTTTTTAATCTAATCCTGTGTCAGTCTGCAGTGTAGTGTTGTGTTGTGTTTTTGTTCTATTGTGTTGATTGACATACCAGTTGTTTTTGCTCTTTTGTGTGGCTTGCAGTATGTTGATCATGTTGTGTCCCATGCTTTATGTTGTTGTTGTGTTGTCCTGTGCGCTTGCTGTATGCTTTTGTTGTTGTGTAGCTGATAAGATTTGCTTCTGTTATGCCCCCCAGGAAACTGATACACATACAGAGAATGTTTTTAGGCAGTTGGTCGTGTTTAGGTCTCTGTGTGTGTGTGTGTGTGTGTGTGTGTGTGTGTGTGTGTGTGTGTGTGTGTGTGTGTATGTGTGTGTAGTATGTACAAAGCCTCACATGACAACACTGTGACTGTAGCCTTTGTTATAATCCTGGCTACAGACTAACTGAGTGTGTGAGAATGACTGACTGAGTGTTCCTGTGTGTGTGTGTGTGTGTGTGTGTGTGTGTGTGTGTGTGTGTGTGTGTGTGTGTGTGTGTGTGTGTGAGTGTAGCAGTGGGAACTGAATTGAGTGTGTATAATGCCATGCAGATGCAGAGTTGTGGGGTGCTGTTCGATGGCAGGCACCATTGTCCTCAGGGTGAATAACTGCCCCCCTGCATGCTCTTTCTCTCTCTCTCTCTCTCTCTCTCTCTCTCTCTCTCTCTCTCTCTCTCTGCTGTTTATGAGAGAGAGAAAAAGAGACAGACGGGTTTTTAAGGCCGGAAGCTCACTAGAGTGACAATGAAGTCTTCTATTCTGTCTGTCTGTCTGTCTGTCTGTCTGTCTGTCTGTCTACCTACCTACCTACCTACCTACCTACCTACCTACCTACCTACCTACCTACCTATCTATCTATCTATCTATCTATCTATCTATCTATCTATCTATCTATCTATCTATCTATCTATCTATCTATCTATCTGCATTTCCATCTATTTGAACTCCTCCAAAATCATTGGCAAATGCTATATCTAAGTGGGATTACCCATCAGCCTCAGCATGTCACATGTCCCACTTAGTACTCAGACCTGTTCCCTGTTTCTCCTAAATTAAGTTGTTGATTAGTTTGTAGGATTGCACTGTTGCACCGTGTGTGTGTGTGTGTGTGTGTGTGTGTGTGTGTGTGTGTGTGTGTGTGTGATGACTCCTCTTCAGTGTCATCATATGTCCAATTCCATCTTTAATGGCTAGAGGCAATATATCTATAGTTACACACAGGATGTAAAAGAGAAAGAGTGAGAAAATATGTGTGAGTGTGTGTGTGTGTGTGTGTGTGTGTGTGTGTGAGTGTGTGTGTGAGTGAGTCAATGAGTGTTGCAGTGAGGGTTGACAGACGAAGGAAATATCGAATAATCCTGAAAGTAAACAATGACTCAGGGAAAACCTCTAATTTCCTCTTCTTTCGTGGATCTCATTCTCTTCTCCTCTCTCATCTCTTTACTTTTTGCTGGATTTCTTCTGTTCTTCATTCCACTGCATTTCGTTCATCTGCTTCATTGGATCTCCTCTCCTCTTCTCTTCTCTTCTCTTCTCTTCTCTTCTCTTCTCTTCTCTTCTCATCTCATCTCATCTCTTCTCTTCTCTGGATCTTTTATTCTCTCTTTGCTTCTCCTCTTCTTTCTTCTCCTCTCCTCCTCTGGATCTTCTTCTCTTCTCTCCTCTCTTCTCTTCTCTTCTCTTCTCTTCTCTTCTCTTCTCTTCTCTTCTCTTCTCTGGATCTTTTCTTCTTTCTTTGCTTCTCCTCTTCTTTCTTCTCCTCTCCTCCTCTGGATCTTCTTCTCTTCTCTTCTCTTCTCTTCTCTTCTCTTCTCTTCTCTTCTCTTCTCAGACTAGGTTATTATTGACATTAACAGGAGTTTCCCATTATCTCTGCCTCATATAATTTACTCAATTAATTCTGTCACATTTATTAAAAAAAACATTTGGCAAATTGGATGTGAAATTTTAATAATTGCTTGTTGGGCTCAGGGGAGGGGGGTGGGGGGTGTCTGGGATGAAGTTGTGGTTATAATATGTTATAATTCTAAGCCTGATTAGAGTTTTACCTTAGAAGACTGGTGACAGGAGAGAAAAAGTAAATTATCATTAGGTTACGCAGGCACTTTCCTCGTAGTTAACATTCCTTGTTTTGTCTCCTTTAGCCTCCAAAGAACTCAGGTCAGAGCTTCACCAAGCACTTCAGATTACTTTTGAGAGATACTTCAAATCCATGACATTTTTGATCACTTCCAGATCATTTTACTTCCTTACTTTGATTACTCTTTAACTTTAATTCATTCACATTTCTTTATCTAAGCGAATATATTTCTTTAAAGTGATTCAGAAATAAAGAAAAGACCAAGCAAAACACACAAAAGTAGCTTCTTGTGACCCCCTTTATCGCAGCGTTAGTGCTGGTTCATGCCCCATTTCTAGAAATATTTCTTCTAGTTTGAGCCATGAACCATATGGAAATTCCGCAGTGCATAGCAGAAAGATAATAGCCAGGTCATGTCCTTATCAGAAGACATAATATACATCTATCCATTGTAGCCTCTAAATGGTTCATAAAAACACTGCACTAGCAGAAAAATTGATCTAAGCATATTACCTTCTATTACCTTCTATTACCTTCTGTTACCTTTTACAATCAGGGATTTTGTGCTACCAATAAGTTAACACTAAAGTGGACTGACAGTGTTAGACAGAGATTCTTGAAATCTCTATAACTCCTTAAGGAATTCCCATGGATCTTCAATATATATGAAAACATAATAATAAACCCTCAAAAATCCTAATGTCATCATCATCATAAATCATCATCATCAGGAATTCCCAAAACCTTTTCAGTATAATCAAGGATAATTTTCTTGGATACTTGAAGGTGTCACTTTGTAATCCTGAAATCCTTTTAGAATCATTTAAGATCCCTAAAACAATTTTAGCATGATCTAGTGCAGGAGTTTGTTAAATCTCTTTAAGGATCCCTGAAATGTATGCCTAAAATCGACCAGGTCCCTGAAATCCCTTTAGATCTTTCAGGATCCCTGAATTTTCTTTAGATAAATCAGTATCCCTGAAATCCCTTTAGATCATTCAGGATCCCTGAAATCCCTTTTCCACCATTTAGGATCCCTGGAATTTCAACTATAATTACATTTATGTAATTTGGCAGACATCGTATCGGGGGTAATTCACATTTATCACATTTATACAACTATTTAGTTGAGGGCCCAGCAGTCGCAGCCTGTTGGTGCTTGGGATTTGAACTCTCGTCCTTCTGAACAGAAGTCCAGAATCTTATCCTCCATTAGTATCATTTACTATCCTAATAATCTCTTTAGTATCATTTAGGTTCCATGAAAGTCCATTAATGTCATTCAGTATCCCTGAAATCCTTTTAGTGTCATCCAAGATCCCAGAAATTCCTTTAATACTGTATCAGGAATCATCTGTAATCTAGAAGACTCCATAACATCATTTTGAAATGTACAAAATCCCTCACTAATCAAGAATCTTAAGATTTTTTTACATAACCTGGTATTACAGAAATCTCTTCAGTTTTTATCAGGGATGCCAGAAATCTCTTAAATGTTATTTAAGAATCCCCAAAAATATAATAATCAGAAATAATAACCTCATCAATGATCCCAGAAAAATCCTCAGCATCTCTCGGAATCCCAGAAATTCAGACCAGCTACGAAAATTCCTTCAGAAGTTTCCTAAACATCATCAAAAAAATATTATAATCTTTTTTTTTAACAGCACCTAACAATCCCCTCAGTATAAACACAGGTTTCAAAAATACTCTCAGGATTCCCAAAAATCTACTCATCATTCAGGACCCTGGAAATATTCACAGGACAATCCTCAACATTTCTTGGAAGCTCAGTAATCTCAAGACCAACTGAGATGTCAAAATTCCCTCAGCATTTTCCTAAACATAATCAAGAGCCACTTACATCACCTAACGTTCCCCTCAACATAAACACACATTGCAGAAATTCTCTCAATATAATCAGGATTCCTAGAAACCCCCTATTCTGGAATTCCATGAGAATTCCATATGCCTTGAGAGCTCCTAAATCTTCATCAGGAAATTATCTAAACAATATCCGAGTACCCAGAATGCTCTATGTTTCACATTATCAGTGATCATAAAAATCTCCTTACATTTACGGTATTTGGCAGACGCCCTTATCCAGAGCGACTTACAACTGAGCAGGGGAGGGTTTTAGGGCTTTGCTCAAGGGCCCAGCAGTGGCAGCTTGGTGGTGGTGGGATTTGAACCTATGATCTTCTGATCCAAAGCCCAATGCCTTAACCACTGAGCTACCACCTCCCCCCCTCCTTAAGACCAACAACAGTTTTAGACTTCCAATCAACATCTCCTCAACCTAAACTGGAATCCCTGGAACATCATACATATAATCAGGATTCCCTGAAACATTTGTAAGATAAAAACACCAAAATGACCAGACTGGCTGGATTCAGCTGATTACTCAAATTAATAGCTAAAGTAATCTTTAACTTTAGAACCATGTTGACCAGAGAAGCTTCTAAGAATGCAAAATGTATGGGAAGATAGGCTACAACAACAGAATATCATATCAGGTTCCTCTCCTAGTTATGGATCCATGGCTACTTTTGTCAGCAGTTCAGGCTGGCGGCGGTGGTAATGGTGGTGGTGGTGGTGGTGGTGTCATGATGTGAGGAATATTTTTTTCAATTACTAGGCCTTTTACTGACCACATGCATTACTGTAAGACCCATCTAATAATAGCTACCTCCAGCATGATGATGCACCATTTCACAAACCTCAAATCATCTCAAAATGGCCACCCGGTCACCAGATCTGGAGACAATAAAGTAACAGGAAAGTATCCCACATTTGTATCTCAATCATATCAACATGGACTCCATGATTAGATAGCCTTCAAAAGAAAACATAAGGCTGGACCTTAAAGGTTAATCAAAACAAAAAAGCCTCAATAAACACCAGGCATCTTAAAAACAGACACATTGAACATAGACTTCAGGACAAAACAATTAAGCGCAATGCTGAGCGCAGACTAAATATTTGTGAGAATGTTTTGAGGATTTCATGATGAGCTGGAAAACAAGCTGCAGGTGTGAATAATCAGGTGAGGTGAAAAGCTGAGCACGTGCTGCAGCAGAAGATTGAAGTCAAAGCAGAGCCAAGCTGAGGCATGGAGTTCATTAAGACATCAGGAATCCCATGAGACTCCTCAACTTTATCAGGGGTTCCTAGAAATATCT
>NC_139583.1:4278235-4293235 GCF_946808225.1 Silurus aristotelis | reverse complement strand
ACCCTTTAACCCGTATCCCTACACCCTTTACTCTGTCTCCTAGACTCGTCAGTCAGGGCTGGTCGGGATGTAACAGTAAAAGAAAACGCTGTTTTTATTTACACAATTTTGTTTTCTCTTGTTGCTTGCTTGATGTGCATGTTTTGTCTTTAATCAGTGTAGAAAGCGATGGAGAGGAATGTAAAGAGAAGAAGAAAGATGGTGACTAATTCCTCCTGCAGTGTGTTCAGCTCATGCAGCTGCTGGCTGCTCACTGGCTGAGTCACCAGCAACTATACAGCCACTTTGTTTTAAATCACACACACACACACACACACACACACACACACACACACACACACACACACACACACACACACACACACACAGACAAAGACATAGACACAAGTGATTTGGTCAAAGTGTGGGAGTAGGTTATGTGCAATGCTGCAAGCTCTGCATTCTGTCTTTTTTTCTTTCTGTTGTGTTAAAAAAGCCTTCGTTTCTGTGCTGCGCTTTTCAAGTTTGCGTTTTTTTTCACACGTTATTCAGCACTTCTGCATCCCAGTTGAGAGCAGATTTATCCGTAATGAGTGTTAATGACCCAAGTGTGGTACTAATTAACAAACAAGGATTCGCCTCTGTGCTTCACTGAACCATGTCTTCATCTTCGTTCCCTCCATCCATGACTTTCACGATGTCTATAAATACAGGGTGGTGCAGGGAAATGGGAGATTTCTGACCACATGCTTTCTCACGTCTGCGGTTTCATCATGGAGCAAACATGAAACTGGACAAATCTGCCACAGAGACGTTCGACACGACATACGTTTGAAATACGGACCGGCCTCGCCCTTTTTTGGTAGTCGAGATGATGGGCTCTTCCACAGTAAGGACTGGGTCGTACCCGTGCACCCAATTTTAATTACCGGTAATGATCCTTGACATGAAAGACGGGTTCTCCACTGACAGAGTTCTTGGCAGACCTCAACGCAGCAAATGGTTTGGAAGTTTTTGGTGGTTGAGCTCGTTTAAAATCTTCCTGAACTTCCTGAGTCTCCCGGTGATGTTCTTTCCGCTCTTGAAGCTCACGTGCCACTCAAAACACTTCAACTTGCCGAATCACATCAAACATCTCTGTGACAGATTTGGCCAGTTTTTCTTTGTTCTAACGTTTGTCCATGATCAAATCCCAGACGTGGTAACGCACGCGGTCGGAATCGCACACGTTTTGATTCCACCTCGTATATCTTCTTTGAGCTGGATTGGTGACATTGTCAAGCTGAAACAAGTTCAGGTCTCCTAGTTCAAGTGAAGGTAAAATGCAATGCTGAAAACGTCCAAGCTAATTTTGTATGGAACTCAATATGAATGGAAGAATCAGGTGTCCCAATACTTTTGTCAATATAGTGTATGTTGTAGAGCAAATGTAAAATATAATAATGCAGGACACTGTTTATGAAATGAATGAGTGGATCATTTCACCTTAGATCGTGTGTTCAAAAGGGAAACGTAACCGCGAACATGGCGAACTTTCCGAGATTTTTTTCTGCTGAATTATTTCCTTGTATCATGATTACGTGTTGGAAATACACCCCAGGCAACTTTTAATGATCGGTTTCTACTACACGTGTCTGGCTGAGCGGCTGAAAATGTTGTTCTCTGTGTGTGTGTGTGTGTGTGTGTGTGTGTGTGTGTGTGTGTGTGTGTGTGTGTGTGTGTGTGTGTGTGTGTGTGTGTGCATACTTGTCTGTTTGTTTAGGTATTTATTACATGTGTATTTCCATGCCTGTGTGTGCTGATTACATGTAATGAATGAAAAACACTGGGCTTGAGAGCGAAAAAAGCGAGAGATAACAGAAGAGGCCTCTGAAGTGTAACTCTCAGGAGAGATTACTTTGTCTGGTCAAAGGGTTATAGCACTTAAACGGGCCAATTTCTTTCCCTTGAGGAAAAAGATCTATCCAAATACGAAAACACTCATTATCTATAAGCGCTGCAGATTTAGGCGTGTTAGCAGAGGCATAAACTGGCAGAAAGGTGCAATTACCAGAGCCTAAAGAATTGCGCCATGGGAAATCCTGGGAACACCAACGCGCTCTGAAAAACGCTGTAAAAGCTTTACAATGGTGTGTGTGTGTGTGTTTCCAAAAACACAGCAGGAACACTTTAGTTCCTTGACTTTAACACACAACACGCATAAATAGCTTTGAGTGACCGAATTTAAGAGCTTAACTCTCTCCAGTTCTCACAGTCTCACACCTCACATCCATCCCACTCCATGCTCCACACTCCACCAGCTCAGAGGAAGTGATGTTATCACGACTTCCTGTCCATGTGGGCTGATTTAGGACTTGTGTATGCATGTGTGTGTGTTTGTAAAGGAGTCTGTGTTTACTCGAGTAAGCATGTGTGTGGGCCGGAGTGTTTGTTTGCCGTGGCTGGCTTTCAGAAGCTTTCGCCTGCATTTTTGTCTCAATGTTATTTATCATGAGACTGTTCAGTGTGTTAGGAAGATACGATGGTAATCTGAGCGGGAAGACTACAAGAGTTTGGGTCCAGATCCGAAATCTAAAGAGAGGATTCGTGGAGAATCAGATCAAATCTGGTGTTAATGAATTTGATTCTACATGGCGGCACTGAAGTGTCACTGATCTGATAATACAAACTTTTTGAAAGAAGAGGGACGCACACATGCTACGTGGGGCTTTTAGAAATCGGTTGCTCTGATCACAGCTCAGTTAAACACTCAAGATACATTTGAGACGTGATAAACATTGGGAAGTGCTAGCTCAGTGGTAATAGTCATTTTTCCACTTTGTTCTTCATGTTTTTGTCTTATATTAAAAGTTCCAACTACTAGATTAAACCTCACACACCCTTTTCCCCAGTAAGCGAAAGACCTCATCGTGCCGAAGACTGTACTTTTCGAACATCTCATTCCAGATTTATTTTCGGCTCTGCTGTTATTATAAACTCCTCCATTCTTTCGAGAAGGTTTTCCACTAGATTTTGGGGGGGAATGTTGTAGTTGTGGGAAGTAGTGTTGATTTTAGAGTATTACTGTAATCATGTCCAGTTTATTTCTATTACACTTTTTACAACAGACATTGTCTCAAAGCAGCTTTACAGAATTTATCAGTGAAGGTGAACGATGTGTGTTTATCCCTGATGAGCAGCCATGGTGACTTTGGCAAGGAAAAACTCCCTTAGATCAGGGGTGGCCAACCAGTCAGAGACCGAGAGCCACATTTTTTACTGTGTTACCGCAAAGAGCCACATCATACACATGGGCACACATGAACATCACCCATCCCTTCCTCTTACACACACACATACACGCGCGCACACACACACACACACACACACACACACACACACACACACACACACACACCTCTTTACCAGATTTATTGTAAATGTCACACACCAACATAATGACAGAAATTGACTCCTACAGTTTTAAGACCACACGCCAGTCATTTTCAACAATGAACATTGTGTGTGCACTCACACACACAAACTCTCAGTTTAACCAAGTCCACAAACAAAAATATAATAATTTACAATAGCGTTTTTCTTTTACTATGCATGTTACTAAGTGGGACTTTTGGCACTTCTTGCCTTGAACAATCCTCTTCAAATCTGCCTCGTATTCCGTTGTTGCCACTTGAAGCAATTCTATCACATGGGTGTCAGTCAGAACAGATCGATGCTTTGATTTCACGTGTTTTTTTTATTTTTTATGTGTTTTCACTTCGCTTGAGTTTAATACGGTATTTTCGTCAAATGCACATGTGCGTGAGATGAATATACCGCAGGGTTGGGCAATTCATTTTTTACAAGGGGCCACATGAGAAACCTGAATTGTGTCAGAGGGCCACACCAACGATAATATTTTAGGGATGCACCGAAATGAAAATTCAATTCAAACGGCAATCGATTCCATAATTTTTTTGTGTTATGCCTTTTGCCTCGGCACCATCACTGGGAAACTTTCCTGCCTTTTCAAAAACGTCCACTACAGACGGAGTGCGCATGTTTGGATTGACTTTACTTTTCTGCACCGCGTTCTTCTCATATTTAGAAGGCAATCGGGATGTTTGTATTTCGGGTAATAAATTAAACCCGACTTGGAGAAACTCTTTGCAGATACACCCCCCTCTTGAAATTTCAGTATTGCATGCTTTGCAAATCGCTCTCCGCACACCGCAGACATGTTGCTCTTATCCAGATAACGGGCTAGACAGGGACGTACAAAGGGCCGGATGTGGCCCGCGGGCAGTAGTTTGCCCAGGTCTAAAATACCGCAAAGTTTCCCAGTAGGGGCAAGCTCATTTAAGTTTTAAAAATACAACTTCGATATGAACGTAAGAGCCGTATGAAACCAGCCAAAGAGCTGCATGCGGCTCTTGATGTTATGATGTTATGAGGAAGAAACCTTGAGAGGAACCAGATGCAAAAGGGGAACCCATTTTCATTTAGGTGACACCAAAAGTGTGATTATAGTCTTTAAACAATACAGAACACTGGAGAGTGAGAACTAACATGAGCACTGGAGTGTGTGATTTTGAGTAATGATCTTTCTACAGTATTTTTTCAGTCATTTGTGGTTATAAAACTAGGAGCTACTGAGCAACTCATAAAATAGCTCAACATTTGCAATCATCACAGATCCAACACCAGATTCTTCATGCCAGAGCCTTTAAACACTCAAGGAGGTCCAGTGTCCAAACTCCACATGAAGTGTGGCTCATGTACTGATGTTGGTGAAAGTCAGAAGATCAGTAAGCAGTTCCAGTGTATCTCAAAAGCGTTCGGTTGGGGGGATGGGGTTAGGAGGTGTACAGGACACTGAGGTTCTTCTGCTCCAGAAATAAAAAGTAATAAAAATACAAATAAATGAAGGAATGCTGAATTATCGAAGTGTTTCTTTAAATCCAGCTTTTCATTGTTTGTCAACTCCTAGGACTCATCAGCCGAACAAGACTTCGCACTGGTCTAAATGTACGTTCAACCATGAACAAATGAATAATACATTCGACAGATGAAGAAATGAGGCAGTGAATGCAATGATCGTCGCCTGCAGCAGAGCCGCTAATTATAAACAGATAAGAGACTGGTCAAAATCCTCCTCTGTCTCTGCTGATAAGAGCTGATAAGGATGTGCTGTGGTTTTTGCTGGTGTGGCGAAAAAACTGCACTTTTCTCACCTGCAACCACCTGAGCTTTTTTTACACCCTTTAGCCCAGCTTGAATTTTAGTTTTGACTTTCGTTGTCACATTGAATTAAGAAGCAGCTGTGAGAAACACGCCCAGTCTGAACTCAGGGAAATAACAGCATGTGTCTACTACATGGCTCACAAGAGAAAAATTAATATTTATATACTGATCTAGAGACAAAAAAAGAAAGCTCCAAAAAATGATGCTATTGTAATAGGGATGGTAAAATTCACCGATTTGCGTTAAAAGTTAACGATGTGATGCATCGATTTAAAAAAGTGTGCATCGGATAGAAGTTTGTATCACAATGTATAGTTTTGAACATAACTGCATCAGTAAATGAAAATATTTATTTACATATAATTATTAGTAAATCCGCTATACTTTTAGAAAGTGACTAATAATTTGTGACCAATATTTTATATGTTGATTCATTTTTCCTCGCTGAACTCTTTCACGAGTGCGGTCTCTCAGCATCACTGCTGCTACCTGATTATGACGTATCACAACACTACGGAGACCGAGACGTGTCCTTAGTTTCACATAGAATACAGATCAACATGGCAGAGGTAGAGCTGTAACTTTCCTGGTGACAGAAGAGGAAAAGAAGGTCTGCTTTTATTTAAGCGATTTCTTTTATTTTTTTTAACTACAAAGGCCAATTTTTTAAAAAAGACATACTTAAGTAAAATGATGATTTGCTGTCTGTCTGACCCAAATAATTAAAGAGAACTGTCTGTACCATATTAAACTGAATAGCATCATGTTTTTTCCATTGCATCATATCGTGTTAAATCAAATCGAAATTGGATCGTATCGATAGAGTGAATCGTTTCCCATCGGTAGCCTCTTTACATGTATCTTTAATGTATCGTTTCGTTGGCTATGCGTCGAGAAGTAAGTGCACCCCTCACATTTTAGAATAGATTAGATTAGATTAAACTTTATTGTCACTGTGCAAGGTACACAGTACATAAATAGGGTAAGTACAATAAATAACAGTAAGATAAATAGGGTATGAGGTCCATATATACAGGGATGAGGGTGATTAATGTACAGAAGGTGCAGTAGGTAATATATGATATAGTAATATACAATGGAGAGTAAGATATTACTTACTCTCTGAGGAGAGTAAGATAAACCTCTTTGCCTCAGATGGTGTGGCGACGCCCTGGTGAGGAGAACCACGAAAATTGTGTTTTGCCTACAGTCAAGCATGGTGGTGGTAGCATCATGGTCTGGGGCTGCATGAGTGCTGCTGGTACTGGGGAGCAGAGCTCCATTAAGGGAAACATGAAAACATGTACTGTGACATTCTGAAGCAGGAATTAATGCCCTCCCTTCAGAAACTGGGCAGAACAGCAGTTTTCCAACATAATGACGACCCCAAACATACCACCAAAATGACAACTGCCTTGCTGAAGGTGAAGGTGAAAATGATAGAGTGGCCAGGTATTTCTCCAGCCCTAAATCCTCAAGCGAAAGGTGGAGAAGCACCATACGTCTAACATCCAGCAGTTTGTGATGTCATTATGGAGGGGTGGAAGAGGATCCCAGCAACAACCTGTGCAGCTCTGGTAAATTCCATGCCCAGGAGGATTAAAGCAGTGCTACAAAACAATGGTGCTCACACAAAATACACTTTTGACACAGTTTTGACATGTTTACTGAGTGTGTACTCAATTTTTCCCCAGTAATTTTGACAATAATGGCTGTATATTGAGTTATTTTTAGAGGACAGTAAATCTGTACTGCTATACAAGCTGCACATTGGCTACTCTAAAATATAACCTAGTCTCATTCCTATAGTATTGTCTAACACTAAAATGGTTGCTGAAATGTGAGGGGTGCACTCACTTTTGTGAGATACTGTATATGTATGACTGTCATATTCGTTAACAACAGAGGCGTTTGGAAGCCGAATTCCTCCGCTTATTCTGGCTTTCATCTGCTGCCGCTTGTAAAACTGATGACATCTTTACTATCATGACCTTTTGACCCTGTAGATCTTGAGGCTACACAGCTACTGGATAGACTGATAAAACAGTCGACTGAGAAGCGTGTGGTGTGGTGTGGTATAGTGTGAAAATCTGGGTCTGATCGTGTCAGAGCATATGAAAGTCTTGATTTATCTACAAGTTTACACTGATCCTTATTGTAGTGCTATTTCATGAAACTACATACAAGTGTTCTTCTCTATGAAGAAGTAAAGAAAACCAGGTGTTGGTAATGTGTTTAAGAATTGAATCTTTGATGAGGCGGGAGTTTGGTGAGAGCATTAGTGTTGGTGAAGTGTTGGTGGTTAAGGTATCAGAACACCAAGAGTTTCTCAGTGGTGCAATTGAACAGATGTCAGAAAGTAGACACCCCCCTCACACACACATTTTAGTACAAAAAAATCTCCAGACAGTGCTACAGTGTGGTACACAGAAGTAGAGTGGTGTTTGTTTGTGTTTTTTTGTACTACTAACCAGAAAGCAACACTATATGGACAAACAAGACAAAAAGACATTGACATCGCATTAGATGTGTATAGTGCTATTGGTTTTGGCATTGCACCACTAAATAACTGAGAGCTCCATGATGGGAAAAACTGTTTGCAGACATTATTTGACAAGTAAAGGTTTGAATATCAAACAGTTCTCCCAATCAAAGTAATGAATGAAAGGTGTGTCATTTGTGTGATTTGATCTGTGACCAGATTTTGGTTGTCATTTGATGACAGGTAGACAATTACAGTAGTTTGGTGAACATTTAAATTACTGGAAAACAAAGGAAAGGGTGAAGGGGTGTTTAATCAATGAGCAGTTTTGGGGGGCATTTAAAACTGTGGACAAACGGCAGTGGTGGACAGTAAGGAAGTAAATGAAATGCGTTACTGTTCTTAAGTAGCTTTTTTTTGCGTAGCCATAAGTATTTGCGGAGACTAACTTTAACTTCACTACATATCAAAGTCAAATATCTTACTTTTGCTCTAACTACATTTATCTAAATCAGTCATTCCTTTTTATTTATCAGTGGATAAAAACTGGTCAAACCGAGCCACCAACCAGGGTTGGTGGAATCTACTTAATACAAACATCCAGTTCAGCATCAGTTCAACAGCAAGCAGAACATTTAGAAAGGAATAAATGAAAAAGAAACTCCAGTTTCAACACACGTGACCTTATTTGCGTGATTTTTTTAAGTAGTTGAAAAGAAGATTTTGTGTTCATGATCATTTTAATAGATATCAATCAGTGTTTGTCATTAATATCATTCTATTAATAGATCAGTGTCCTGAGAGTCACATTCGAGTCTTCACATAAACTGAGTTGATTGAGTAAAAAGTCTTGGAATAAAAATGATAATAGAAACTTTATAGCCATAATAAAGATTTAGACTTTAGATACTTAAGTACATTTAAATGCAAATACTTTTTGTACTTTTAAAGTTTTTTACATTCACTGGAGTAATATTTTACCGAGTGTATCTCTACTTTAACTCAAGTACATGGTTTGTGTACTGCGTCCACCACTGGCTATATGGATTGCTCATATTCTTCTAATAGATCTAATAAATCTTTATCCAACAGGAATACAGGGGATTTTGTTCAGACCCAGTCATACAGATATTACTGTTGGGACCCACCTACAATACTTTCTTATAAACTTAGTTGATCCTTTGCCAAAATACAGGTATAAGAAATAGCCCAGACCCCTATGGTGGTGCAGTGACTAGCACACTCTGGAAAGAGAAACCAAAACATTCAGGGACTTACAAACAAATTGTGTAAGGGTTGGTTTCTGCAAATCATCATACTCCTTAACTCAAGAAGACTGGACTGACACACACACACACACACACACACACACACACACACACACACACACACACACACACACACACACACACACACACACACATATACTATAAACCACCTTCTTTGCAATGTTTCACTAAAAAAACACACCACAAGGCTCCATTTGCACTGTGACAATGGTATATGACCTCACAACTCCAGGGTGACTAGTTTAATCCTAATCTTGGGTTCCTTGGGTGTTCTGGGTTTCTTCCAGGTCCCGTCCAACCCCCCTCCACCTCCCCAAAACGTGTCAGTATCTAAACAGGTCATATCAGTAGTTATGCTAGGTGTTGATGAATATTGATGATGGACTGGTGCACCATCCATGCTGTTTTTTAAGTTCTTTTTGGACTCTGGATCCAGAAGCTCCTGAAGATGATTCAGTAATTTCAGTAAACACATTTTATTGAATTGAATTTTATAAGGTCCCTATACGTTCTCATGGGTTAAAAAAAACTTTTCTTTGTCCTGTGAGCTTGACATCTGGCCCAGTTTTCTTTTGTTCTGAGGGTCCTGTGGTATCCCAGTCCACACTAGTCTGCTAGTTTTTAAGCTAACCACCATCCCATCTGTCATGCATTTATCTATACAATATATAGTTGTGGGTCTAGTTGGGGACTTCCAAAATCACTACAATGGTAGATGTGGCAGGGTTGTGTTTATAAACCTGGTGCCATTGTGTTTGGTGTACGTGACTCTGCATGTTGGGAAGTGTGTCGATTTGATGCTAGCTGCTAGCTCAAGTTCAAGGAATTAGCATGTAATATTCTGGGCTAAATAACAGAAAAGTTTATTGTTAGTTTCCCTGTAGTCTTCTAAATGTGTGTCTTCTGCTCAATCCCCCTCCTCTCTTACACACACACACACACACACACACACACACACACACACACACACACACACACACACACACCTCCCTCTCAGTACGATCATTAAACACATTCTCTGTTCTCAGATTACTGAGCAACTGGAAAAGTGAAAAGGTGATCATAGACAAACATACATACACAAGTTTAAACCCACACCCAACACACTCTAGGCATATATACAAAGACAGTAAAACACACACACACAAACACACACACACACACACACACACACACACACACACACACACATTTACATAAACACACACACTTGTTAACTGCCATTACTATAGACACACACCACAGTACAGTTTACTGGTTGAACCTGGTGAAGAATTAGAGTCATAAATACCACTTAAACACAGAGTGCACACACACACACACACACACACACACACACACACACACACACACACACACACACACACACACACACAGGGAGGGAGTTTCACTCAGTCTGTATGTACTCAGACTGCACTGACATGAGCAAACATAGTTGTGGTATTTCTACAAGTCCTACACACACAGTATGACTGTGACAGAGTGAGAGTGTGGCAGGAAAGCAAAACAGCATGTGTGTGTGTGTGTGTGTGTGTGTGTGTGTGTGTGTGTGTGTGTGTGTATGTGTGTGAGAGAGAAAGAGTGAGAGAGAGAGAGAGAGAGAGAGAGAGAGAGAGAGAGAGAGAGAGAGAGAGAGAGAGAGAGAAGGATTAAGGGTATGTTGGGTCAGAATGGTGAATAGCTTCTTTACAGTGGTTTTAGCAGTTGACCTTTATGAGCCTTTGACAGTAATGACACACAGACTAACACACACTGGGTGTCTACACACATAAATGGGTCAAAGGTGAGCGTGTTTGTGTTGCATTCGAAGGCTGTTCATTATTCCGATACTATGAAAATAATTTTGTTCCACTTTTACGACTTTGCTGTCAGCATACACCAATAATACACATTTAATGAGCGATCAGTAAGAAATGATACACTTAGCATGATGTTGTGGAGCAATAATCATTCCCCATTTGCTCTGATGATAACCTCCAATCATCTGGAAAAGATGTTCCTCTAGAGTGAAGATTTGTGCTTATTCAGGGATGAGGTACTGTAGCTGAAGTAGCTACGTATTTGTACGTAGAAAATAAGCTGACCACAAGATCATAAGATCAAACCTGGTTATGCCGAGTGCTAGCTAGTCCATATGACATAAGGGAAATGCTATGCTAACCCTGAAAACCACCAAAGAACAAAGCCATTTTATTTACAAAACATTATTAGCTAGCTAATTTTAAAGAACTGCACAAAATGTAACTAATCTATCTGTCTGTCTGTCTGTCTGTCTGTCCGTCCGTCCGTCCGTCCGTCCGTCCGTCCGTCCGTCCGTCTATATGACGAGCACTTATCAGGCTACATACACTATCTGGACAAAAGTTTGTGTTCACCTGACCATAACATTGGTCATGTGCATATTTTTTAACATCCAATTTCACATTTATTCTCCATTTCCTGTTTTTTGGGAAGTTGTTCCACTAGATTATGGAGTATTAGTAATGTCAGATATTAATGTAGGTGAGTTGAGGAGGCCTGGGGTGCAGTCAGCGTACACATTAATCTTAAAGGTGTTCCATAGGGTTTATAGATTTATAGCAGGTCACTCCAGATCTTCTATTCTAACCCATGTAAAGCAGATCTTCATAGATATTGTTTTGTGCACAGGGGTACGGGTATGTTGGAGCAGGTTTGGATCTCCTAGTTCAAGTGAAGGGAGCATTTCATGCTTCTGTACAATTGCATGCCTACAGATTTGTGGTGTTTTGGAGAAGAACCACATGTGGATGGAAATGTGATTTGTCACAATATTTTTGTCTATAGCAGGGGTTCTTTTGTTCGCCAAAAAGCTATTTTTTATTCTTTTTTGCATTTTTTTAAAATAGAAAAAATATATATATTACTATTTAAAAAATACACGTTTTTAATAACAAAACCTTTATTTATGTCTGTGTAAAACTCAAAAATAAACAAGTATGAACATCACATGTTGCGCACGGGCATGAATGAAGAACAGAAAGCAGGTTTTTTTCCTTAAAAAAAACTATTTAAAATAAACAAATACTTTACTATTATTAAGAAAATAACATTTTAATAACAATTTTATTTAGGCCCCAAAACTTTAATAAAATATGCAGCAACAAATATTAAGTGCGTGTGAAGATCAAAGAACATCGTTTAAACTTTGGGCCTTCAAACAAATATTTCCATTGAAACTACTTACAGGCTTTTAATCAAACCTTCATTAAATAAAACTTCAATACACATCCGTCATGGAGGAAAAAGCGCATTTCCCTCTATTCGGAATGCTCACAATTAGTGCGACTTCTGGCTTTGCATTGTGTTGCTGATAGCTTTGTGATCCTGACAAGTGGTCAGGATCACTTCCATTCAAACATCTGTCAGATTTCAAAATGTCTCTTATTGTTAGATTTTTTTTAAAAGAGGGAATTTGTTCTGTTTAAATAAAAGCACATGTTTCTATCCACACATTTTAAAACTTTTGATGTTCCTCTGAATTTTTTCTTACGCCATCACCACTCATAGTTGTTGTTGCTTGAACCTGCGTTCAAGGTTACCATAGAAATGTAAGTATGTTCGCCGTTTATTGGTGTCCTGAAGCTTAAAAGCAGCGTATCATTGCCAGGTGATGCACAAAATGAGGTGTTTAAGTAATTCCAGAACACACGCTCCTGTCTCTTGTGTTTGAGTCTTTTATTTCTTGTGTGTTTATCGAGCTTTCACCGGTGTCAACTGCAGCATTGACATTTAGCAACAGCTGGACTTAAATCAGTAATTGTACACCTGCAGAGTGACCTATACCATAAGAGCTACTGATCCACAGGGCGACCACTGAACGCTCTTCCACACTCTCACAGTGCAGAGTCATTAGGGCACCCCCTGGTGGTGGCTCTACTGTGCTGCAGCGTATGCGCATATATATATATATATATATATATATATATATATATATATATATATATATATATATATATATATATATATATATATATGTATGTATGTATGTGTGTGTGTGTGTGTGTGTGTGTGTGTGTGTGTGTGTGTGTGTGTGTGTTTGTGAGATAAATGCATCCCTGAGAAAATGTTTGTGTAGTGTCACTCTCAAACAATAACACAATTACATCAGGCATAAACGGACTAGAACTGAAGGTGAAGAAACCGATCCCATCACACCTATTCACAAACTAACACACACACACACACACACACACACACACACACACACACACACACACACACACACACACACACACACACAAATTACAGGAAAACTGCAATTATGTTGTTACTTAATATTCTGTTAAAAGCATGTTATTTATTTATTGTTACTGTTTTAGGTTTCATTTCGTTACTGTCATACTTAGGGATACTGACATTCGGCATAACAATAAACAATGTGATGCATGTGATGCTGCTACGTACATATGATGTATCACAACACTACGGAGACCGAGGCGTGTCCTGAGAGTCACACAGTCACACAGATTAACATGGCAGAGGTAGAGCTGTAAATTCCTGCACACAGAACAGGAAATGAACAGGATCGAAACCGGATCGAACTGCATCATTATAGGGGTGAATCGTATCGAATCGCATCGGTGGCTGCTTCATATGGATCTTTAATGTATCGTATCATCAGCTTTGCATCAAGATACGAATCTCATCGGCATTAGTTATGGAGATGCACATCCTTAATCATACAATGATGTACTTCCCTTTTGCACAATTAAAAATATTTGCACTATTTCTAACTACCACTTTATAGTAATCTAATATATTTTCTTATCTTTTATTTGATATTTATAGTTATTTTTTTAATGCACAATTTTACATTTCACTGCAAGATGAAATTCTTGAAATCTTTGAATTGATTAATTTATTTATAAAATTTTTTACTTATTTACTTACTAATGCTATTAATGTGCTCAGTGTGAAATTTATTCGAACCTTGTCCAAACACTACCTTCTTGTGCGTTTATCACACACACATTTCTGCACATTTTTATTATCATGAAACCTCATTTGCATATAAATGTATTTTTTTTCCCTAAGAAAACACACACACAAAGGTATGCGTGCAACCGGATAATATATTTATTTAAACATATTTATAAAAATGGCCAATATTCGCCTGAGTATATATGCAGCTCAGGCGAACTTCGCTCGAGGCGCAATATCAAATCCAGTACAAATTCCATTAACCGTTTGCACAATGACAAATGATGAACAGAATATAATCCGAACAGAAAAATTAAATGATGATGCAAAGCCTTGTTTGTTATCCTGATTCTTTTTCTTTTTTTGATAGATAACACTTTCTGTGACCAGGCTTTGTCTGGTGAGATGAGAAAGAATTTGGATTTGGAAGTAGACTGCTTTTGTTTTTACATAAAAGGGAAGGAAGAGACGGCACTTTAATTCTGCTCTGTCTTGAGCCTTTTTCTTGCATGTGTAGTTTTTCATTTGTATTTTGAAGGAAATCACACTGAATGGTTGTCACTATCGGTAGACACTCGGGGTTTGATCATTCGTATTGGTATTAAAGGACAAAATGGACATTGCGATCTCACAGAAGTTTGTGGACACCTGACGAGAACTGAGTTTTGGTTGGAAAGTGGTAGCTCGGTGCTTAAAGTGTTGGACTTTTGCTCAGAATCTCAAGTACTACCAAGCTGCAACTGCTGGGCCCTTGGGCAAGACCATCCAGTCGCTATGGATAAGGGCGTCGGCCAAATGCCATAAATGTTAATGTAAGATTGTTATGTGCATTTCAAACATCCCATTTCATATTTGCTGGTACAATGACCTCCACTCTTCTGGGAAGATGTTCTACGAGATTTTCTGGAGATTTGTGTGAGGTTCATTCAGCCACAAGAGTGTTAGTAAAGTCAGGTATTGATGTAGGTGGAAAGGTGAGGAGACCTGGGGTGCAGTCAGCGTTCACATTCATCCCAAAGGTGTGCAATAGGGTTGAGCTCTAGAGCATGAGATCTTCTACATCTTCCAATCCCATGTAAAGCACAT
>NC_139583.1:4223235-4273235 GCF_946808225.1 Silurus aristotelis | reverse complement strand
GAGTCTGAGCTCATCGCTGTAGAGAAGATGAGGAAATCCCTATCTCTCGACAGCGTGAGTAAATCTAACCAGTCGTATTTGCCCTGATCTGCTCCTCAGAGACGTCCTGCGTCCTGCTCGATATCCTCTCGCTGGTCAGTGACCCAAATTTCCCTTCTCAGAGTCTCTGTGCTTCCTGCGTTTCAGTCCCTCTTCTGAGCATCGCACCGAGACGACTGGCACGGCTTCAAAGCACGACTTCCTCCTCCTCCGCCTGGCCTCAGTGTATCCTGGAAAAGAGAAAATGCTGTAGGCATCACATCCTATTGTATAGATGTGTGTGTGCGTGTGTGTGTGTGTGTGTGTGTGTGTGTATGTGTGAGACAGAGATACACACACTCTTTTTTTATTTCTTTCTGTCTGGAAGTTTTCTTCAACTGGTGGTTTGCCAGAGAAGGGCCGTGTTTATGCTGCATGCAGAAATAAATAAAATTAAAAGTAATTTTGTTCATCAAAGTGAGAGGACATCCTGCGACACTCCTTTCACACAGGAGGAGAAGAAATAACATGTCAGAACAGCAGATCTGTAAGGACTGAAATGACGGACTGACAGAAAATGTACAGATGTCCTGTCTTATGGTTTGACCTCAGAAAGTCTACACCTCGTGTCTCTTAGATCTTCCTGCACAGACAGCTCAAATAACAAAGAAAAAAGGAGATAAAAAATGATGAAGAGAAGTAGCTGAGAATAGAAAAGGAATAGAAGATGAGGAGTATATATTGCGGCAGGGCCGGCCTTGCTTTAGGCAGAGCAGGCTATTGCCTAAGGCCTCCTCATCTCACCTACATCAGTATCTGACTTTACAAACACTTTTGTGGCTGATGAACACAAATGTCCACATGCACACTCCAAAATCTAGTGGAACATCTTCCCAGAAGAGTAGAGGGAATTATAAGAGGAAATGAGGACTAAATATTGTATGCAATGTTTAAAAAGCACATAACATACTTATGACCAGGTGTCTGCAAACTCTGGCAATGTAGTGAGGACACTAGTTTACTAATCAAGTCAGGCAGTGTGAGACTAGGCTCATTGTTTATTGGATATAACATAATTGTCATTTACCCAAAGTGGAGCCAGTTAATATCACCATTTAAATCTGAGTCCACTTTCTAAATGCATTAAAAGACTATATACTGTACAGTGATTTACAAAATCCAACTTTTCTGTAAAAAATACTGGGGACTCAATCAGCCGGTTTATTCAGAACAGTCACTTTAAATTTGTGTATGTTTGACGCCTTGAATCCGAGCTGATCAACTATACAGAGACATTGTGTCAGGAGCTGACTTTCAAAATACTAAGGAAAAAAGTATGGCCCTTCTTTTTTTTGTGGGGACCTTAGTTAAAGCTTAATTAATTTGCACATTTAAATAAAAGTACTGATAATAAGTTTTGTATAAATAAAAAGGTTAGAATTATATTTATTCCAAATGCTTTTTATTTATTCTGAAAGTTGTTGTTAAGGAAGAGGGGCCTCCAATGTAAATTTTGCTCTAGAACTCTAGAAATTTGTGCTAGAACCCATCCTGTATGGAGATTATTAACACAGCAAACGAGGCTAATTGTGGAATGGGGTGTTTAAAAAGCACATATGAAACTTATGGGTAAGTTACAATTTTTCAATGTCATTTCCCTTATTATCCCTGATGAGCAAACCTGGGGGGGTGACCGTGAATTAGCTCAATTAGACCGTGAATGAATTAGCTCAACATCTGAGTTTATTTCAGCTTCTACATCAATTCCTAAAAACCTACTCCTTTTGAGTATTGATTAAAATGTGGTTTATGCTTAAAGTCCAATGTATGAAATGTTAATGAAGTAGGATCCTGACACTGGTACATCTCTAGATGGTTCTGGATCCTTGTATCTTCTCTTTAAAGGTTCGAAATCTTTAAAGTGGGACACAACTGAAGCTGGCTTAACCTGTAGATGCTTCGGGATCTTTGGGGGTTGGCATCTTCAAGTTCAGAAGTGTCCACAAACCTTTGTCTGGATAGTGTATATCGCAATATCGATATTGTATTGTATAATAAATATCGTCCGGCCATTAGATAACAGAGATGTCACGTCTCTCATGTGTGTGTGTGTGTGTGTGTGTGTGTGTGTGTGTGTGTGTGTGTGTGTGTGTGTGTGTGTTTAGGCACTATAGAGGTGACACTGTTTACTTCAAGTCAAACATTTTAAACAAACCGATCAATGAACCTGCACAAACCCCATGATGTTCTGTATTTCCTCCGGATTGCTTGGTCAGATGAAGGAGTGCGATTAATTACGCTGCATGCGTGAGGACGTTTTTTTTTTTTTTATGTGTAATCGGAGTTCAGATGGAGAACACGTTCAGAACCACACAGGAGGAAATTACGAACAACGAACCTGAGAGGAAACGTCTTCACTTTGAGCTTTATCTACCCCTGCATGTGTGTGTGCTTGTTTGTGTTTCTTTTTGTCTTTTAAAGCTGCTTCAAAGTCTCCTGTTCCAGAGGTGTGTGTGTGTGTGTGTGTGTGTGTGTGTGTGTGTGTGTGTGTGTGTGTGTGTGTGTGTGTGTATGTGTGTGTGTGTGTGTGTGTGTGTGTGTGTGCTGTGGTTGCTTAGCAACACCAGAATTTAACTTCTGTATTGTTGGATGAAAGAAGAGAGGTTTTGTTTGAGTGTGTGTGTGTGTGTGTGTGTGTGTGTGTGTGTGTGTGTGTGTGTGTGTGTGTGTGTGTGTGTGTGTGTGTGTGTGTGTGTGTACACATTTGTGCTTTGGAAGAAAAGCCAGAGAAGCGACGTGTCCTGCTTTAAGACAATACCATGGAATGCTCTCAACACATCCCATAAAATTTTTTCAAAAACACCCTGCATTCCTGCTGCTGGCCGACGTGACCCAAAAGGTCAAAGGTCATCTCCCTAAGGACAATTAGAGTGCAGGGATTCAGTAGCTTAAAGCAACACTGTGCCCAATGCCAGGCTCGTTCATTTATCACTCGTTAATTCAATCCCCATTGACTTTTTCTCCTCCCACCAGTATTCTGAGGTAAAAGGTCATGACCTGGCCTCATTTGCAAGCACATTATTGACTGAAATGTGCCCAGAGATGATGATACACACCTGACGGACCATACACACCTGTTTGAGAAGGACTGTAGTGGGCTTGAGGTTCAGGGGGATGAAAGAGTTTCTGTAAAGGCGATCATTCAACCACAAGAGCATATTAAAAACTTCACACATGCATCTTCATCTGTGCTTTTTGAACATCTAATGCTACATTTAGTCCCTGTTTACTCTTATAATAACATCCACTCTTTTGGGAAGATGTTCCAGTAGATTTTAGTGTTTAATTGTGGAGATTTGTGTGAGATTTTATTCAGCCACAAGGGTCCTGGGGTGCAGTCAGCGTTCACATTCATCCCTATAAAGTTGAGGTCAGAGCTGTGTATCAGGAGCAATGTCATGCTGGAACAAGTTTGGATCTTCTACTTTAAATGAAAATGTCATGCTAATGATGTCCTTTACGATTGTGTGCCTCCAAATTTGCGGTTTGGAAAAGAACCACATATGATTGAAAAATTCCTAATTTTGTTCATATACAGTGCTACCTTGACCTACGAGTTTAATTCGTTCCGTGGTCGCGCCCGTATCTCAATTTACTCGCACATCAAATCAGTTTTCATATAAAAAAAAAACGTAAAATGCCATTAATCCGTTCCAACCCTCAAAATGAAACCCCGTTTTTTATGTTTCATGTCATTAAATTAGGAAAATACATTTCTAAATAACAAATCTTGTACAAAAACATAATAGAAAGAGTATGTAAAGATATAATAAAAACTCGTTTTTTACTATCACTACTGTACACTACGTATCCCTAAACTTTACATTTTTTACTTTTTTGTTCTTTGCTTATCTTAATTTTCGTCACAATCATCGCTTTCTGGCTTCGTTTCGCCATCTAGCAGCAGCGTCTCGAGCTCGTACCTCAATTTTTTGTTCGCGTAACAAAGCAAAAAATCGACCGTGTGACCGCTCGTACCTCGGAAAACTCGTACAATAATGCACTCGTAGGTTAACATACCACTGTAGTGTATTTCAGGCAGAAACAGTACAATTGTCTTTCAAATGAAATGCAGTTGTTTTGTTTTGCGAGCGTGGGGCATCTCACAGGGCGAGAGAGACGCTCATCCCAGCTGTGCGTCCAACGTATCGTACATCATACTCTGCTGCCTGTTGCGCAAAATGTTTCATATTTTTACAATTTTGTCGTATCGTCATCGTAAAATCGCAAGTCAAACCATCGTAACTCGAGGACCATCTGTATTGTACAGCACAAGCTCCCAACACTGGTTCTACTTGTCCTGCATATTTGAGTGTTTTCACACCACAACTCTGATTAGCTGAATCAGGTGTAATAGAGCAGGAGATCATTTGATCAAACTTGAGAAATCAGTAGAACCTGTCTCTCCCGGTCTGACCCAGAAAATATGGACTTGCTATAAAAATGATGATTGTAGTGACCTCCTGTGTAAAATCAGATGAAATTGTAAAAAAAAAAAAAAAAAAAAGCAAAATAAACAGAAATCTACAGAAGTTTTTGTTTTCTTAGTTTTCTCATGATCTCGACTTAAACATTGTCTCCACATGATTATGACTATTTTTTTGTGTATTCAGCATGTTCTAGAGGCAGCAGCATTTGTGACAGTGGGCACATGGATGAGCGCCAGTGTACAAATGCTTATGGTTATTATCCATGTTGTTTCGATGCTGCTCCCTCTAGAACATGCACTTATGCAAAATACACAAAAATTGAAGCACTGATCAAATCCAAATCTAATCCCAGAGACATCACGATTCCGCTCTCCAATCCAGACATTACATCACGCCCTCGTTCACTGCTTATTGAACATGTTAATGTGCATTCATACCCTCTACATGTCTACAGGTAATGATCCCCGTGTGCCTTTCTGTACAACACTTCTTTCTTCATTATTCCTTGGTATTTCTGAGTCGATGATGTTTTGCTTCTTTCTTTTATTTTGAATGTGATTGATTGCCCTGTGTTACTCCACTTGATGTTTTACCCTCCTTTCTGTTGTTCACTATGAGTTCGCCTGCTGAATTTGGATTGCTAATAAATGCCTCATGCGTACATTCATCTGCCTACGCCATGTGCTGATCTAAAAAAGAAAAAAAGACAGAAATAGTGTACACATTCATGGTTAAGATATAATGTGATTGTGATTCCATCATTATTAACAGGACACCTAAATAAATAGGAAAGCAAGCGTTCGTTCTTCCCACATATATATGGGTTTATACTGTATCACAATGTGGTTTAATGCAAAGGGAAATAGTAGCTGGGGATGAGGTTCCCCTTTTTGAGTCTGGTTCCTCTCAAGGTTTCTTCCTCATAACATCTAAGGGAATGTAAAAGGCAAACTGCAACTGCAGCAGGAAATGTTTACTAAAACTGTTCAATCTTAATAAACAATTTAGCCTGCAGATTGAACTGTTTTAGTTTTGGCCCCTGTGATTGAGTTTTACACCCCTGATTTAAGGTGTTGGCCACTGACTCAGAAAGTCACAAGTTCAAATCTCAGCACCACCAACCTTCCACTGCTGGGCCCCTGAGAAAGGCCCTTAAACCTCAACCACTCATATGTTAGTTGCTTTGTATAAGGATGGGGTGAATTTATCTTTGATGTCTGTGTCAGAGGTAAAGATTTTGTCTTTATAATTTTTTTTTGACAGGAACAGTTTCAGCATTTAAATTTCTCTAATTACCGTCAAGACAAAAAAAAAAAAAAAAACGATGCATGGTTATACATAGTTTCAGCATTTTATTCCTTAATAAATATATAATAATTATTTGCCGTGGTGCAGAAAGGATAAAGAAGAATACATTTGGACATTCATGGGTTGGGAACAGTGATCATCTAAACATCTGATTAAAATTGCTAGAAATGCACTTCCTCAAATGATTTCTTCTTTACGTATAACAAATGTGCCATGAGAAATGTTCCAGTATACGGATATTGTTGGGGAGAGATTAAGTGTGTGTGTGTGTGTGTGTGTGTGTGTGTGTGTGTGTGTGTGTGTGTGTGTGTGTGTGTGTGTGTGTGTGTGTGTGTGTAGAATTAAGGCTGAGCTGTGGTGTGCTCTCAGACAGTTTCATTTAGTTGTCAATTAACAGAGGAGGTGTGGTGTAATTAGTTCAGGCTCTGTGAACGAGGTACCCGCAGGGGCTCACTGCAGCGAAAGGCAGACAGGAAATCCCAGAGGATCGACTCTATCCAGACACAACACGACTCCATGAGACAGAATGGAGACGTAAAATGTGAGACAGGATCATAGTCCGCTAGAGTAGTAGCAAAAGTATTTGGACACGTGACTATTTCTATCCATGTGGTTCTTCCCTAAATGGCTGCGTGCGTCGTATCTATGATGTGATATTTTTCTTTTTTTCTCTTGCAATTTTTAAAAAATTATACATAAGACAAAAGTATTGGGACACCCGGACATTTCCAGCCATATGCCGTTCTTCCCTGCAAAATTGAAAGCACAAATTTGTATCTGACGTCTTTGGATGCGGGAGCATGAAATCTTCCCTTTATTTCAACTTGGAGACTCGAACCTGTTCCAGCACGACAATACCCATGTGCACAAAGCCAGCTCTTTGAAGATATGCTTTACATAGGTTGGAAGTTCTTGAGTGGCCTGCTATAGAGCTATACAACCTATTAAACACTTTTGTAATTCATTAAAACACTAACTGCACCCCAGGCCTCCTCATCACTCACATCATTGAAAGAAATCTCAGGTTATTATAGTAGTAAATGGGGACTAAATGTGAAAATGGATGTTCAAAAGCACACACCAATCTTATTGTCAGGTGTCCACAAACTTCTAAACAAACTTCTCTGTATTGTTTCACCTCTAAGCTGATTTTGTCATCAGAGAGAACCTTTCTTTTTTTCCTCTTTCTCTCTCACACACACACTTTAAAAACTAACCCTGAAGTAAGCAGTCTAAAGGCAATGCAGATATTTCACTCTTTTATGTGATTCCCATATCACTGTCCGAGCTCACAGCAGGAGACTGATTACACCAGTGTAAGGAACAGAGGATGGAAACAATGGAAAGGGAGGCATGAAACAACTCTATATGCTATCATTATATTATATATATGTGTGTGTGTGTGTGTGTGTGTGTGTGTGTGTGTAAGTGTGTGGGGAGCAAGAGAGAGAGATGGAATCCGTGAGCCGTGACTAGGCGAGTGAGAATCTCTGTCGTGGTATAAAACACAAGATTAAGAGCCTTATGATAGAGTTTTTTAAGAGCTTTGTGTAAATTTTGGGCAGCAGGCTTTCAGTCACACACACACACACACACACACACACACACACACACACACACACACACACACACACACACACACACACTCATTATCATTATCATTATCTATTTAAAGTCACTTTTAATTAATGCACAATTTCTCTGAGCAGCCGATCTGGTTTTCATTTCACTTCAATATTCTGTACATATAATTTTGCTTGTGACAAATAAAAAATATTAATTTCCTGTTATAATAACATTTACTCCTCTGGGCAGATGTTCCACTAGATTTTTTTGGGCACTTGTGGAGATTTGAGATTCATCCATAAGAATGTTACTGTACTAAAAGTACTGATGTAGTTGAGGTGAGGAGGCCTGGGATTCAGTCAGTGTTTACATTCATCCCAAAAGTCTTCTATAGGGTTTAAGCTCTATAGCAGGAGATCTTTCACTCCGTATCATCATAGAACTGGCTTTGTGCTCAGTGATGTCAACCTGGGACAGGTTTGGGTCTCCTAGTTCAAGAAAGGGAAAGGGAAATTTTATGCTACTACATCCAAAGATATCCTGTAGAACTGTGTGCCTCCGACTTTGTGAGGAAGTCATGTGTCCAAACACTGTTTTTACTGTAGATTTTGTTTAGTTTTGTTTCACTTTTAATGTCACATCATAGATATGATATATAATCAGCTTTGTTGGTTGAACTTTGGGCTTTTGGGTCTGCCCACATCACAGCCCCCTGTAGCTTTAATTTAATTAAATTAAATTAAATTAAATTAAATTAAATTAAATTAAATTAAATTTAATTTAATTTAATTTAATTTAATTTAATTTAATTTAATTTAATTTAATTACATTTTTATTAAATTAATAATAAAATGTATTTAATTTAATTGTATTACATTTTATTATTATTTTTTTTTTTTTTATTACATTTTATTTAATAAATTTAATAAAATGTAATTCAATTTAATTACATTTTTTTTACAATTTTTTTACATCTTGGCATGAACAATAATGTAAGGATGAGAACTTTATCTTAGATGGAACTATAATGAATGGACATTTGGTGCCACCCAGATGAAGACAGTTCTCTTTTGAGTCTGGTTCCTCTCAAGGTTTTTTCCTCGTACAATCTCAGGGAATTTTTCCTGTCCCACTGGCTCCATCGTTAGGGACAAACTTACAATTATAAGAAACAAACTTATACATTTCAACTTTATAACCTCTTTATCTCTGTAAGGCTGCTTTGAGACAATGTGCACTGTGAATAACAATAAAAAAAATAAAACTGAATTGAATAATCCTAATAAACATACGGTTATTCGTAACTTCTCGGCTGCATGCGATTGAAGATGGAAACAAATGGCGCCCCCTGTGGTCGACATCCTGTGTTTTGTAACATTAAGTTTGGTTATGACTTGTTTTATTGTGTGTGTTTTCTACAGGCATGATTGCATTAGCAAATACCGATGCACAAATAACTGTGTGTGTGTGTGTGTGTGTGTGTGTGTGTGTGTGTGTGTGTGTGTGTGTGTGTGTGTGTGTGTGTGTGTTATGAGGGCAGAAATGAGGTGAGAATTATATGCTGAGTCGCTGGAGACAAGCTGAAGATATGAGAACGCAGCAGGACATCCATCTTCACTGGAGTCTGTTGATCTGGGACGGTGGAACGTAAAAGATGAAATCTTGTTATAGATCTGAGAGCCGAGACACTCGCGGGACGCCGGAGCACCACCAGTCTTGTGTAGAGAGAAACGATAAAGTAGGTGCGAAGCCGTGCATGTGCCAGATAATATCACACGTTCTTTTGTAGAACAGGTAAGATCAAAAGTATTTGGACACCCGATCACCGTCGCAGCCCATCTTTTTTTTTGTCTTCTTTTGGCTGCTCCTGTTATGGGTCGCCGCAGAGGATCATCCGTCTCCTACCACAACATCCCATTCCATTGTAATAACCTCAAGTCTTCTCTTCATTGTTTCTGCTAGATCTTTGGGCGTGGATGCTGGGATTAGTGATCATTCAGATACAAGAGCATTAAAGAGGTCAGGCAAAGAGAATCAGGTTTCTGGTTATCGGACACCAAAATGTTCACCTTGTGTGGAGAAGCTGTCAGTTTTCCCTTCTCTTGAAATAGATGACGCTAGTTGGAGTGGAAGATCTCTTGCTATAAAACTTTGACCTCAACCCTATTGGGAGGAATTAAAACTCTGACTGCACCCCAGGCCTCCTCACCTCACCTACATCAGTACCTGACTTTACTTTTGGCTGAAATTTGAAACGGAATCTCACAAATCTTAACAAGCACACTCCAAAATCTAGTGGAACATCTTCCCAGAAGAGTGAAGCCAAGTATAGATCAAATGTGCTCTAAATGTGGAATGGGACTTTGGGCATCCTAATACTTTTGACCTCATGTATTCTTACAGCTAGCTATTACTACAAGGAACCGATTGAACGCCTTCTGATCAATCATCATTTGCATGAAGCTTCTTATTTAACCGTTTTCTGCTTCTGACTTTCCGGTTTCTCCTCCCTGCAGTTTCTTCCTCCTCGGGTTCTTCTTGTATTGATACCTTCTCCAGGTCTCCCTCCTCTGTCCTTCACTCTGTGACCTGGAAATCAATCCGTGTCCTCCATCATTAAGGATGTATCGATTGTTTGACTGAAATTAGAAGAATCAAAGTGAGTGTGGAGAAGAAGCTTCTGGAGCGAGGACACACAACTACATCCCAATGCAGAACTGCTACTAAATGCTATTAAAGTGTGTGTTCTGTTCCACACATCCTTCTGTCCATCATGTTTTAAACATCTATAGCTCGTTTTTTAACATTTCTATGGAGTTTCTGAGGAACGTTTGTGTGAGTGAAAGATGTAATCCGTGGAACTGGTCTCTGAAGAGGATCAGCTTGAAGTTTCTGTTTGGAGAATAGGTCCCTAAGAAAATGTGTTAGAAGGACATGCATTCAAGCAACATGTGGATAAAAACAGGTGAAGAACATCTTTATGAAATAGGTGTCTGAGAAACATGTGTGAAGCCCAGGTTTCTGAGGACCTAAGAACATGTGTCTGAGAAAGATGTGTCGGGGGGAAATGTCTGAGAAAGATCAGTCTGAGAAGTATTTCCAAAGACCAGGTCTCTGAGAAATACATCTTTGAGGTATGTGTCTAAAGAACAGGTCTCTGAGGAAAATCAGTTCGAGAAATATCATTGCAAGGAACATCTGTATGAGGAACATCAGTCTGAGGAACATGTGACTAAGAAAAAGGTGTCTAAAAGACTGGTCTTTTTGAAATGGGAGCAGATCTTTGAGAAGCAGGTCTCTGATATATCAAATATCAATTTCAGGAATATCTGTCTGTGGAATTGGGCACTGAGGAATGTGTGTTGGAGAAACATGTATCCAAGCAACATGTGGCTGAAGAACAGGGGAACAACATCTCTAAAGAATAGGTGTGAAGACGTGTGAAAACCAAGTTTCTGAGACATTTGTGTGTCTGGGGAACATGTGTCTGATGAAAATGAATGTGAGGAACATGCATGTGTGGAACTTGTGTCTGGATAATCAGTCTGAGGCACATGTGTCTGAGGAATATATGTGTGAGGAACATGCATTTGGGGAATCTGGTCTGAGGAAAATCAGTCTGAGGCACATTGGCTGAGAAACATTGGTCTAAGGAAGATATGTGTGAGGAACATACATTTGTGGAATGTGGGTCTGAGGAAGACCAGTCTCAGTTTAGGAAACATCACTAAGAAATATTAGTTTGTGGAACATGTGTCTGTGGAACATGTGCCTCAGGAACATCAGTCTGAGGAACATGTTTCTTAGGAACTTTTTCTGAGGAACCCTGAGCAGAAGAACCTGCCTGACAGAAACATGCTTGTGGAAAGTTTCCTCAAAAGGAGAGCTCTCTAAAAAGAAAAGATCAGTCTCGGGAAAACATATTTGTGAAAAAAATGACACCAGATCTCCTCATTAACAGCAGGTGCATCTCAGAACAACATACTCTCTGTTCTGGTGGCCTTTTTCAAAAGCTTTTCTATAACAACCATGAGAGCCATAAACAAGGTGTAGATAAATGAGCCAGTTTGTGTGTGTGTGTGTGTGTGTGTGTGTGTGTGTGTGTGTGTGTGTGTGTGTGTGTGTGTGTGTGTGTGTGAGGGAACATCTAGACGCAAGTTGAATTTTTGGGCAATTTCACTCCATTGTTCATGTTCTGATCTTCATGGTGGTCATGATTTTAGAGAAATATGACGTTTCTCCTCAGAGAGCTTTAGCTGTAATTATCCAACGTAATTCTTTGGATCCTGATGGGGCTTGAAGGCAGATCCAGACGACTGAATTACACAGACTTATTTGCATGTGTTCACACAGACACTCGGCCCACGCACACTTTAACGGTGAGATGTTCTGAGCAGTGGCAGGAGAGAAAGTACGCTCTCAGACCTCTCTGTAGCGCATAATGACTCAGCGGCGCTCTGCTCGCACTCCAGCAGCCAGAACCACTGAGCTGTTTGAACAGTTCCTGCATCTCCACACAGAAATGCTGCAGAGGAAAGTGTAACGCTTTACTGAGCACACCAGGGACTGGAACCTGTTCACACAACACCCTGAGGGATGGAGAACAAGTGTGTGGTTTCTGTGGATGGGTTGCTATAGTTACACTGTGTCCAAAATCGTTCTGTATCTCTTATCTAATGCACTAAATCGAGTGTTGGCTATCGAGTGTTCTATCTTCACTACCTACATTCATTCAATCATTTATACCCACAAAGCACTCGGATGGTTAGACTGATGTTTTCTAGACTAATGTTCCTCAGACACTTGTTTTTCAGACTGATGTGAACATGTGTCTGAGAAATATCAGTCTGATATATGTGTCTAAGGAACAGCAGTCTGAGGAACATGTGTCTAAACAACATGTGTTTAAGGAACATGTGTCTAAACAACATGTGTTTAAGCAACATTATTCTGAGGAACATCAGTCTGAAAAATGTGTATGAGGAGCATCTGTCTGAGGTACATGTTTTTGAGGAACATCAGTCTGAGAGACAATTGTCTGAGAAACAGCAGTCTGAAAAACATGTTTAAGGAGCATCAGTCTGAGAAACAAGTGTCTGAGGACCATCTGTCTAAGAAACATGTGTCTGAGGAACATTAGTCTGAGAAACATATGTCTAAGGAGAATCTATCTGAGAGACAAGTGTCTGAGGAACATCTGTCTGAGAAACATGTTTGAGAAACATCAGTCTGAGAAACATCAGTTTAATAAGTGTCTGAGGAGCATCAGTCTGAGAAACTTGTCTGAGAAACATCAGTTAAATAAATGTCTGAGGAGCATCAGTCTGAGAAACATGTCTGAGAAACATCAGTTTTAGAAAAGGTGACATGAAAGCAAACAAGCAAACAAAAGAACCAATAAGAGTGATCTAACATGAAAACAAAAAGCTAAACAAAGCTAATTAAAACTGAACCAACACTACAATCAAAATAAACAAACAAACAAACAAACTAACAAATGACAACAACGAAAATGGAGAATTACAAAGAAAATAATGAACAATAAAATAAAATCATTCAACAAAATTAAATTTAATAAATATGTTTGGTCGATCGTGAAACTAACCTAAAAACCACAAACAAACAAACAAACAAACAAACAAACAAACAACAGCATTACTCTAACATGGATAACAAATGATGGCCTCTGAAATAAAAAGTCCTTTTAAATGTAACTGGTGAAGTTTTTGAAGTTCTACAGCATCATTATTTAACAATTTTTGTATTCAGAATTGGTGAAGTTAATGTAGCTAATGAGTTCATGTTTCTCTGCTGGCCCCAAGCCACATCCAGTTCTCCAGTAATGGCTTTTTGGTGGCAGCCATGTTAGAAAACCCAAATGTTCTCTCACATGACTGAGAGCCCATGGCTGCCTGTTAATGTGGTGTTTAATATGCTGGTGTTTGTGTTTTTACCACAGAAGTTTGTAGCATAATGTGGTGTTATTGTGTTATTATTGTTCACTATAGGTTTTGCTAGTCAGTTTTACCAGCTAGTCAGTTTCATGGCTAAACACTTCACTTGTCTTTATGGTGTACGTTTGTTTAACACAATCAGAGCACTGATTTACACAGAACTTCATGGCCAGGTTTTTCCTCACAATCCTTTTCATACACAAATCCTGTGTGAACATTTGTACATGTTTTTAACAGAAAGGATTTAGATGACGGTCAAACTCAAAAACACACAAGAATTGAACAGTAAATGAGTGGAAGACGGTTCTGTGGACAGATAAGTCCAACTGTGACATTTATTTCTCTAACAGAAGAACTGACATAAGATGGGGAACAGGAGAGAAGATGTTAGCAAACTGCTTCACCCCCAAACTTGGAGGTGGAAGCTCAATGGTTTGAGGTTATTTTTTAAGAGAGTCAAGGCAAAGTATTTCAGCTGAATGTTTGGAGAAATCTATCTATCTATCTATCTATCTATCTATCTATCTATCTATCTATCTATCTATCTATCTATCTATCTATCTATCTATCTATCTATCTATCTATCTATCTATCTATCTATCTATCTATCTATCTATCTATCTATCTATCTATCTATCTATCTATCTATCTCATCATCTCATCATCTCATCATCTCATCATCTCATCAAATCATCTTTTAATACAGAAATTTGTCTCCACCATGTGGACAAACTATGCGACTACAGTTTTTCTATGAGGCTTCAAAGGACCAGAACCTACTAATAATCTCTCAAGAGCAGAGATGTGGACAGATAATATAAAAAATTTTGGTTTTCATTGTTTTTGTGTAATCTACAGTGGTATGTGTTCATGCACAATTATATCACATTGGGATATAAATAGTCATTCCTAAAGCAGCATAAACAATAAAACAGGATTAAATATGGCTTTGGACTGGGGATTGTAAAATTCACCAATTCACATCAATACATTGACATAAAAATGAATGATGTGATGCATCGATTTAAAAAAGTGTGCAGGTTGGCATTTGTATTTTGAACGTTTTTAAGATATTTTGCATCAGTAATAAATAATTTATTTATAGATCATTATTAGTGGAGGCGCTATATTTTTATAATTAAAAAGTGACTAATAATTTGTGCCCAAAAATGTTTTATGTGGATTGATTTCTCCTCGCTAAACTGCTGCTACGTGAATATGATGCATCACAACACTACGGAGACCAAGCTGTGAGTCACATAGAACACAGATTAACATGGCAGAGGTAGAGCTGCATCTTCCTGGAGACAGAACAGGAAAAGAACGTCTGGTTTTATCGAATCTTTCTTTGTTATTTTTTATTTTTTGCACAACAAAGGCCTGTGTGCGAAATGGTCATACATTAGAAGTCAGAAGGCACCTAAGTAAGTTGATTTGCTGTCTGTCTGAAACCAAAGAAATAAATGTGAACTGTACCATATTAATGCAGAGCATCATATATTTTTTCCATTGTATTGTAATGATTTAAATCGCATCGTGTGGAATTGAATTAAAATCGGATCGCACTGCATCGTAATGGGGTGAATTGTATCGCATCGCATCAGTTAGGTAGATGCACATCCCTATTTTGGACAGGTTAGGACTGGTTTCAGGGTTCTGTCTATTACATGGACACAAGATGGCGACACAAACCATCAAAGAGCATTGAAATGTGGTTTTAATTTCCAATTAAATTTATGTAGCTTGTCATATTTTCTTATTTTCCAGAGTATAACATTTGTAACAGTTTTAACCTTCATTTTTTTTGTTTCATTTTCTACCTTACCTCACCTACCTGCATTTAAACCCTCTCTATTCAGTTAATTTAATCTTATCCCACTGAGAAGATCATCTGGAGTTCTCTTCCTCCATCACGGACATTTACACAACATGCTGCATCCACAAAGCCACCAGCAAGCCCTCACACACACACACACACACACACACACTCTTCACCCTCCTACTGTCTGGAAAAAGGTGTTAAAGCACTGAGAGCCTCAAAGCCAGACTGACAAAGACATGACTGACACACACACACACACACACACAAACACACACACACACACACACACACACACACACACACACACACACACACACACACTATTTCATCACCAAATGCTTACACCTACACTATTTATTACATGGACAATTTATATAAACATTCAGCTCGGTGTACTGTTCGGTTTTGAATTCTTACAGGACTGTTGTGTTTTTGCACTAAATGTTGTTTGCACTCATGCACTATATTGAATGTAGTGTGTATAGGTCTGTTTATTTTATCAGTTAGATTTGTTTTATCTTGTGTTAATTTGTGTTATTTAATGGTGCATGTTACTCCTTGTTTTATTTCCTGTGTACTGTAGTGTACATGGCTGAAATGTCAATAAAGCAACATGACTTGAAATGATGAATCATGTGATACAATCTGCAGTCATGTTCAGATAATGCTTTCATGTTTTTCTGTTTTCTGAACTTGTCTGAAGATTATAAAATGAAGTGAATAAACACACACACACACAAAAAAAGCGTTTCATTGTTGAAGCTTGGGACATTTTTTAGTTTTGTGTCTTGGTGAACCACACAACAGAGCATTTCCCCATCACAGATTATGTCAAGTGTGCAGGGAAGAACCTGCTTGTTAGATCAGCAATGTGAGAAGAAAATAGCAGTTGATTGTCCAAGGTTGTGTCCAGTGACCAAATGTGAGATCAGAGAGTTGTCCACAGAGATCACAAGATATTGACATGGAGATAAATTACCAGGGATAAACAGCAGTTCAGTTTTGCTGGTATTAAGCTTCAGTTGGTGAGCTGCCTATCCATGATGAGATATCTGCCAGACATGTCGAGACCCAGCGAAAGCAAAAGTGTCTGTGGGGCAGAAGGAGAAAATAGTGAAAGAAGGAAAGAATTCGAGTATTATGATTAAAACCCCAACCCACTCACAGAACTTTTGAGGAGCTCTGGATTCTGTTTTGAGAGTGTAAATGAACATTTCAGCCAGCAGTCGGAGTAGAACACTGCATCAGAGAAAAACTAAAATGAGATTTGCTGCCACCCAAAGGAGAAGAAATGTAGTGCAGGCTACCAAATAGAAGGGGCTTTAAAAGTTTTCCACAATTATTTCGGTAAAAAGAAATGCTGCAACGTATGAACGTTGTTACAAAACAGTACAACTTGGTGACATGTGACATTGGGAGTTGAAAGGAAACCAGAAAATCCCGCACAGGAAACTGTAACCGACGGTAAAACAACATTAGGAGTGAACCTATAGAGCTGTACGGGATTAATTATAGCATGTGTTATGTTTATGGAACTTAAAACAAAACAAAACAAAACAGTTATAAAAGGCTATTACTACAACAAAAATCAAACCAATCAACAAACCAATCAAACAAACAAGCAGACAAACAACTAACCAAGCAACAAATCAAACAAACAAACAACTAACCGAACGAAAAAACAAACAAACAAACAAACAAACAACTAACCAAACAACCAATTAACTAACCATACAACAAACAAATATAAACTTTACTGGATATAATTATGTATGAATGTCTTGTCATAAAATGAAAAACCAAAACAAACAAATGCAGAATAAATAAATAATAAATAATCCAAAGATACATTACTGATAATGTTTGTTGAAAAAAACAATGTATATGTAAAAACAAACATATTTATTTCCTATTTGACCTGTATTTATGATTTAGTAGGTTGTTATAGTCAGTATAACAACCTTTTTTTTTGGGAGGGGGAATAAACCTAAAAAACAAACAAATTAATTTATAATATGAACAAAACAAAATCTTACAGAACCGGAAATAAAATCTGTTTTTTTTTTATTATTATTATTTGCAAAAACGACAAAGCAGTTATATAAAATTAACATACAGTTTATATTGGCAACTTGTGGGAAAAAATAAAAATAGATAGATAGATAGATAGATAGATAGATAGATAGATAGATAGATAGATAGATAGATAGATAGATAGATAGATAGATAGATAGATAGATAGATAGATAGATAGATAGATAGATAGATAGATAGATAGATAGATAGTATTGTTTATCCCCGTTATGAACCTGATCGTTTTAAGTGTTAATTGTTAACGCAGTGGGGAAAGTGGGCGTGACCGTGACGTCACTCCGAACTTCGGACAATCTTGCGCTCGCGTGCCAAAATACTCCGTCAGTCAACTCCGGACGCGGTGCGCGCGCTTGTGCACAGGTCTCCGCATAGAAGTGCGCGCGAGGATGTGGAGTTAAACCCAGTGGACTGTTCTGAACTTTCACACCCAGGATAATCCCCCGGATCTGAGCGCTAAAACCACCGGATCATGAGCTGATCTGAGCCCCGGGTCCTGCCGCAGAGAAGTGCACGTACAGGTAAAGTATGAGATTGTCCTTGAGGTGGTGGTGGAACATTTCAGAGTAACAATTCAGCGTTAGTTTGAAAGAAACATCTGACTGCTTTAGAGTAATGCGCAGAGAAGGTGGAAGTGTCCTTTCCAAAACAATAACACTCATTCTTCACTCCACTCTCAGGAGTAAAGAGGTGAAACTCTGCTCTTCCTTCACTCTTCAAGAGAACATCATTCACACATTTAATCCGTAAGAGATGCAGATCTTAAACACTCATTCTACATGAATTAGTCTACTGTCAACTGCATGTGCGTCCCTGTAACACATACCAAACCTACAAGAGCGCATTTCTTCCTCTCAACAGTTTGCAATCCAGTAGAAATCTAAGTTTCCAAGTTAAGTTGTCCAAGTTTCAGTTTGCTAGTTTGCTCTGCGTTGCCTCACCTGGTTAAACAATAACTACTGTACTGAGAACTGCTGATGTGCAGCAAAGAGCTGGTGAATATTCAGGTAGTGAAAGTTTTTTATTAAATCAAACAAAAAAACACTTTAACATTGTCCGATAGATAGATAGATAGATAGATAGATAGATAGATGGACGGACGGACGGACGGACGGACGGACGGACGGACGGACGGACGGACGGACGGACGGACAGATAGGTAGAGACAGATAGACAGAGAGATAGATAGATAGATAGATAGATAGATAGATAGATAGATAGATAGATAGATAGATAGATAGAGACAGACAGACAGACAGACAGACAGACAGACAGACAGACAGAGGGACAGATAGAAAAATAGATAGATAGATAGATAGATAGATAGATAGATAGATAGATAGATAGATAGATAGACAGACAGACAGACAGACAGACAGACAGACAGACAGATAGATAGACGAACGGACAAACGGACGGACGGACAGACAGATAGGTAGAGACAGATAGACAGACAGACAGACAGATAGATAGATAGATAGATAGATAGATAGATAGATAGATAGATAGATAGACGGACGGACGGACGGACGGACGGACGGACGGACGGACGGACGGACGGACGGACGGACGGACGGACGGACGGACGGACAGATAGGTAGAGACAGATAGACAGACAGACAGAGATAGATAGATAGATAGATAGATAGATAGATAGATAGATAGATAGATAGATAGATAGATAGATAGATAGATAGATAGATAGATAGATAGATAGATAGATAGAGACAGACAGACAGACAGACAGACAGATAGAAAAATAGATAGATAGATAGATAGATAGATAGATAGATAGATAGATAGATAGATAGATAGATAGATAGATAGACAGACAGACAGACAGACAGACAGACAGACAGACAGACAGACAGACAGACAGACAGATAGATAGATAGATAGTAGTTTTGGTTTGATTATTGCGTTGCCTTACCTGGTTAAACAGTAACTGCTGTGAACTGCTCCATTCATATGCATGTCCTTGAGGTCCAACTAGGTTCCGTACATACAAGTTCTCTTGATGGTTCCACCCATAAACATGTAGCTTTATTTTTAATTAAAATAGATTTTTTATAGGAATAGGACTTGTGTATTCGGATTTCATCTGATCATTTGTGTTCTGTATTCTCTCAGACACTTTTCCCTCATGAAAATTCATTACCAAGACTTCTTTAACTCTTAGCTCCACTACATTAGGCTAATAAGTGATCAGTGAGAGTAGCGAGGAAACTGTGGTTTACTACAGGCAAATTAATCTTGTCTCGGTTTTACTTCAGGCCGTGATGTTTGCACAGTGACCTTGCTATGGATTTTAGCAACGAGGTAGATTTTTCCAACAACAACAACAGCCGTAGCAGCAGCAACAACAACATCATCCTTCCTCTGTGGAAGAAGCGTGCCACGGACCAGGTCTCGAATGGCAACCTGAAGCCCAAACCAAGACCTTTGAGCTATCAGATTGATGGTGTCCTTATGACCGATTTCCCTGTGGAGGACAGCTGCTCTTTTACCGTCACACAACCTGCAGAGACGATCACCACTCCACAAAGCACCATGGTGATCAAACATGTTTTGAACAAACCTGCCCGTAAGACTCGTGTTGTAAGGAGCATTAGTATCGGGCACCTATCCAGTGGAAGCTTTTCTCTGGCAAGATTTAGATCAGAGAATAATAATAATGACTCCATTGACAATAACCAGGTGCCCCAAACCAACCTATCTACAAACACTCCCAATGGCCTAAGCAAAAAGGAGACCAAAAGAGACCGTGAATCTCTGAAGCGCCTGTCTAACCCATTTACCCTTATTTCTCAGAGGGAGCAAATTGTGTTCGGGGACCCATCCCCAATATCAGATAGGCAACCCCCACAGAAATCTGGCTCTCCTTCTCAGAATTCCCCTCAACAGTTTTCTTCTTCCGTGTCTCTTGGATCTTCTTCATCTCACAACTCCATGTCCAGCACTTCCTCCCTTTCTTCTTGCTCTTCTTCCTTCTCCTCTGTTCCCAGCACACCATCTGATCCCATAACTCCTCAATCTCTGTCTCCATCCGAATGCAAAACAGTAACTCCAAACAATTCTTCAAGCTCCTCCCAGTGTTCAGAAGTCAAGTCACCCATACCCAGCATGGTACTCAGTACCCACAGCCCCGCTGCATTGAAGATGGGCAGCCAGCAGCTCATTCCTCACAATCTGGCATCTGAGAAACGATCAGGCAAAACTATCCATTCTCTGGTCTTGAAAGACTCTTCCAAACGTTCCCTCCGGGCTCGGAGCATGGTGGAGAGTGGTGCCTTCTTCTCCAGCAGTAAGGATGTTCAAGAGGCAGATGGCGAGGATGTGCCAGGACTGTTCAGAAGAGGCCTGAGGTCAACATCTTACCGCCGGGCTGTGGTCAGTGGTGTAGACCTGGATGTTCCTTCAGACCTTCTAAAAGGGGTCCCAGAGGTGAAAGAAGGACCCAGGAGTCCACGACCAACCAAAAGCAAGGTGAGTTCAGCTTTACTGATATCAGAAGAGCTGATATCTAAATCCATCACTGAGCTCGATGCAATTCACATCTCGATGCATAGCCAACATTACGAATAAATAATAATAAAAAAAAAAAGATTAAATAAAAGCAGACGTTCTTTTAGTATTCTGTCTTTAGGAAGTTACAGCTCTACCTCTGCCATGTTAATCTGTATTTTATGTGACTCTCAGGAAAATCCTCGGTCTTCGTAGTGTTGTGATGCGCCATATTCACGTAGCAGCAGTGATGCTAAGAGAACGCGCTTTCGAGAAACAGTTTAGCGAGGAGAAATTAATCAATATATAAAATATAAAATATTGGTCACATTATTGGTCACTTTCCGAATCATAAAAGTATAGCGAACCTAGTTAATACTCACCACTTTTAGATTTTTAAAGAGATTCTACCTGGATCCTTTTCAGAAATGAAAAACTACTTTAGGGTTCTATGCAGAACTTTATTAATATTACCACAATTGGACAATATTCTCATTTTAATAATATTCTTATTGCAATTTGAAAACGCCTCCAGTTCTGGGTTTCTGGATTGGCACCTTTCTCCTCTGAATGAGAAACATCTTTTCCTACACAGACCCTTCAAGGTTTTTCCTAGGTCTAGGTGCTATCTATGCAAGCTAGAAATCGATACTCCGATGTAGGGTGCTATGTAGAACTTTGAAAAACTTAATATACCCTTGAGGGCGATTGATGTAACCACAAAGTCTCTTCTCTGAGAAAATCAGCATTTTTTTTGTAGAAAAAATGTGTTCAAACTAAAAACCTCAAGGATTATTCAGTAATTTCTGACTTCTGGATTTCTAATGATCTAATAATTTCTAACTAGAAAGCTGCAATTGAAGGAGTTTTTAGCAAGCTACATTGAATCTTTTACTGTAGGTCCAAACTAAAAAAAATTTAGGTAGCCTGGAGCCCTGCAATTGGATTGGTTGAAGGCTGTTGAAACTTTTATGTAGGGTTCAACATAGAACTTTTTCCTCTTTATGGGTGCTAGATGTAACTTTGTTTATGGTTCTGTAGTCGAAGAAAATAAAGCTACTTAAAATACCTTAAGAGGCTTCTGAATAATCATTAAACAAGAACCCTGCAGAAACTTTTTCAAAGGTAAGACCTTAAATCCTTTTTTAAACCAGTTTCCTGTAATAAAACTGTATGGAATATGTATCTTTTGATGGATGGAAGTATGAACTGAAACATGCTGGTAAAGTACAAGGTTATGTAGAATCCATATGCTGTGGAAAAACCTTATTAATCCGAAATCCTTCCAGCAAACCATATGACGAGAAATACGTTCGACTGTTTTGCCATTAAGCTTAAATCCACATTAAATATGAACCCGTGCATTGTTTAATTAGACTCAAACTGAGCACACGGCTAAAAGTAATTATGGCTTTGTTGATATTTTACTGGAGTGTTACATAACAGGTCGAGACACGCCTCTATTATGTTATAGGATTGACATTCATTATACGGTGTCATACATAACAAGTTGCACGATTTTCCTCTACTTGCACTCAAGTGTTACTATCAGAGAAAGTACCTCAACCTGAATCTCCTAAAAACTGAGCAGATCCAACAGGATGAACCATTTCCTGGTAATGTTGACACATTTCTAGAGTGCACAACATATAAAACAATCTCTCGAAATAGATTCCATCATCGTATTGTGACGTCAACACGGACTCCTGTCCCTCAACTTGTTCAGATCTTTAGACTTGGTCTAATTTTTCTTATCTAGAAAGATAAGCACTTCTGTAACTCATGCTAGATAATCATATCTTTTAAATAAAGTAACAGTACTGATAAATATGAATAAATCCAGAATGACGTCATGGAGTGGCCGTCATTTTTCGCCCTGTCGCCGCGTATAAAGAACGCTGATTAGGTTTGCTAGAGCAACAAAGCCTCCAGCGTCCTCAAATTAGCTCTGCCAAACACTTCCATGCAAGGCACAAAGGCCTACTAAAGGGGTCATAGAGGTCGAAGACCTGAAAGATTGCGAGGAGGTGGAAATGAACCGTGTCTGCTAATGTCCATTCTTCAGATTTTAACAGGCCGGTGTGAATGGAAGAACCAGAAGCAGGAAAAGACAAAAAAAAAATGGTGGATTTTAGCTTTAAATATTCCAATCAAGTTTAAGTTTGTCAGTGATCTTATTAAAGGAATCGCAAAGTTCGAATCAAGTTCAAATCCCAGCGCCACCAAGCTGCCATTGCTGGGCTTTTGAGCAAGGCCCTTAACGCTCAAGGGGAGGAAATCGTTGGCATAAACCCACTTCTTTAACAGACCGACCATTAGTTAATCTTTTATGTCTTCTTCAGGTTGGAGAGAAGAAGAGAATACAGAGCCAGAGGACATTTGATAGTGAAGGTAAGACCCCACTACACAATCTTAAATCCGATCTTCTCCGACTTTACCCAATGCATTATAAACCCATTCTGCTACAGAGGTTAAGTCAAAGCATTTACAATTTGCAAAAACCCCCAATGCACCTAGCACCCAGCAGAAATGCTAATTCACTGCTAAGAAAAGGACTTTGTACGCCAGTACGCATTTATTTATGGGTGTGGTTTACTTTCGTTTTTGTGCTGATATGAAGTGTACTTTGACCCGTCATTTTGTGAAGCTTGGTTCAGGTATTAGAAGACAGGAATGTAGTTTTCTTAGTTTATAACAATGGTGATGCTACCAGTTAGTAATTAGTGATCAGCAAACTTTTGCCTCTCTGATTTCTTATTGCTTGGTAACATCTCACATACACCTTCTATCACTCTGTTTAATTACAGTAAGCTCTCACAGAGGTAGTGCAATGGGCAAAAGTTTTGGGACACCTGACTTTTCCAGCCATATGTGGTTCTTCTCAAAACTGTTACCACAAAGTTAAAGGCACATAATTGTATAGGACGTCGTATAGGATGAGCTAGTATGAATTTTATGTCTCAGCATGACGACACCCCTGTGTTCATAAAGATATGCTTAACATGGGTTGGAGTGGAAGATCTGCTGCTATTGAACACCTTTGAGATGAATGTGAATCCTCACCTCACCTACATCAAGCGCCTGATTGTACTAACAATCTTGTGGCTGAATGATTCTCCACAAGCACACTCCAAAATCTAGTGGACCATCTTCCTAGAATGGTGGAGGTTTCAATAACAGCAAATGGGGACTCAATGTGGAAGGGGGGTGAAAGCACATATAATCTCCACAAACTTTTATCTAGTTTTTCAGGCAGATTTTGATAGCTCAACTTTCTTACCTTTAAACATTTATGCGTCTCACACTGAAGAGAACCATACATACAGTACACATATGTTCAGGTTTCTTTTGGTAATATTCGGTCCCTTTAAGTTTCTTGGGACCTTAGTAACCTTGATGCCTCTGCTAATAGTAAGAGTTCCCCACAGCTCCTTCTTGAAAATGTGTTTATTTTCTCTATTTTATGGCCGCTTAATGGCATTTCTTTTGTTTTCTAGATTGAATTTGAAAAGATCAGGTTTCATGTGCTTAGATTTCAAGGAAATGATAAACACATTTACGTGTTTATTTTAGCTATCTCAGGATTGTCTTCTCAAATGTCAAGGGAATGTGATTAAGTAGAAGTCATTTAAGGCAATGCTGCTAGTTTGTTAATAAACAGCTACCCTGTACCTATGTTTACTGCCCAGTGTTTTGGCACTATGTCAGTAAATTTGTATGCACTATATATTTGCATGTACATATACATATATATATATATATATATATATATATATATATATATATATATATATATATATATATATATATATATATATATATATATATATATATATATACATACACACACTATATAGTATTGGGTCACCTGGTCATAAGTACAATATGAAATATTTAAACATTGCATTCCACATTTCACAATTCACTCGTATAATTCCCTCCACTCTTCTGGGAAGATGTTCCACTAGATTTTGAAGTGTGTTATGGATATTTGTCTTCATCAGCCACAAGGGTATTACTAAAGGCAGGTACTGATGTAGGTGAGGAGACCTGGGGTGGAGTCAGCCTTCACATTCATCCCAAAAGTGTTCAGTAGGCATGAGATCAGAGCTCTATAGCAGCAAGATCTTCCTCTCCAAAACATGTAAACCATATCTTTAAGAATCTCACTTTGTGCACAGGAGCATCGCCATGCTGGAACAGGTTTTGGGTTTCCAAGTTCAAGTGAATGCAAAAGTTTATTATAGCGCCATCTAAATATGTCCTGTACAATTTGAGTGCTTTGTGGTAACATTTTGGAAAAGAACCACATATAGCAGGAAAGTTCAGGTGACCCAATACTTTTGGCAATATAGTGTGTGTGTGTGTGTGTGTGTGTGTGTGTGTGTGTGTGTGTGTGTGTGTGTGTGTGTGTGTGTGTGTGTGTGTGTTTGTTTGCCATATGTCTGTGTGTGTTTGTGTGTTGGTCTGAAGGTATTAAGTACAGCAGGGTAGGCTGAATTAATAGTGGGAATAGTGGGAGTGATCCATCCAACCCTGGATCCATTGCCTAATGCTTAAAAACAACGAATGAGCTTAAACAAGTGTTTTAAGCTGCTTGAAGCTGTTATTCAGGTGGATGTGTTTCATTTCTACAGAAGACGAGGTTCTGTATCAGAACTATCAGGAGAAAGCGTTGCATGATGACTCAGATGAGGATGCGGAATCCAGGGAGCCCAAAGCGGACGAGCGCATCGTGGTGCAGTATAAACCCATCCGGACGTCCTGGAGTCAGCTCAGTGTGGTGAGCCACAACAAACACACACATTGGAAACAGATTTCTGAACATTAAACACATGCACAGAATTTCTGAGGGAAAGCAGGTTAAAGGTTTCATGAGCCTTCACATACAAATATCATGCCATGTTGTCACCTTCCAGCTCCAGGGCTCGATCCTGAGCTCAGGTTTCTTCCTGTTTGGAGATTTAAGTGTTCTCCCTGTGTTAGTGCAGGTTATTCGATTTTCTCTCAGTATCCTCTTCAATCCTGATCAGTGCATCATGTAGTTGTTTGTGACACTCAGTGATAAGCCTTTTGTGATTACATTTTACTGTAATATCCACACACACACACACACACACACACACACACACACACACACACACACACACACACACACAGACACACACACAGACACACACACAAACTGACATACACCTTAACACAAAACCAAAGCACCTCATACCTCATAAATTCTGTCATCGCACAACATAAGCACACACACACACACACACACACACACACACACACACACACATACACACACACACACACACACACACACACACACACACACACACACACACACACACACACACACACACACACACACACACTCAATCAAGGTGTTGTTATAACCCATATGCACACACTCATACACACGCTCATACACACGCAAGAAGAAACACGGTCATGAAGTTGAGGAATGCTGGGACTACGAGGAATGTGGTTCAGTCCAGTCGCACGGGAGTCCCAATTATAACCACCCTGAGAGAGAGAGAGAGAGAGAGAGAGAGAGAGAGAGAGAGAGAAAGAGCCAGAAAGAGAGAGAGAGAGAGAGAGAGAGAGAGAGAGAGAGCACATCATGCGTGGTTCATACTCTCACGTGGTTCATGTGCAGTTCATACGTGGTTCATGTGCTGTTCATGCGTGGTTTATACTCTCACGTGGTTCATGTGCTGTTCATGCGTGGTTCATACTCTCACGTGGTTCATGCGCGGTTCTCACGTGGTTCATGCGCGGTTTATCCTTAATTTTTGCAAACCAAAAGGTGCATTTCTCAAAACAACACATTGGATTTCTTGCAAAAGCCTGAACGTTTCTCAAAATCCTCAGTTCATCTCTCAAAAGTAAGTATTTGTGTGAATGAACATCTCATTCCCATCAGAATGACACGTCCTTTTTTCATTGTACACAAACAGGATCGTCTAAATGTTTACTCGTGTTGTCAGTATGACGACACACAGTTTCATTTCCTCATGTAAACTACGGTTTTGATTACAGTAACGAGGTTGAATTTCTTATTTATGGTAGATTTAAATTTCATCAGCACTTTAGCAATTTATTTATTTGACTGCATATTTAATATATTGATTGCATGAGACCAGACAGGATTCACACTTTTACTGTACTGTAATCGTGTCTGTTTGTTTCCTGGTTGTTCATCCATTTTCAGAAATTGTAATTCTGTGTTTTGCTCTCTTGCTAATTGAAGGTTCACGAGATTCACCTTTGACCTGTTTCAGAGGACTTGTTGATTATTGGTTAATCTGATGCCGTACACGCCTTCATTAATGACATTCAAGATTCATTTGCATGATTAATCAATTCAACACATTTACATTAAAAAGTTTCATAGAGATTTTAGATCACAGATTCTGACAACTGGTTTAACCATTTAGTACACAATGACTTACACAATGAACTGATGCTGAGATGTTTTTGGGGGTTAAAACTATTCAGGTGAAACCAGTATAATATATTTTGATCTACATGAACATAAACAACTGATAATGTAGGAAACATCAAACACTCGTACACAATTGATTAAATGATGTACCAAAGTGTTCGCAATTTGATCAAAGCGACGAGAAATTGTTCTTATGATGAGCAAAAGTGACGACATGATGTGCAGGTTGAACAAGTAGTTTTGAGAATTTCATTTCGGATCTGAGAAACGCTCCAAAGCAACTGAGAAAAACTGTATTACTTTATCATTACTGAGTGAGACAAGTAGTGACTCTGACTGGCTTTTAGAGAGACATTTGGACAAAAGGAGTCCAAATACACTTAGATAAGAGGAGGATATAATGCATTTGAATGAATTTCTGATGGACAGACAGAGAAACATATATAATTACATTTTAATTAAATTTTTAAAGAGAGAGAGATAGAGAGAGAGAGAGAGAGAGAGAGAGAGAGAGAGATACAAAGATTTTTTATTAAACACAAATGGTGATTATTATTATGTCTGTAATCTTGGGATAAATCAGATTTTAGAGAATCTGAGAGAGTCACAGAAGCTGAATGAAAAGTGAGAGGGAGAGAAAGAAAGGAAGAAAGAAGAAAGGCAGAGAGCTACTACATCCTCAGGGAACTGGCTCCAGTCAGGGCACGGCTCCAGCTCCTCACTCAAATTCCGACACTTTCTCCCCCGTGGAAAAAATGCAGAAAATGTGGAAGGCTGGAGCGCATGTGAAGCCTCCTATTTGTGGAATTATGTAATCTGGTTGAAGGCTGGAATGGTGGGAGACTTTAATGATGTTTTCCATTTTGCCGCTTCGTTCTGGGCCACCTTAGGCCGGAATGTTCTGGAAACGTCCCAGTAACACATGAAGAGAGAATCATGTGAGTGTGTGGAAAAAAGTGAAAACGTGGGGGATGTGGGGGAAACAGATGGGTGCAGTGGTGTGGACGTGGACGCAGTGTACTGATGCAACACTACAGACAAGGATAGGAAGAGAAGAGTTAATGTTGACTTTGTGTGTACGTGGAAGAGGTGTGTGTCTCTTTTTGCGTGTGTCTCTTTCTGAGTGTGTGTCTGTGTGTGTGTCACTTCCACTGTGCGTTTATGTGTCTCTTCCACTGTGTGTGTCTCTTTCTATGTGTGTCTTTTCTACAGTGTGTGTCTCTTTCTATTTGTGTCTTTTCTACTGTGTGTGTCTCTTTCTATGTGTGTCTCTTCCACTATGCGTGTGTGTCTCTTTTTGTGTGTGTCTTTTCCACTGTGCATGTGGTTGTCTCTTTCTGTGTGTCTCTTTCTGAATGTCTGTCTCTGTGTGTGTGTGTGTGTGTGTGTGTGTGTGTGTGTCTCTCTCTCTCTCGGTCGTGTGTGTCTTTCTGTATGTCTGTGTGTGTCCTTTTCTGCTTCTATCTGTGTGTGTGTGTGTGTGTGTGTGTGTGTGTGTGTGTGTGTGTGTGTGTGTGTGTGTCTTCTGTGTGTGTCTCTTTTTTGTGCCTCTCTTTGTGTCTTTGTGTGCATCATGTGTCACGCTGTCTCTTTCTATGTGTTTGTGTGTGTATCTGCTTAGTGTGTATGTGTGTGTGTGTGTGTGTGTGTGTGTGTGTGTGTGTGTGTGTGTCCCTGTGTGTGTGTGTGTGTGTGTGTGTGTGTGTGTGTGTGTGTGTGTGTGTGTGTGTGTGTGTGTGTGTCCCTGTGTGTGTGTGTGTGTGTGTGTGTGTGTGTGTGTGTATGTATTCAGTGTTTTGGCAGGGCACTGTTTTAGGCTTTTGTCTACACAAGAAGCCAGCACAGGTGTGTTTATCTGACAACACACACACACACACACACACACACACACACACACACACACACACACACAAACACACACACAAACACACACACACCCCACAGGTTGGGAAAGTAGCCGAACTGTTGGATTCACATGGGGATGAAGTCCATCCTGCTAAGAAACGCTTTTATTCATGGACGTGTGTGTCGAAAAAACCTGCCAGTGGAAACGTAGGGATCGTGAAGATCTGCTCTGAGGGGGATAATCTAACGTTTCTAGTGAAGGATTAGATGTTTTTTGGGGAATGTTGTGAAAAGCCTCGGCTTTCATCCCCGTATCATGTCTCCAGGATTATTCAGTTAAAACTCATTGAAAATTTCTTGATCCTACATCTTTCATCCCAGAACCCAGAAATCCATCAGCACGAATCAAAGTCAGGGACTTTTATGGGAAATTTTTCAAATGCATCAAGGAATCAAGAGTTCAGAAACGTCTAGAGGTGATGTGTCCTACTTTCGACACCTAGGCTCCAAATGTAATAAATGCACTGATTCACCGATTCGCATCGGTGCGTCGGCATAAGATGTGATGCATCGATTTAAAAAAGTGTGTATCGAATACAAGTCGGCTTTTGTATTGCAATGCATCGTTTTTAACATATTTATAAAGGTAAAAAAAAAAAAAGCTTTATTTATATATACTGTATTATTAGTAGACTGCATTTCGGTGCTGTGTATCTGTGTATCTGTGTATTCATCACTTAATTACTTTAACATGAAAGAGGACACTAGCAAATGAAACCCAGCAAACAGAATCTACCAAATGAGAAGTTTTTCTGTATGACATCACAGATTTTTATAAACCAGTTTCCTTCCCAGAGAGCCCTGGAGGTGTAACCTGATCTTCTCTCCTGATTCTTAGTTTCGGTTACCACTTGGTTTGTCGGAAAGATCTAGTTTTCTGTGGTGAGCAGAGAAACGATCGGATGCTGATCCTGATGTCATCACCAGATATAGGCGGGTACTTTGCATTTGGGTAACCCAGCCATTAGGGAGGCACGAGGCTCTTAGTGCTGGTCCCAAACCCAGATGAATTGAGATGGTTGCGTTAGGAAGGGCATCCAGCGTAAAACGTGCCAAATCAAATATGTGGATCATGAATCAGAAATTCATACCGGATCGGTCGAGGCCTGGGTTACCAACAACCACCACAGGTATCGTTAACCAACAGGGTTCCAGTGGAAATTGGGCTACTGTTGGCCGAAGGAGGAGAAGGAGAGGAGGAACACTTTTACAGAGACAGCAGGGAAAGAAGAAGTGTAGGAGAGTGGAGGTTAAATGTTGGTACTATGACTGGTAAAGGGAGAGAGGTAGCTGATATGATGGAGAGAAGAAGGGTAGATATGTTGTGTTTAGGAGACCAAGGAGTAAGGCCAGGAACATTGGAGGTGGGTTTAAACTGTTTCACCATGGTGTAGATGGAAAGAGAAATGGTGTAGGGGTGATTCTGAAGGAATACAGTAGTAGGAGTACAGTAAGAGTGTAGTGGAGGTGAAGAGAGTTTCTGATAGGGTGATAAACGTGAAGCTGGAAGTTGAAGGGGTAATGATAAATGCCATCAGTGCTTATGCTCCACAAGTGGGCTGTGAGATGGAGGAGAAAGAACAATTCTGGAGTGGTGAAGAGTGTAACTAGGAATGAAAGATTGGTGATTGGGGCAGACTTCAATGGCCATGTAGGTGAAGGGAACAGAGGTGATAAGGAAGTGATGGGTAGGTGTGGCCTTAAGTAGAGGAATGTGGAATGGAGGATGGTGGTAAATTTTGCTAAAATGATGAAAATGGCAGTGGCGAAAACTTATTTTAAAAAGAAGCAGCACAGGGTGGCGTATAAGAGTGAAGGAAGGTGCACACAGGTGGACTATATTCTATGCAGGGGATGCAGCCCGAAGGAGATTGGAGACTGTAATGTGTTGGCAGGGGACAGTGTAGATAGACAGCGTCGGATGGTGGTCTGTAGGATGGCTTTGGAGGTGAAGAAGAAGAGGAGGAGTGTGAGGACTGAAAGAAGAATAAGATGGTAAAAACTGAAGGAGGAAGACTGTATGGTGATGAAGATGGTGAAGCAGGAAGTGGATAGGATTAGTAAGGAGGAAGTGAGAGCGGCGATTAAGAGGAAGTCGGTTGGACCAGATGACATATCGGTAGAAGTATGGAGATGTTTAGGAGAGATGGCAGTAGAGTTTTTACCCAGATTGTTTAACAAGATTCTGAAAGGTAAGGGGATGCTTGAGGAATGGAGAAGTAGTGTGCTGGTACCGATCTTTAAAAGTAGAGGGGGTGTGCAGACCTGCAGTAACTACAGGGGAATTAAGTTGATCAGTTACACCATTAGGTTATGGGAAAGAGTAGTGGAAGCCAGGCTGAGAGAAGAGGTGACCATCTGTGTGCAAAAGTATGGTTTCATGCCGAGGAAGAGCACCACAGATGCATTATTTGTTTTGAGGATGTTGATGGAGAAGTATAGAGAAGGTCAGAAGGAGTTGCATTGTGTGCTTATGGATTTAGAGAAAGCGTACGACAGGGTGGAGAGAGGAGTTGTGGTATTGTGTGAAGAAGTCAGGTGTGGCAGAGAAGTATGTGAGGGTGGTGCAGGACATGTATGAGGACAGTGTGACAGCAGTGAAGTGTGCAGTAGGAACGGATTGCATCATGGTTTGCGGATGATATTGTGATTTGTGGTGAGATTAGAGAGCAGGTTAAAAAGAGCCTGGAGAGCTAGAGGTACGTGCTGGAGAGGTGGAGGTACACGCTGGAGAGAAGGGGAATGAAACTCAGTAGGAGTAAGACAGAGTACATGTGTGTAAATGAGAGGGAGGGCAGTAAAGTGGTGTGGTTGCAATGAGAAGAGGTGGAGAAGGGGGCGGAGTTCAGGTACCTGAGGTCAACAGTGCAAAGTAATGGAGAGTATTTTAGAGAAGTGAAAAAAAAGACAGCAGGCAGGGTGGAGTGGGTGGAGGGGAGTAACAGCAGGAGTGATTTGTGATAGAAGAGTATCTGCAAGAGTGAAAGGGAAAGTTTATAGGACTGTGGTGAGACCTGCGATGTTGTATGGTTTAGAGACAGTGGCATTGAGTAAAAGACAGGAGGTGGAGCTGAAGGTAGCAGAGCTGAAGATGTTGAGATTTTTATTGGGAGTGACGAGGATGGACAGGATTAGAAACAAGTTTATTAGAGGGACAGTGCATGTAGGACGTTTTGGGGACAAAGTGAGAGGTGAAATTGAGATGGTTTGGACATGTACAGAGGAGGGACATGGGGTATATCGGTAGAAGAATTCTGAGGATGGAGCCAACAGGAAGGAGGAGAAGAGGAGGACCAAGAAAGAGGTTTATGGATGTGGGGAAGAAAGACATGCAGGTAGTTGGTTTGAAAGAGGCAGATGTAGAGGACAGTGTAGTATGGAGAAGGATGATCCGCTGTGGCAAATCCTAATGGGAGCAGCCGAAAGAAAAAGAAGAAGAAGCAGACTTTGCCTTCAGGTGCTTGTTTTGCTTAGGTGGAGATCAAACCAAAGTTCAGACATTGAGAACATGTTGCTTGGAAACATTTAATGGAGAGCTCATGCTGCTGAACCTCTGTGTTTCTGTATGTCTTCCGTGTCCTGTTTTTCTCCATCTGTTTTTTTTGTCCTGCATGTTTGCTGAAGGTTCTTGAGGATATGATCCACAGTGAGCTGGTAGGTGTGTGTGTGGGTGGGGGTTGGGGGATTGGGGGTCTGGGGGCGGATTGGGAGGGGGCTATGCATTTCCTATACACCAAACCCAGACTGCTGTCTGAATTGAACAAAGAGACAATTATTCACATCCGATTCCACCTTTACCTCCCGAACACTTAACTGGCCCGGGTTTGGGATCAGATTTCACTTTATGTAATTTTCTCAGCATTTAAAAAATCTACATTTTAGGTCTTAAAATGTCTTAAATTCACTGTTCTAGTTCTTAAATAGGTCTTAATTTTTCAATGTCCCTGTAAAACCAACTCTAACGCCCATTGAAAGTGCAGCACTTTAAAATGTTTGTTTTTCTTTGTTAGCATCTGTTATTGGAGTGAATCTCTTTCGTATTGTACCACAAACGTAAAACTGATTTTATATTTCAGTTATGGGGAAGTACAAGTTTAGTTATACTTGGCTTAAATAAAATGAATTTAGGGCTCGGTTAGGGCCAGTTGCTAACAACCTATTTGCTCTCAAGGTTTCTTCCTCATACCATCTCAGGGAGTTTTTCTTTGCCACAGTCACCACATGGCTTGCATATTAGGTACAAACTTACAATTATAAAGAACTTATAAATTTTTTTAAACAGCTTTATCTCTGTAAAGCTCCTTTGAGACGATGTCTATTGTTTAAAATTGAATTGAATTATTTGATTTATTAGTAAGAGGTTATCCAATGGAGGTGTAGACGGGTGATGAAGACTCTGTACATCATGCTACAAAAACATAATGTGAAGTGTTTTCAGTACTGCAGCTGCATTGTTCAAATGCCAAACATCACAAGGAACACCATCATGTCACACACCCAGTTGTTGTGCCCATGTTGACAGGTTACAGTTTACAAAAAACAAGTAATGTTCAGTTATTATTGAGCTTCATAACTACAATAATGCAATATTAAATGGTGGAGCCTTACTAAGTGTGTGTGGAGTGTACTAAGTTATATTAAACAGTAGCTTCAGTACTCTTCTGGTCAGTAACATGCATGTATCAGGTCGGGTTCAGTGGTCAATGCTCTCCTGAAAGCGTGTATAACTTTCTTTTGGATTCTTGAACGGCTAATGTATGTAGGTCAAAGTCATTCATGGAGAAAAGTGGAACAAATATGTTGATGGATTTGCTATTATGATCAATTCTGACTTAAACTTACACTGAACAGTCATAACTTTATGGCCAGCAATCAGGCATAACCTTATGATTACCTGCCTAAGATTTTGTTGATCCTGTTTTGCTGCTAAAACAGTTCTGACTTGTCGATCATGAACTTCTTCAGCAGTTTGAGCTACAGAAGCTTGTCTGTTGGATCGCCCACGACCCTATCGCCGGTTCACCACTGTTCCTTCCTTGGAGCACTTTTGATGGATACTGACCACTGCAGACCAGGAACATCCCACAAGAGCAGTTTTGGAGATGCTCTGACCCAGTCGTCTAGACGTCAAAATTTGTTCAACTCACTTAAATCCTTACGCTTGGCCATTTTTCCTCTTCTAACATCAACAAAGGACAAAATGAGGACAAAATGTTCACTTGCGGGACAAAATGGACAAAATGTCCATATGAGGACAAAATGTTCACTTGCTGCCTAATAAATAAATCCACCCACTAACAGGTGCCATGATAAAGAGATAATCAGTGTAATTCACTTCACCACTCATAATGTTATAATGCCATAATGTTATGCCTGGTCAGTGTTTATTGTCTTTTAATTTGACGTGATAAAAAATTTGATGTGAAAATGAAAAAAAAAAAAAATCATGTTTAATAATGTTAGATGTTTTTTTTTGAGAATTTATTATTGGATATAAGTTATATTAGTAATATTATTATTAGCCTCCATCACCCAAAAATCATCAGGAACATACTGTATTCATATCAGTTTTCTTGGTTTAAGTTTTTTTTCGATGCTATTTTTTAGATCAGCCCCGAGCTACATTAGTCTCCATTTGTCTCCATTTTCAGTTTCGGTGTTCAGAGGGTCCTGAAAGATTTTCCGTCTGGGAATTTTTATTTTAGTGTGTCACTAGTATCAGATTTTGTCCCACTTTGGTATTGTATTGCATTTGAGGTATATTATATTGTCTGTCTGCAGATGCATATGCAGAAGCTATATGACGTTAAAGAAAGATCTGTTTAGGTTTTTGACAGTGTGTTCCTGTCATATCCCTCTCGGTTATGGTTGGATCCATTGGCAGGGTAATTTGAGTCCCTTCTCTGATTTTCTGTGTGGCATTAGATAAAAACTGCTCTGCGGTTTTGGGCGCTCCTGATCCAGGAAGTTTTTGTTTAGGCACAAAGCAGCAGCAGCTTTTCATTCTGTTGCCTTGTTTTCCTGCCCTGGTTATGAACGAACAGTATGAGGCTCAGGTGCCTGCATTTTCTCTGGAGAGAAACCTGATCAGGGAAACACTTTTATTTCAGCCTGTTCACTCGCACATAATCATTAGCGGTCATTTGAGTATCATTACATGCTCGTTCTGTACAACACCCCAGCTCCAGCTACTCCCAGATAGGAAGCTGGGGTGAGGTAAATCAGTGAAGTAAAAATGTGAGGTAAAAATTCTGTAAAAACCTGGCTTACATGAGAATGCTAACACCAGGTGTGTGAATGAAGCCTTGTTCCAGCTAACTAATATCTGATTCATCCACCTTTAGTTTTTAGGGGTTCTTCAGGATTTCATTGAAGCGATGTTCTTCTCCTCCTCCTCATTTTGAGTTTCTGTCATAGTTTCTTAGCAAAATATCCATAAAGTCTTTGGATAGAGTCAATTTCCCCGGCCTGATTTTAGCAATCATTAGCAATGGTAATTAGCACAGAAGCTAAATAGCTAGATATGTACACATCTCTGTTGAATTCTCCCTCTTTAGCAGCACACCTTCAATGTTGCTTTCACACTTATTAGCCTGACAAGTTTACCAAGCTAAGGTTATAGCCAAATATATGAGAATTTTATTTAGCCCTAGCAAGCTAACAATAATCACATTGTGTAAAGTTTGCGAACGTGATTGGATAATCACAGTCATTTAAACCCAGTGCTAACAAGCTAGCTCACATAAAAACTGTGTATTCAATAATTAGCTAGGTTTGATCGCTCTAAGCTAAAATTTGGTTGCTTTGTAAATGCACTTTATTAGCAAGTTGGCTAATATTTGGTTATATAATGTAATTATAAGCAAGTTGCCGAAACTCAAGCTAACGGTGTTTTAAGTCGAATGGGATCTTGTGCTTGTGCTAGTCAGAGTTTAATGCTTCATTCTGCTTTTTCTGGTCTTTTTTCCAGGTGAAAAAAAGTGGAGCGTGTGACAGGCTGAGTCCAGAGGAATGCAAGAGACAAGAGGTAATGTGCTTCTCGTCATCCTTTTTATAGTCTTCTAAATTCATTCTTGTTTCTCTCCGTCTATCCCCCTCTCTTTCTCTGAGTGCTTCAAAACGTACCACTTTGTACAGCTGTTTTTTGTTGGAGAGCGCTTGAGACCAAGCCGATACAAGAATGTGTGTGTGTGTGTGTGTGTGTGTGCATGCTCTTATACTATTCAGCATTGTCTCTCCTGCATCCATTTAGTAATCGCTATCCATTTGAGATATGTGTATTAAACCCATAAATCATACCAAGTGTAAACATTAGAGCCAATAAACAAACGTAGCGTCCTGCTCAATAATAAACACGCCCTAATATAGCCCGAACGGATCGACCTTGCATTTCCCAAGCGACATTAAGGCTCATATCGTTGTCAAACACGGCGATATAAAACATTGCAACATGATCGCCAGGAGCATTAAAACAGGATTCAGCTTTTCCCTTCAGAGCTGTCAGAGAAAAGCAACTCGTTTTGTAAGTTTTACAGCAGAATCAAAAGAGGATTGAAATCATCTCCCAGTGCTCCCCCCCAATGTTCTCCTGAAGGCTTCGCTGGAAGGGTGGAGTCAATTTTTTTAAATAATTACATTTCTATTATTTGGAAGACGCCCTTATTCAGAACTACTTACATTTATTTCATTCGTACAGCTGAGTAGCTACAGGGTTATGGGCCTTGCTCAGGGACCCGTGAGTGGCAGTTTGGTGTGGCTGAGATTTGAGCTCATTACCTTCTCATCCAAATAAAATGCCTTAACCACTAAAACTATACTTCTAAATATATAGTGGAAATGCAATGTGAAATTCAAATCCCGGGCATGTTTTGGAGTCTTAATAACAAGAATATCAGAAACCATAGATCGATTTAGGAGGGATTGCTGAGTTTTCGACTCTGATTGGTCAAAAGATTTTATGAATTCTTTAAAACAGCAGCTTTGACAGTTGTTTGAAAGTTGTCTGAGGTTTATATCGACTTGAGCAACACATCATTTGCGGTGACTTCTTGTTGCATGTTAATGGATTTCTACACTTCTATTTTGTGCCTATTTTTTTATTACGTCTCGTTGTTTGCCTTTTAAATTTCTCAATTAATTTGCACTGTATATATATATATATATATATATATATATATATATATATATATCTTCCCGTGGGCTCACCACCTGCAGGAGGGACCGTAAGGGACGGTGCTGTGAGGATTGGGCAGCAGGCAGGGGCCTGCTTAGACTGCTGCCCCCGTGACCCAAATTACGGATAAGCGGGAGAGAATGAATGAATGAATGAATATATATATATATATATATATATATATATATATATATATATATATATATATATATATATATATATATAAAATTCAAAGTGTAGCTCCAGTGGTTTAGGCATTAGACTTGGATCAGAAGGACACTTTTGTGCTCCTGAGCAAGGCCCTTAATGCCTTCTGGTTTCTAGGTCATTTAATAAGTGCTTTATTGTTGAAGTAACTTTTTCAAGAAAGTCGAGGTGAAGAAACGACTGCTGTAACATAAGTGGTGCAAGGAACTAACCGGTTCTTGGATGTTCCACAACATGAAATATAATTATAACTGGTTCAAAAATATGATTTGTTTATGTAATAAATACAAAGAGGAACAAGACACACTGTTTTTGGAAAGTGGTAGCTCAGTGTTTAAGGTTCTGGGTCACTGATTAAAAGATCAGGAGTTCAAGCCACAGTATTGCATAGCTGCCACTCTTGGGCCCTTGAGCAAGGCCCTTAATCCTCCATGCTCCAGGGGTGGTGTATCATGGACCCCAGCTTCACAACATTGCTGGGATATGTGGAGAAAAGATTTCACACTGCTGTAATTTATATGTGAGTAAATGAATCTATCCTGCTCTACTCCTGGAAGTAACGATCATGATCTTATGGCCACATGTGTATTTATTGGACTGATTTACTTGCATGATGCATTAGCTAGATAATAGCAAACAAATGTTCTTATGAAACCACTTTGTAAAACCCACATGTGTGGAAATCATCAGCATCGGATCAATACCACACCCTGCATGAGAGAAAAATGAAAAACACCGTCCATGGGTCATAAAAATCTAGAAGTGAAATAAAAATCTTGAATGATGAAGAAATTCCCAGGCCGACCATTAGATTACAGCTGCGGTGTTACGGTGTGTGTTAAATCTGTTGTTTGTGTCACAGGCGATCTTCGAGGTGATCTCGTCCGAGCATAGCTACCTGCACAGCCTCATGATCCTCGTCCGTCTGTTCAAGAACTCGCCGGAGCTCAGCGACACCATGACCAAGACGGACCACCACCACCTCTTCTCCAACATTGTGGATGTGTGTGAGGCTAGCAAAAAGTAAGATCCTCGTTCCCTTTCTATTCGAGCAAAGAAGAACCGCAAACCAACAACATACACATAAATATTTGATTAATTTGGTTTGCTCAATTCTTTCTTTTTTCGTTCATCTCCAAAATGGCGCTTGTACCTGCTGCCACATACGTACACTCTATTGCCAAAGGTTTGTGGACACCTGAACTTTCTTTCCATAGGTTCTTCTCCAGACTGTTACCACAAAGCTGTAGGCACACAATTGTATAGGACGTCTTTGGATGCGGTATATAAAGTGACGTTCACTTGAACTTGGAAACCCAAACCCCAATTTCTTGAGGTTAAGGTCAGAGCACTATAGCAGGCCATTTTAGATCTTCCAAACCCATGTAAAGCATATTGTAATGAAGCTGGATTTGTGCACAGGAGATTTGTTATGCTGGAACAGGTTTGGGTCTCCAAGTTCAAGTAAAGGGAAAATTTTATGCATCCAATACAAGTGTGTACCTCCAACATTGTGGGTAACAGTTTGTGGAAGAACCACTTATGTCTGAAAAAAACAACAACAATGGGTGTTATACTTTTGCGCATGTAGTATATTTGCCAAAATCACAAATATTTTGAAAAAGCCAGCGCACATTTTGGTGTAGGTTCGACTTCTCGGCTTTTGTCGTCCACAAAATCCTGGTGTTTAATCAACGCCAGCTCGATGCCATCTCTCTGTGGTTTGTGCCTGCTTTCATGTAATCTGTTCTGTGCCAGCTGGATTTCTAGAGAGCGTGTGTCTGATGCAAACCTGTAGCTGGTTACACAACGCAACACTCATGTATTAACAGGTCTGAACTTTGCCTCCAGTAGCTGTCACCTTATTTCTCCACTTTTCTTATATTCTCTACTGTTTACCAGTACAGTCCTAATGATAACTAAGTGCATCTAAATTCTTTGAATCTGATTGGTCAGAAGGTTTTGTATTTTCTATGATAGTAATGCAGCAGATTGTAAGAGTTTCTATAGTAAAAGCTTATATAACCTAAGACCAATATTACATGGATAATGGATATTTTATTTTGGAAAGGAGCCTTTAATGTTGTAACAGTTTGAGGTGCAGCTGTTTTTACGGGGTTCTTTTAAAAAAGAAAGTGAAAAATTGAGTATTTATATCTGCAGTTAGCTAAGTGATAACGGGAACAAACTTTTTACCACTCCATAGATTATAGATTATAGAAGAAAAGAAAGAAAGAAAGAAAGAAAGAAAGAAAGAAAGAAAGAAAGAAAGAAAGAAAGAAAGAAAGAAAGAAAGAAAGAAAAAGGAAGGTGGTTTATGTCATATGTAGTTCACAGCACAGTGAAATTCTTTCTTCACATATCCCAGTGATGTTAGGAAGCACTGAGGTTTGAGGGCCTTGATCAGGGGCCCCAAGAAGCCTAATGGGGCTTATAACATGAAATGTAACAATAAATGGATAAAATAAAGATATTAGGTATTAATTATTTAAAAGAAAAGCATTGGCAAAATAAGAGAATAATACACTTTCACATATTTTCATGTCTTTTTCTTAAATCTAGCGTTATTAACTAAGCTCTTCCGCTCTACAGCTCTTCAGTTTTACCGTATGAGTTCATCTGAAGCTTGAGTCACCTGCCGTAGTTCGATTAAAGTCGTGTAAATATTATCTCAGTTCGAGCAACGCTGCTAGCCGAAGCTTGGCAGAGGTTTGGGAGCGACCATAATGATCTATAGCCTGGATTTCCCTGGCACAAGTCGGCGTGGCGTCAGTGATGTATCTGAAACGAGTCACGGCACGAGAGGCACAATGACTTTTCTACTGTTATTGATGAGAAGTGAACGTCCAGCATTTGCAGCAGGTATGAATAAAGTAGATTCTACTTTCTCATGATGTCACATGATTTTTGGGTTCGAATAGAAAAGCCTGAGCTCGATCCTGCTGCTGTTTATCACACAAGCCTGGAAAGAGCTGGCTTCCACTGACGAAAGAAAAACATTGAAAAGACTCTCACTGACGTTTGAAGGGATTTTGTTATGGAAGTATCACAGAGCTCACCTCTCAACATCCTGTATTGTAAGAAGAACGATTACGTTAATGAAGACGCATGGTCATATTGCCCTGGGCTGTTCTCAGGTCAGGAATTAAAAAGGATTATAGATTCCATGAACATCCTGTTTGGCGAGTGTGTGTGTTCTCTAACACACCGTGACCTCGGAGCGAGATAAGCCGTGTTCACACTCCCAGTTGTGTTTACTCACCATGTTTCGGCGCCTGATAATGTACCCGCATGTGTATTTCCTCGAAATCCAATTGAAGATATTGCATGCTTCGTGATCCACCGTGAAGTCCTCTTCATGTCTTGGATAAACTCTCTGTGGTATCTGAAACAATCATTTGGACCACCATCATCCAGCTACAAGGAGGCATGAACATCTTTCAGTCATGTCACCCATGAACCTATTGGTAGGTTCAAACCATCAAGTGTTAGTTTGAGTTTTGGGGCGTGGCTCATAGCTAGTTTTCGCTGAAATTACCTACTAGTGGTTTCCTTATTTGTGAGCAATAGAAACCTGCCTGCATACACACACACACACACACACACACACACACACACACACACACACACACACACACACACACACACACAATGTGCATTGCAATATCACAGCCATGTGATAATAAATATCCATCCTGTTTAAATATGAATCTTGACATTGAGCATGTGATCTTCAACAGCATATGAGTTTAGGTAGCTCAAAAGGTCATGAGTTTAAATCCCAGCATCCAACAAGCTCCTCCTTAACCCTCTAATGCTCAGTTATATATATATCTCTATCAGTAAAAATGAGATCATTGTAAGGCGAAACGTCTCTTGGAGCACTGGCTTATGAAGGTCGGCGCTCCCTGTGACTGTGCGTGCTGCTATCTGTTGGCATGTTACAAAACTAGTCTCGAAACTTTTTTGATACCACCTCGTACATGTAAATGCACACGACATCAAAGCATCAAAGGATTTATCTATTGAATTATCTTAACCTAACAAAAGCAATGCATTCTGGGGCTGCTTCCAAGGGTCCATGTTCTCAACGTGGCATTTTTCTTAGAATTTTTTTCCTTTTTATTTAAATGTACAATTTTAGTTATATTTTAACCTTTTTTTTTTTTTTTTTATGAATATAATTCATACAGTTTTAAACCCTGCTTTTACATGTGTCTGATTTTTTTTTTTTTTTATAATAAACATAAAAGTATTTGGGCCATCACTGTCCAAAAAATATGTTTGTAACCAAAGTGCAAAAAACACATTTGAGTCCATTTTCTTTTTTATTGATCCTCCGATGCCAGAGCAAACAGGATTGAATAAAACAGTGCATACACACACACACACACACACACACACACACACACACACACACACACACACACACACTTTTCTCAGAGAAGGGCAAGTACAAGAGTGGGAGTCTGGACCATTATTTGCGAAAAAAAAAAGGCAGGAAGGAGAGAGAGAGAGAGAGAGAGAGAGAGAGAGAGAGAGAGAGGAGAGAGAGAGAGAGAGAGAGTGAGAGAGAGAGTGAGAGAGAGAGAGAGAGAGAGAGAGAGAGAGAGAGAGAGAGAGAGAGAGAGAGAGAGAGAGAGAGAGAGAGATATTACTGCATTGCTGTGTATTTCCAGCATTACACCAGTAAAGTATAATGGACTCCTGACTGATGAGAACAACATTACATACTCCCATAAACAATCTGTGTAGCAACTCTTCCACAACAGTTACACACCACCTCATTATTTATATATTATATGAATTATTGATATATGCCAATTCTTTATTTATTCGTTTATTTTGTGTTTATTGCTGTGCAAGGGGACTATTTTTAAGGTGATAGTATGTAAACATAAATAAATAAAACTTTTAATACCATCTCGTATGTATATATATATGAATTCTGTATATGAATCGCTAATTAATTATGCAGGGTTATTTTTTAATGTGAAATCAGTAGAAAGTCAATAGAAAATATGAATTCTGCATGTTCCTTTTGTTTATATGTAACAAACTGCGCAACTTTATATTTCTGTGAAAAGACTATATTAAATGTGAAGATGATGAAATCTGATTAATGAAGCTCTGCATGAGGGAAGTGGTAGCTCTATAGTTAAAACATCAGACCTCTGATCAGAAGGTTTTGAGTTCAAACCCCAGCACCTGAAAACTGCCACTGCTGGGCCCCTTGAGCAAGGCACCTAACTATCAATAGCTCAGTTTTATAAATAATATATTATTGTTAGTCGCTGTGGATGAGTGTGTCTACCAAAATACAGCCATTAAGAAAATACTTTATTGCATTTAAAGACAGTGTGTGTAGTATTTGTGTAGATTCATACATGTGCTCTCCATAGAAGGAATGTAAAGAATGCAGGCGTCAGTGTGAAATGCCCCGAGAGGAGTCTGACAGCTGCATTTAAATCACTCAGCCTTGAAAAAAAGGTGGGATGAAGAACGCACGTCAGAACCAGGACGTGGGACCGAAGCGGTGAAAGAAATGGCATTTGTGTCGGTGAGATTTAAGATGAAGAGGTTTGGACTGCGAAGTAATGCAGGTTTAAACTGTTATGGAGGCAATGTAATGTTATTGACAGCTCACGATTCATAACTGGAAGAGTAACGAGGATGAAGAGAAACATTTACAATAATTTCAATGGAGCTTAATATTTTGAAGAAAATATTTGAAGTAAAATGATGTCCTGGTTTTTTGGGTGTGGTCACATGTGGACAGTGTGTGTTTCTGTGTGTGAGAGTTATTTTTCTTTTCGCTTACAGGACAAACATAGAGTTAAGCATCGTTTCGCTGAGCGTGAGTGTTCCACTTTATAACTCTGATGTCATTCTTGGATCGGTATATCATGAGGTCATGATCAGAGAGTTGTGAGTTCCATTCCCTACCACTGCTCAGCTGTTTAAATAAGATCATTGTAAGTTGCTCTAAATATTTGCCAATTTCCATTAATTTAAATATAAGATAAAGTATATTATGGCTGCAACTTACAACGAATTAACACTTTAGTTCCTACCTGCAGTTTAAGCCCCATTTACTTTTTGACCCACGTGTGGTATCATTTTATCTTATACAGAAGCATGCATCTAGTACAGTTAGCTTGGTTAGCTAATTTGTTAAAGGAATCTAGCATGAAAATCCTAGCACGGGACATTAAAATTAAGTTTCCCATTAGCAGTCTCTACATGCCTTCAACAGACCTGCGCGAGGCAAAAATGCTGTTCAAAAGTACTTTTAAAGTTATTTGAAGACTGTCTTAAGGCAATCGGGCTACGAAAACGAATTCAAACAACCATAAAGGTCAAGATTTACCTCAGAAATGTAAGTAAAATGGCTCAGAAAGCATTGCTAATTACATCTACCCTCATAGTACATTGGCGTCTAGTCAGCGTCATTATGGGTGCTAATTCTTCGTCATTCATGCTAATATTTTTGGATTCGCACTTCATATCCAAGGATTAAAAACAACATTGTGATTCCTGATTAGCCAGTGAGCAGGGCTTTAAGATGTTATCGGAGTATTTAGAAGCTTGTTTGTTAGTAAATGTTGATCTTTGGAGTTGTTTATTCAGTTAATATTGTAGGGTACAGCTGGATGGATATGGACAAGCACGTGATTAACATACAGTACTTACTTGGCAACACAAATGTATAGACGCTGAGCATAAGCTAAATAATACATAAGGTTAAATATTTGAGACATTATGTCATTGAATGGTGCATGAAAGATGAAGACCATCAGGAACATCAGTGTTTCGTTCAGATCTAAAATGACCCATGCTTGAAAGAGCACAGTTGTGAAATCAGGAATCTGACGTTGTAAATACCACATGACACAAACATTCATACCGATTCTTCTGGAATCTTGTAAACGTGACAAAAGCCACCCTGTTGGTGTGTAGCAGCAGCTGTGCAGGGAGTCCTCCTGTCAAGTGTGTACACACACACACACACACACACACACACACACACACACACACACACACACACACAAAAACACACTATATTCTTCATTTATTGATCACAGAGTGGTTAAAGTGGATATATAGTAAATTTGTGTGTGTGTGTGTGTGTGTGTGTGTGTGTGTGTGTGTGTGTGTGTGTGTGTGTGTGTGTGTGTGTAGAGTATGAGTGTGCAGGATCAGACTTTAAGATGTTACATGATTGATATGAATCCAGTTATGACACAAACACACACACACACACGCACACACACACACACACACACACACTATATCCTATATTTGTTATGGCAGTGTGCTTAGAATACAGTGTAAGGTGTGTTTAAAGCTGAAAGAAATAGAAATTGCAACGTGTGTGTGTGTGTGTGTGTGTGTGTGTGTGTGTGTGTGTGTGTGTGTGTGTGTGTGTGTGTGTTTCAAAATCATTAGATGGTAATGTTTCATATAAGATGTATGTTTGGGCATGCAGCTGTTACTATCTTTGTGTGTATGTGTGTGTGTGTGTGTGTGTGTGTGTGTGTGTGTGTGTGTGTGTGTGTGTGATGGATGGATGAATTCATATCAATCATGCAACACCAAAAAGCCTGACTCTCACACACTTTGATGGATTAACATCAATCATGCAACGCCTGATTCTGCACACACACACACACACACACACACACACACACACACACACACACACACACACACACACACACACACACACACACACACACACACACTATATCCTATATATAGTGTAAGGTGTGTTTAAAGCTGCAATAAATTGCTGTGTGTGTGTGTGTGTGTGTGTGTGTGTGTGTGTGTGTGTGTGTGTGTGTGTGCGCAGAATCAGGCGTTGCATGATTGATGTTAATCCATCAAAGTGTGTGAGAGTCAGGCTTTTTGGTGTTGCATGATTGATATTAATTCATCCATCCATCACACACACACACACACACACACACACACACACACACACACACACACAGTATAGTTTCCAGCTCCTGAATTTTGCTCATTTCTTCAAGTTCTTGAGTGTGAATATTATTGAGCTGAACTCTTCATTCACTTCACACTCAGCACTAAATCTAAGCTAAGTTTGCTACCTGTGGGTTTGCTAGGAGCGACAGGTCATGGGTCACGTCAAACACTTTAAAAATCCTGTCGTTTATCGCGTCTGTCAGAGCTCAGGTCAAACGCATCTCTCACATCTGATCTGGACATCATTGGATTCACTGTTTTCCAGTGAGAAACATTTTTGCTTAATTGCTGAAATCTAAATGGTCAGAAGGTGTTGATAAATTTGTTCTAGCAGAGCAGCACTGACAAAACTGGAAGCTACATCACAGGAAGTAACACGAATTCTGCCATGATATGTGTTATATGATAATGTAGGAATTTGTAACTGTCGATATGATGATTTTTTTAACTGTAGCATTTATGAAAGGAGTCTCCAGGGTCAGTGATTTGTAAAGTGGAGTTTGGGTTATTTTCCACAATTTCTTTTTGCTTTTTAAATATAAAAAAACGAAAGATGCTGGTGAGAAAATGACGTTCCACAGCATAACATAACCCCTGATGTCCATGCACCATTCACCACCATGAATGAAACTTTACCTTAACGAATTCATCTAGACATAATGTCAGTTTATAAACATAATAGTGTACAGTATTTGACCAAATACATAGTTTAATACATAGTATTCCTAAAGTTACTGAACATTTGGTCCCGCTGCGGATTCCCACAAATTTTAAGATAATCCACAACTTGCTGTTAGTTACGTTCCAAATGAATCAACATGGCCATGGACAAATATTAATGCTTTATACCAATATGTGTTTATTAGTGAAACCAAACTCAACATTGAGCATGAAGGAAATATTATTGTAAATGTTTTAAAGTAATTATGGTGTTTTAAATGACAAATCTTCAGGAGACCAAAAGGAACTTTTTTGCTATGTTTCCACACGGACGGGTTTAATTGCCAGATGTGCGTATCATGGGGGATTTTGGTGTTTGATTTAAGACTTGGCACATCAGTAAAAAAAAATGTTCCTTGATTATAAAATATTAAATTTTTTTTTAATTTTTCTGAGTGAAGAAAGGACGTCGTGAATAAACGTGCGTTGCGTTGAAAGTTTAATTTCTGTGCTTTTATATATTTATTTATTTATATTTGTAATAAAAATGGTCAAACAGAAATGCACGCTACGTTAATCTCGCGTTAATAAAATTGTCGTTAAATGATTTTGCGTTTTCGTGTTAAATTTGACCGCCGCTGTATATACCGTAATTTCCGGACTATAAAGCGCATCCATATATAAACCGCACCCACTGAATTTAACAAATATTTTTATTTTGAACATAAATAAGCCGCACCTGTTTATAAACCGCAGGTGTCTACACTAATTAACTTTACACAGGCTATAACGAAAGACAGGTCACACACGGTGTAACGGGTGAAATATGTTGCGCTTCCTTTAGGAGCATAGCGGTATTTTGGGAAGAGCCTGCCACTGCATTTTTCCACTATTACTGCATGTGTGTAAGACTGAGGAATATGTCCCTATTATTTTCTGATGCTCATTTTTAAGTTTCTTTGACTAACCCGTAACGCTGTTGCCAAGAAAAAATTAAAAAGCACGAGGTTTTGAAACCTGTCTGTGCTTATATGATTTCTGTTGTAACTGGAGTTAGCGAGCTCTCCCTTCACCCAGACTCAACACGTTACAACGGCTTGTATCTAAACAGTAGCCGACCAAGAAAGTCATTGTTCATTGTCTTCCTCCTTCCTTTCACAACTATTTCTCTCGGGAGTTTTTCTTTTGGCATCGTCGTGCGTTTAATAAAAATTATTTTTTCTCCCGATGCCGTGCAGCTCAGAACACAGGTGAGGTGCGTTTTTTTGTTTCCGTTTAAACCATTTCATTGGTTTAATGGTTTGGGTCTCAGTTTTTTGGCTTGAAGTTTGTGAAACCGGGAATCCATATCCATAAATAAGCCACTTCGTTATTTAAGCCACGGGGTTCAAACGTGGGAAAAAAGTAGCGGCTTACAGTCCGAAAAATACGGTATATTAATGTAATGTTATGTGACATGCTACCAGTGACTACACCTTTGGTACCCCACTGCCCCGCCCACATTTCCACCCCTTTTAGTGTTCTATTCCTTACATAATATCCTACTGTGATTATTATACCTACATTATTTCTATGCATTCACCCATACAGTCCAACTTAACACGTGAAATATTTTTGTTGGAGGCTAAATTGCAGCATGGAAGGAATCTGAGGTCAAAAGGTCAGGGGTCAGGGTCAGTCTTGATATAGAAAAGAGAGGCTTAATGCTAAAGGCTTAATGGGTGTGCTGGGATTTTTACTATGCACGTTTCAGGTAGTAGCACAGGAAGATTTACATACTATTATATACTATACACACACACACACACACACACACACACACACACACACACACACACACACACACACACACACACACACACTGTGTCCTGCAGTAAACCTTTGCCTTTTGGTTATTCACAGAAGGTTTGGACACTTTTCAGGAAGCCTGTAATGCCACGACTCCAGCTGTGGCATTGTGTTTTTCCTTCTAGCTGACATCATGTCCAGAAATAGTCTTCAAGTTAGCTTCCTGGAGTTGTGCCGTGTGTGTGTGTGTGTGTGTGTGTGTGTGTGTGTGTATGTGTGTGTGTATGTGTGTGCACGTGTCAGTGAAGCAGTGTTGAGGAAGTGTTGAATCTGAGGTCGGACAGGATTCCTCTACAGATGCCTCCGCTTTGTTTTTTTTCTGAAAAAGACGTGTGGAATTACTCAGCCATAAACCGGCACATCTGTGTGTTCATTCAGGACAGAGCCGTGCGTGTGTGCATGTGTGTGCATGTGTGTGTGTGTGTGTGTTTGTGTGTGTGTGTTCGATGTTAAGTTGTTTTGGGACTTTTGGGGCTCATCCTGTTGTTTGATGTGGTTATGAGAAGAGAGAGGTGTTAGGACAGCTTCCTGTCTCTTCATGTGTGTGTGTGTGTGTGTGTGTGTGTGTGTGTGTGTGTGTATGTGTGTGTGTGTGTGTGTGTGTGTGTGTGTGTGTGTGTGTGTTGACTAAAGCAGGGATAACCCTCTTCTGAGTCAGAGATGTGGAATGTAAGGCATGTTGTGATGTCCTCTTACACACTTCCCTCCTCTCCGGCAGGTTTTTTAAGGAACTGGAGGACAGACACCAGCAGAATATTGTGATCGATGACATCAGCGATATTGTGATCAGACACGCTCAGGCAAACTTCGAACCCTATGTGACATACTGCTCGAATGAGGTGTACCAGCAGAGAACATTCCAGAGACTAGTGTAAGTGTCGAGGCACGAACACAAAGACACACGGAATTGGGCAACTGATTTTCTAACGTTTTGCCCAGTCGCATGTTTCAATCCCTCAGAAACGTACATCGCATGGACGAAAGTATTGGGACACCTGACTTTTCCAGCCATATGTGGTTTTTCTCAAAAATGTTACCAAAATGCACGGATGAATGTTATGGTCAGGTGGCCACAAACTTTTGTCCATATACTGGACATTCATAGATGTGTTTTTTGGTCACTTTAAATCTATAATCCTCTGCACCATTCAATCACTTTATATGATTGAGCTACTCAATTACCCTATATGAAGCAACTGTCTGTATGTAGAGCTACATAATCACTTTATATGATGGAGCTACGCAATCACTATATAGAGCTACAGTCTCTATGTAGAGCTACATAATCACTTTATATGATGGAGCTACACAATCACTATATAGAGCTACAGTCTCTATGTAGAGCTACATAATCACTTTATATGATGGAGCAACACAATCACTATATAGAGCTACAGTCTCTATGTAGAGCTACATAATCACTTTATATGATGGAGCTACACAATCACTTTATATAAAGCTACAGTCTTTATAGAGTTACATAATCACTTTATATGATGGAGCTACACAATCACTTTATATAAAGCTACAGTCTTTATAGAGTTACATAATCACTTTAAATGATGGAGCTACACAATCACTCTATGAAGCTACAGTTTCTATAGAGATACACAATCACTCTATATGAAGCTACAGTCTCTATAAAGAGCTACACAATCACTTTATATGATGGAGCTACACAATCACTCTTTATATGAAGCTACAATCTCTATAGAGCTACATAATCACTTTATATGATAGAGCTACACAATCATTTTACAGGATGGAGCTACACAGTCGCTCTGTATAGAGCTACACAATCGCTCTATATAATGGAGCCACACAATCATGCTATATAAAGCTACACATTAACTTTATATAATAGGGTTACACAATTGCTCTATATGAAGCTACAGTCTCTATATAGAGCAGCACACTCACTTTATTTAATGAGTGTCTACACAATCGATCTATATGGAGCTGAAACCTCTTTATATGTTCTCTCTATAGCAATAAGAGCTCGACCTTTAAAGAGGTCCTC
>NC_139583.1:4195735-4215735 GCF_946808225.1 Silurus aristotelis | reverse complement strand
GTGTGTGTGTGTGTGTGTGTGTGTGTGTGTGTGTGTGTGTGTGTGTGTGTGTGTGTGTGTGTGTGTGTGTGTGTGCTTATTCTGATGATAAAGTCCAGTGTAAGTGGATCTGACATGAGGTCTGGTATGATTATATTCTCCAGACTGCAGCAACACGAATCCAATGTGATCAATATCTCTTCCTTTCTCCTTTCTTTTCTTTTTCTTTCTTTTTTTTCTAATGTCCATTCTTACGTTACTCTAAAATGTCAGCTCTTCTCTTCTCTTCTCTTCTCTTCTCTTCTCTTCTCTTCTCTTCTCTTCTCTTCTCTTCTCTTCTCTGTTTTTTTAATTTATTCTTTTCTCATCTGTTTTTTTCCCTGTTCTTCTTCTCTTCTCTTCTCTTCTTTATTTTCTATCATCTGTTCTTTTCTTTTCTCTTTTCTTATCTGGTCTCTTTTTACTATTCTTGTCTCTCTCCTTTTCTCTCCTCTCATCTCTTCTTCTTTCTTATAATCTCCTCTTCTGTCATCTGTTCCTCTTCTTTTCTCATCTATTCGTCTCAGTTATTCTTCTCGGCTTTTCTCTTATCATCTCCAGGTTGTTTTCTATTTTTATATGTACCTCTTTCACATTTAACGTTCAGTTCTTATTTCTTTTCTCCTCTCGTCTCATGTCCTCACTTTTACACATAAAATATCTGATGTAGTTTTTCTCTGGTTTTCTCTCAGGTCTCATCTCTTTTCACAGTTTTTCCTTCTAAGTGACACACAGGAGGTTTGATTCAAATTTTTTTACACATAGAGGAGGAGATGCTGTTAGTGTTATAACACACATACACACACACACACACACACACACACACACACACACACACACGCCTCTCATGGCGACAGCTTGAGTGTTTTATGAAACATTGCTCAACTGTTCAGGAGAAACTCATTAGAGCTGCTGGAATGTCAGATCTCTGTCTTATTAACGACTCACACTGAAGTGCTGAAGTGTGAGTGAGACGTACAGCCCTATACCCTGAACATCCACAGTGCAGTAGATCACTTCTCATCAAGATCTAATGGGTTCTAAACTGGTTTTAAACAGGTTCTAATTAGGTTCTAATCAGGTTTTAAACAGGTTCTAACCAGATTAAAATCAGGTAATAAGCAGGTTCTAATCAGTTTTTAAACAGGTTCTAACTGGGTAATAACCAGATTCTAATCAGGTTCTAAACAGGTTCTAATCAGGTTCTAACCAGATTCTAATCAGGTTCTAAACAGGTTCTAATTGGGTAATAACCAGGCTCTAATAAGGTTTTTAAAAGGTTCTAACCAGATTCTAATCAGGTTTTAAACAGGTTCTTATCAGGTAATAAGCAGGTTCTCATCAGGTTCTAATCAGGTTCTAATCAGGTTCTAATCAGGTTCTAACCTAGTCCCAATCAGGAAATAAACAAGTTCTTAATCTGGTTCTAATCAGGTTCAAATCAGTTTCTAACTAAGTTCCAATCAGGTAATAACCAGGTGCTAAGCAGGTTCTAAACAGGTTCGAATCAGTTTCTAAGCAGATGTAGAATTCTGAGAAAGCACCACTGCATTAATGAGAGCAGACACTGTTGATTCTGGACGTGCGAGAGAGCAGCATGGAGGCTCATACAATAAGATCTTCTGATAGCTCAAAATCCAACTCTTTTTAATGAGAATGACTCAGAATCAGTAGAATCTAAGATAAGATTCTGAAATCTTCTCTCAGGTTCAGCTCGCTTTCGTTAGCTCTACAAGTGGATTTGGAAAGTGATGTCCAACCTACAGATCAGACTGCACTATTAAAGGTGCACTTTTTAACAAATGTATTAGGACACATGACTTTTCCACCCAGATGTGGTTCTTCCTCAAACTGTTAGGAGAAAGTTGGAGGCACACAGTTGTATAGGACGTCTTTGGATGGAGTAACCTGTTCCAGAATTGCTGTTCCGAGTGCACAAAACCAGCTCAATAAAGAAATGCTTTACATAAATTGAGAGATGTGGAAGATCTTAAATGGTCTGTTTTAGAGCTCTGATCTCAACCTAATTGGGAATAAATGTGAATAATGACTGCAGGCCAGGACTCCTCACCTTCACCTTCATCATACCTGACTTTACTAACTGGCTTAGAGAATCGAAACAAGCACACTCCAACATCTAAGGGAACATCTTTGCAGAGAAACTGAGGTTTTTCTAACAGCAAATGAAGACTAAATGTGGAATGGGGTGTTTAAAAAGCACAAATGAAGATTATGGTCACAAACTTTTGACCACATTTTGTATTTACACTCTTTCCAGCTTACAGTCACACAATATACAGGTGACTGGATGGAGGAGCAGCTTTGTATTTTTTTGCCCAATCTTTGTCTAGGCATGTGCAGGATAGTAAAGTCAAATTCGAGGACTTTGGGTTTGTAGCCAGAGGGAAGTTCACACACTGGTTCAGGGTGTGTGTGTCTTTTTTCTCACTCTCATGTGCCTACATACAGGGTGAGGAGCATGTGCATGCATGTCTGCTCATAAACCGTGGTCTGGTCATTTTAGAGTGTGTGGTTATTTATTTTGTGTCAAATTGGCATGTTTTAGATAAAAGTCTGGACATGGATAGGAATCAGAATTTTGAACTTGCAGGGGTTTTTTGATGGTCCACATAAAGAAAAGTGCTTTTATTAAAAATAAACAAAAGGAAAAAAACATTGGTTACCTTTTGGTCACTGGGGAAAAGGTTGACTCAGGTTAAGTAGATCCATTACTGATTAGTTAGATTATATTTGACAAAAGTATTGGGACACCTGTCTCTTCAGCCATAAATTGCTCTTACCACAAACTTGGAGGCACACCATTGTATCGGACGTCTTTTGGATGCAGTAGCATGACATTTTCCCTTCATTTGAACTACGAGACGCAAACCTTTTCCAGCATGACATGTTCCCACTGTCCCTGTGCACATATCCAGCTTCATAAGAGATATGCATCTCCTGCTATAGAGCGCCACCCCTTTTGAACACCTTTGGAATGAACTGCACCTGAGGCCTCCTCACCCAAGGATTCACCATCTGAGTGGCCTCAAGCCCACTCCATAATGTAGTGGAACATCTTTCTAAGAAGGTTCAGGAGGTCCGGAATGGGAACTGAATGTCGAATAAGGTGTCCAAAAACTTAGGTGTCCAAATAGTGTATGTTAATAGACGGTCCTCATAAGGATTGCAATCCAAATTGTGTGTGTGTGTGTGTGTGTGTGCGTGTGTGTGTGTGTGTGTGTGTGTGTGTGTGTGTGTGTGTTGGCAGACAGGTTTCAACAATCTTGATTACTTGCACATGGCTTTCTAAAAAGTTGCATAATTCTCTCTCTCTCTCTCTCTCTCTCTCTCTCTCTCTCTCTCTCTCTCTCTCTCTCTCTCGGTCTCAGTGAAGACAGTTATACGGTGATAGACTACGCTCTGAGGGATCAGATCTGGGTGGGGCCGTGCCAGCCGGAGGATCTGAACCTCTCGCCGACACGCACCACCGCAGGCATGCTGACATCACGGCAGGTCGGAGCCAATCACCTGTTCCGCCTTAAATTCCGCAGCAATCACTCGGGAGACAAAGTGCCGATGATCCTGGGGGCAGAGCTTCTGTAAGTACCCTCTTTATATAATGAGTTGATAAGATGTAGCGGGTACACGGTGCGTTGAAATAAGCGATTAGAGTGCGATTTTGAAATCCGTTCCTCTCTTCTCTATTCCAAGTGTCATCTACTTCACCTTGACACTGAATTCTATTCTAAAAATGCCCAAAGGCTAATAATGTAACTAGCTAGCACATGGCCTTAAGACATACATATACCATATATGTGAGCACATGACTGACACTGGAAACTTGACAAATCATCAGGAATGTCAAGATTTCTCTTCATTTTGTCAGTTAAATGCTAAGAAAAGTCTTAAATTACAAAGTAATTACACCTGCAATTGAATAAGTGCTGAAGGTTTTCTCCTACTTAGTAATAAAAACTGCTCCACAACACATCTTTTCTGTGGGTGTATGTGTGTGTGTGTGCTTTTACACACAAAACAGTTTTTCCCCAGTTTGGTGTAAGTTGCTGACAGATTTCATCATATAACCAGGCAGATCGAGTTTCTACTGTTGGCCAGAAGATACCAGGATTCACAGCTCCAGTTTCAGTTACAAATGTGCTACAAATAGAATAAAGTGCAGTGATGGAGAATAGAACAGAGTGCAGTAGAGCACGAGAGCAGACTAGTTTAGAATAGAATAGAGTAGTAAAGAATAAAGTACAGAATAGAATAATATAGAATAGAATAGAATACAATGTGTATAGAATGCATTAGAATATAGTATAGTGTGTGCGTGTGTGCGTGTGTGTGTGTGTGTGTGTGTGTGTGTGTGTGTGTGTGTGTGAGTGTGTGAGTGTGTGAGAGAGAAGGTCAGAGACAGGCTGGGACCTGAGTGTGTGTGTGTGTGTGTGTCTAAGTGTGTGTGTAAGTGTGTGTGAGAGAGAAGGTCAGAGACAGGCTGGGACCTGTGTGTGTGTGTGTGTGTGTGTGTGTGTGTGTGTGTGTGTGTGTGTGTGTGTGTGTGTGTGTGTGTGAGAGAAGGTCAGAGACAGGCTGCGACCTGAGTGTGTGTGGAGACTTTAGAGGTTTTTGTAGCGGTGCCTGATTTGTCTTCTAAATTCAGTTGATCATTTCACCTCGTTCACACAGCATCTTTCATCTCCTGCTTTGCTGTAAAGTCAGTGAGAGCTTGGACGTGTCTGTGGTGAGAAGTGACTCAAATTTGCCAAATCATCTTCGATTCCTTCCATATTCATGGTCGATTCCTCAAATGGGACCCATGTGTATGGACGACATGTTCTACAGATTTCAGATTGGTTCTAGGTGGTCCTCACATGGACTTCTGACAGTGTATGTTCATTGTCGAGTGGAATGTAGAGGGTGGGCTTGTCACCCACTGTCTCAGGGTTTGAACACCCTCACTGAGCTCATGATCTGTCTCATTGTTCAGGGTGGTTTATGGTTTGGTTATGAGGTTTAGTGTCACGCGCTCTTTTCTGTGATGTCTTTGGTAGCAGGGTGTTAATGGAGGAAGCCTTTGTAACAGCAGCTCATTTCCTTCTCAGTCTAACACCTCCATGTCCTACAAATTCAGCAGGGTCCATCTGTTCTGCACTGTGTGTGTGTGTGTGTGGGAGATGGAAAGCCCCTGGGATTTAGAGCTCGGGGGGGCATGTGTTACCCCTTTTTTTTGACGCTGTGATGTCAAGTTAATTTATTTATTTGTTTGAGAAGTGAAACATGCCATGAATCTCTTCTATTAATCCTTTCATTCACTCATAGATCCTTCCTTTCAGGCATCCATTCATCTTATAACCCACCCATTTGTTAGATGTTCACTCACCAACAAACTGTTTACCTATTATTCATCTGTCTATCCATCCATCCATGCATCCACTCACCAACAAACTGTGCTTTTACTAACCTTTTCTTGAATCCATCCATCCATCCATCCATACACCAACCTTCTCATACATCTACCTACAAACTGTTTACCCATCCGTTCATCCATCCATTCATCCATACATCCATTCATCCATCCTCCCATCCATCCATATACCAACCTTCTCATCCACCCACCTACAAACTGTTTACCCATCCATCCATCCATCCATCCATCCATCCATCCATCCATCCATCCATCCATCCATCCCTACACCAACCTTCTCATTCACCCACCTACAAACTGTTTACTTATCCATTTATCCATCCATCCATCCATCCATTTATCCATCCATCCATCCATCCATCCATCCATCCATCCATCCATCCATCCATACACCAACCTTCTCATTCACCCACCTACGAACTGTTTACCCATCCATTCATCCATCCATTCATCCTTTCGTCCATACATCTATCCTCTCATACATCCACCTACAAACTGTTTACCAATTCATTCATCCATTCATCCATACATCCATCTTCTCATCCACCTACCTACAAACTGTTTACCAATTCATTCATCTATTCATACATCTATACACCAACCTTCTCATTCACCCACCTACAAACTGTTTACCCATCCATCCATCCATCCATCCATCCATCCATCCATCCATCCATCCATCCATCCATCCATCCATCCATTTATCCATCCATCCATCCATCCATACACCAACCTTCTCATTCACCCACCTACGAACTGTTTACCCATCCATTCATCCATCTTCTCATCCACCCACCTACAAACTGTTTACCAATTCATTCATCTATTCATACATCTATACACCAACCTTCTCATCCACCCACCTACAAACTGTTGGCTCATCTATTCATCCATCCATCCATCCATCCATCCATCCATTCATCCATCCATTCATCTGTCCATCCATCCATCCATCCATCCATCCATCCATCCATCCATCCCTACACCAACCTTCTCATTCACCCACCTACAAACTGTTTACCCATCCATCCATCCATCTATCCATCCATCCATCCATCCATCCATCCATCCATCCATCCATCCATCCAATCATCCATTAATCCATCCATCCATCCATCCATCCATCCATCCATCCATCCATCCATCCATCCCTACACCAACCTTCTCATTCACCCACCTACAAACTGTTTACCCATCCATCCATCCATCCATCCATCCATCCATCCATCCATCCATCCATCCATCCATCCATCCATTTATCCATCCATCCATCCATCCATACACCAACCTTCTCATTCACCCACCTACGAACTGTTTACCCATCCATTCATCCATCCATTCATCCATTCGTCCATACATCCATCCTCTCATACATCCACCTACAAACTGTTTACCAATTCATTCATCTATTCATACATCTATACACCAACCTTCTCATCCACCCACCTACAAACTGTTGGCCCATCTATTCATCCATACATCCATTTATCCATTTATCCATCTTCTCATCCACCCACCTACAAGTCATGTATTGACTTCAGCTCAAACGGCCTTAAACTAAGCATTCTATAAATAAATTCATCCATCCATCTTTTTATCCATTTATTCACTTCTCATCTCAACATCTCTGCCCCATCAGTTTCTCCAGTCGTTTATTGCTCTCTAACTGTTACTGCAACATCCTTGATTAATTTATTTCTGCAGATGTGGTAATGAATGCCTGTAGTAAACGTACTCATCAGGGGACTTCCAGTGGACACACAGAGCCCCCCGTCCCCTCTGAAGCAGGACTGAACCAGAGCCCTATGTTCCACAAATAAATGGACGATTCAGCAGTAATTGGTGAATAAATGAGTCAGAGGCTTATCATGATTTCTATTCACGCTCGTGGTCATTTCAGCTTCTGATGTGGTCCTAAAGTGGACCGGAATAGGAATGAAAAAACGATGACCGAGTTGGGATTTTACTCCCCGCACCTTTTCTCCGATTGGCTAGAGCCTCGCAGCGTCCGGGACTGTGTCTCTGCCTGGGTTGGCGTCTAGCTGTGTGTCGTGACCAGACTCTGTGCATGTGCACACGGCTGGCTGGTGACTCAGAGGAGTCTCTCTCGGAGTTCAGCGCTACGTTAATTTAGTTCAGCCTGCATGCTGGAATGACAAAAACAACCCTGTGAGCACAACCAGATGAAACCAATCAGAAGTTTAACGCTGGCAGCAGCATTATGTAGCGACTGACTCATATCCTGATTGTCCCACCATGTCCTCAGACAGAGGACACATGGTCCTGGGTCTGTGTTTTTGTTTTGTGCAGAATTTTCGAGTGTGCTGCTGATTTTTTGTTGTTGTTGTAGCTGTTTAGAAAAAAGAGAAGCGTCAATAGACTGACGCCCCAAATCACACTGCAGTATATCAGTTTCTTGGAAGAAACAACCACAACCACCCACCCACACACACACACACACACACACACACACACACACACACACACACACACACACACACACACACACACACACACACACACACATATCTGGGAGTAAATCACAGCAGAATATATGAGAAGACTATTTAGACCTATTAGTGCATTTCCTCCAGACACTGTGGTGTACCAAAGTACCATAACACCCATGAGCTCCTATTTGTAAAACGTTTTCCAGCAAAATCCCAATCCAGTCTCGGAAAAAAAAAAAAAAATACAAATTGGAATAAAAACGATATTTGGGATAGAAGATGCATGAATTTATATTGGGTAAGAATTATCAATTCAATGCATTTAAAGATTTAATAGAACTCCGGTGTAATATCGCCATGGAAAAGTATTTAGAGTGTGTGATGAAATCTACTGAACTGGAGACTATGAGACAAGAAAGGACGACAAACTTCACCTGCATGTTCTAGCGATAAACAAATACAACAAGAACCATGGTATTCCAATTGGGTTTATTTTTTTGTTTCTGGTTGGAATCTCGCGTACCAGTATATATTTCGCCTTTTTTCGCCTCAATGGTATTTCAGTTGTAGCACCACGTCATGATCAACACGTGAAGATCGACCTATCTTTCTACCGTGACATCATCCGTCTCTGGACCATCTAAAATCCACTAGAAACCCTTAAGATTCAAATTCCATACTGGTTTCTTTGGCGTGTTCCATTATGACCAAAGAAATCGAAGAAAAAAAAAAATCTTGACATTTCAATGGGTTCCAATACAAGTACCTTTACAAGCCATCATCTATTAACCATTAAAACCTTGGGTGTCATTACATATCGTGTTTGTGTACATCATTAAATTGTTACTATCAAACCAAAGAAACCAGTGTAGACCGTCCATCTGGAGTTTCATAGAGTCCTAATTTAGTTGTAAAACATGTCCTTTTGGTTCTTGATGGTGCCCTATAGACATAACATCTTTTCCATTAGGAGAGACCCCCTCATGGCTAATTTCCATTTCTATTAAAACCAATACAATTCCCATTAAAACCATTTCAATTTCCATATGGGATCAATAAAGTAGAGTAAAGTATCTCGATTCTGATTTATTTGGTTCAGGATGCCTACAATTGTGTTGGACCAATCAGTGGGCTGTGCTCTTTTAACTCCACCCACATTTCCTGCTTCACATCGACTCTGGAAAAATGCAAATCAGTTATTAATTACGTCCTGGATTGAGCATTAAACATCAACCGAGTAGAAACTGGTTACTCTCCTTGCCCTGGTACCAGAACTTTCAAACCCTGAGAGAGAGAGAGAGAGAGAGAGAGAGAGAGAGAGAGAGAGAGAGAGAGAGAGAGAGAGAGAGAGGGATGGATGGATGGATGGATGGATGGATGGATGGATGGATGGATGGATGGATGGATGGATAGATAGATAGATAGATAGATAGATAGATAGATAGATAGATAGATAGATAGATAGATAGATAGATAGATAGATAGATAGATAGAGTGGGTACGGAAAGTATTCAGACCCCCTTACATTTTTCACTCTTTGTTATATTGCAGCCATTTGCTAAAATCATTTAAGTTCATTCTTCTTCCTCATGAATGTACACACAGCTCCCCATACTGACAGAAAAACACAGAATTGTTGACATTGTTGCAGATTTATTAAAAAAGAAAAACTGAAATATCACATGGTCCTAAGTATTCAGACCCTTTGCTGTGACACTCATATATTTAACTCAGGTGCTCTCCATTTCTTCTGATCATCCTTGAGATGGTTCTACACCTTCATTTGAGTCCAGCTGTGTTTGATTATACTGATTGGACTTGATTAGGAAAGCCACACACCTGTCTATATAAGACCTTCCAGATCACAATGCATGTCAGAGCAAATGAGAATCATGAGGTCAAAGGAACTGCCTGAAGAGCTCAGAGACAGAATTGTGGCAAGGCACAGATCTGGCCAAGGTTACAAAAAGATTTCTGCTGCACTTAAGGTTCCTAAGAGCACAGTGGCCTCCATAATCCTAAAATGGAAGACGTTTGGGATGACCAGAACCATTCCTAGAGCTGGCCGTCCGGCCAAACTGAGCTATCGGGGGAGAAGAGCCTTGGTGAGAGAGGTAAAGAAGAACCCAAAGATCACTGTGGCTGAGCTCCAGAGATGCAGTCAGGAGATGGGAGAAAGTTGTAGAAAGTCAACCATCACTGCAGCCCTCCACCAGTCGGGGCTTTATGGCAGAGTGGCCTGACGGAAGCCTCTCCTCAGTGTAAGACACATGAAAGCCCGCATGGAGTTTGCTAAAAAACACCTGAAGGACTCCAAGATGGTGAGAAATAAGATTCTCTGGTCTGATGAGACCAAAATATAACTTTTTGGCCTTAATTCTAAGCGGTATGTGTGGAGAAAACCAGGCACTGCTCATCACCTGTCCAATACAGTCCCAACAGTGAAGCATGGTGGTGGCAGCATCATGCTGTGGGGGTGTTTTTCAGCTGCAGGGACAGGACGACTGGTTGCAATCGAGGGAAAGATGAATGCGGCCAAGTACAGGGATATCCTGGACAAAAACCTTCTCTGGACCTCAGACTGGGCCGAAGGTTTACCTTCCAACAAGACAATGACCCTAAGCACACAGCTAAAATAACGAAGGAGTGGCTTCACAACAACTCCGTGACTGTTCTTGAATGGCCCAGCCAGAGCCCTGACTTAAACCCAATTGAGCATCTCTGGAGAGACCTAAAAATGGCTGTCCACCAACGTTTACCATCCAACCTGACAGAACTGGAGAGGATCTGCAAGGAGGAATGGCAGAGGATCCCCAAATCCAGGTGTGAAAGACTTGTTGCATCTTTCCCAAAAAGACTCCTGGCTGTATTAGATCAAAAGGGGGCTTCTACTAAATACTGAGCAAAGGGTCTGAATACTTAGGACCATGTGATATTTCAGTTTTTCTTTTTTAATAAATCTGCAACAATGTCAACAATTCTGTGTTTTTCTGTCAATATGGGGAGCTATGTGTACATTCATGAGGAAGAAGAATGAACTTAAATGATTTTAGCAAATGGCTGCAATATAACAAAGAGTGAAAAATGTAAGGGGGTCTGAATACTTTCCGTACCCACTGTAGATAGATAGATAGATAGATAGATAGATAGATAGATAGATAGATAGATAGATAGATAGATAGATAGATAGATAGATAGATAGATAGATAGATAGATAGATAGATAGATATTTGGGGGGGGGAAATTCTAGCTTGCTTTATTATTGATTTCCCGTTCATTATATTAACCTCAATTTCACCCTTTTATACTGGAAAGAAAAGAAAATGCACTTTAAGAAATTCTAGCAGGAACCTCAGCACTTGAACTCGTCCCAACTTCCTGAAAACTCCCCTTGTACAGGTGCTGCTTCAGTAAGAGGAGATGAGGGTAATTCTGCGTTTCTGCACAGAAAAATAATTTATTTCGGGTTTTTTTACTCTGTGTGTGTGTGTGTCTGTGTGTGTGTGTGTGTGTGTGTGTGTGTGAGAACAGAACAGGACATTCTGAGCGAGGTGGGATTGGAGACAAAGGCGATTTCAGAGCAGGGTTTTGTTAGAGAGCGTTCCTGAAGTTCAGATTTCACCTCGTAATCCTAGATGTGTTTCTAAAGTGTGCTGCTGCCATGGTGTTCACTCAAACACACACACACACACACACACACACACACACACACACACACACACACACACACCACAGCTACACATAATACCCTTCTAGTGAATGAATTGAGTGTGTGTGTGTGTGTGTGTGTGTGTGTGTGTGTGTGTGTGTGTGTGTGTGTGTGTGTGTGTGGGGAGAGAGGTGAACAGGGTAATGCGCTGAGGCGTCTAATCTCAGTCTGTGTAAGTGGGATTAGATTGGACTCTGTGTCACTTGTGAAGCGTGTTGGTATAAACTGTAATTTGAATGTAAATAGATTTTTCTTGTGCAGAATCATTTTAATCTTCAGGAGGGAAAATGCTGGAATATTTACCCTTCCATCTCTCTTTCTCTCTCTCTCTCTCTCTCTCTCTCTCTCTCTCTCTCTCTCTCTTTCTCTCTCTCTGCAGTAATGAGCGTGCTCGCTGGATCAGTGCACTTGGACGTGCTAACAATGAGAAGAGGAACGCAGACAGAACAAGTGAGTTTTTGTTGAAAGTTTCAGGGTCAGATTTCAGTCCACTGAATCTGTCAAACCAAAACCTTGGGGTTTTTTTCTTTTCTTTTTCTTTTTTTTCTCCACCATAATTATTTTCATTCCTAAGGGTCAGGATGAGACCCAGATTCACTTCATTTCCATTAATATGGATTTCAGTCCACTAAACAGAGAAACGTGGGGAGTATAAATCAGTCAGATGAACGGAAACACATTTAGGGAAACAGCGCCGCCTGGTGGTAGCGCATGTGCTCTCCATGTGAACAAGAGTTTACTTGTAGGAAAGGATTACAGAAATACTACAGACTTCTGGTGATTACTGTTCTCATACTCTACTCCGTGTGTGTGTGTGTGTGTGTGTGTGTGTGTGTGTGTGTACGCATCAGATTCCATGCAGGTGGAGGTGATCCGCACCTACACGGCTCGGCAGCCTGATGAACTCTCGCTGCAGGTGGCAGACGTCGTAATCGTCTCGCAGTCGGTGGACGACGGTCAGCATTTTCACTACATTCTTTCCTCAAATTAATATTTATTATTTATTTATTTTCATCAATTAGTAGTAGCATCATCATCGCAAATGATGCTAAATTCTTCTTCTCCTGATGGAGTGTGTGTGTGTGTGTGTGTGTGTGTGTGTGTGTGTGTGTGTGTGTGTGTGTGTGTGTGTGTGTGTGTGTGTGTGTGAGGAATAAAGAAAGAAGGGTATTGGGATAAAGAAAAATGATGTTTTTTACAGTATATTTATCTGAACTATTTTTTTTACAGGGACACAATTCAGTTCATTTTTATTTATAGAGATAAAGGAAGGAAAAACTCCCTGAGAAGTCATGAGGGAGAAACCTTGAGAGGAATCAGACTCAAAAGGGAACCCGTCCTCATCACTGAATGTCCATTACAATATTCACCTGTTTCCTGAAGTCGTGCTGCGTTTCAGTTTAATCTGATCGACTACACTGCGCCCCCTGTGGTCAGAATGAAGATCCGTTCACACAGAACATCACCCCGTCGTACCGCACGTCACCACCCGACCTCTTTATCTCCCCCCGTTCCTCTCTGTGGCGTGTTCTTTAACCCCGGCCCGGGTGTGTGATGTGCGGGAGGAGCCGAGAGCCCTTTGTGTTTGATGTGCCGGGGTTGAGGGTCAGGTGACGGTCCCTCTGTGATGACACCTGTTGGCCGGCTTTCGTGTTGAAAGGCCACTGAGCTTAGAATAGACCATCAAAAAGCTCCATGCATCTTTAACCACACATTAAATATATACAGCACCCACTTGAAAGCTGAACGTGTGAACGTGTGTGGGTTTGTAGCGTTTTACAGAAACGTGAGAGACGGTAGTGACGGGAAGATCGGATCATTCAAGTGACTCGGTTCTTTGAATCTGGTTCATCAAAACGAACAAATCTTTTTTTGAGTCGTTTCGTTCATTTCGTTCCTTTGATCAGAAATAATATTTTCAATAAGCAGCTCACGTCTACAGACACCGACTCTGACTGTAGTTCTGATGATGACAACGTGACGACGCAGATAAGAACAAATGATGATAAACAGAACGAGTAGCTTCACCCCTCGTATCTTCTGGTCCGTGTCATTAGTTCTGTTGTCACGTGGCTCCCTTAATTTTGTATCGTCGTTCTCTGGACCAAAAGCACCCAATCGATTGCGTTGTGTAGCGTCTACGGGTGTCACGTGATGAAAAAAGAAACGTCTCGGATTAGACGAGTCGAGAGATGAACGATTCAATACTGTTTCCTGAACATGACCTATAGATTTTGTGACTCTTCGTTCCTGGGGCTCAGGTAGAAAATGAACGAATCGCTCTTCCAGACGACTCGTTCTTCTGAGTCACATTGAAGACTCGTTTAAAATGAGTTCAAAGTGTCTCCATTCTTCTTGGAAGATGTTCCTTTAGATTCCGTGGAGATTTGTGGAGATTCATTCAGCCACAGGGGTGTTTATAAAGTCAGGTACTGACGGTGAGATGAGGAGGCCTGGGGTGCTGTCAACATTCACATTCATCTCAACAGGGTTGAAGCTCTAGAGAAGGAGGTCTTCCACTCCAACCCATGTAAAGCAGATCTTCATGGAGCTGGCTTTGTGCACAGGGGCATTGTCATGCTGGAACAGGTTTGGGTCTCCTAGTTCAAGTTCAAGTGCTGCGTTCAGAGACGGCCTATAAACTGGTGTGCCTCCAACTTTGTGGTAACATTTGGTGGAAAACTACATGTGGGTGGAAAAGTCAGGTGTCCCAATACTTTGGGCATCTCTGTAACTGCTAGTGAAATGAAATGACTGACTTTATGCACCAGTCTTGTTCCTCGTGTGTGTGTGTGTGTGTGAGAGACTCCTTGTGAATGATCTGATGACTCTGTATAACACTTTGTTTCAGGTTGGTACGAGGGCGAGCGATTGCGAGACGGAGAGAGAGGCTGGTTCCTCGCCGAGTGCGCTCAGCTGATCACGTGCCAGGCCACCATCGAGAAGAACATGCAGAGGATGGACCGCCTCCAGGGCCTGGAGACCAACGTGTGAGCGGGAGTCTCTGCCGTTCTTCTGAACGCACACCTGCAGAGACGTCTGAGGAACACTGCAAGATCTTATTGATTACTCTGATATCATGGAGCTCCAAAAAAAGGAGCGAGAAACTTGGTGGAAGAACTCGCAGGTGGAGGAGTGCAGATCCTGGAGGAACGGGCAGGAGGAAAATGTATTTAAACACAGGGGTGGAAAAAAAAGGCAAATTAGAAAACTAGAGCAACTACGTCTACATGAACCTCATCTGAAAACTTCATTAAAATATATATATATATATATAGAATAACCCGAAACTATAAAATTGTTCAATTTGGGTCACATGACCGCATCACATGACTTAAAGCACATTGGAATTATTGTTTTTTTTAACATCTCCGTTTTTTCTCACTCGACACTTTGCCGACACGGCGTTTCGACCAGATCACCTCAGGAGAGCGTCCGTAAAGCTTCGCCCAAAAACGTGCCTCTGTGCGGATTGGAGGCTAAAACGTCAAGAAAATCCTTTTTTTTTATTTTTATGTGGACGTAGCTTCCGACACGAAGTGCAAATAATTCCATATTTGTATATATTAAAATTTTTACAGCAATGGGCGTAAAAACGACGTGTTTTAGAGGCAGGTTTAAAAAAACTTTAATCCAAAATGATGAGAATAAAGTGGTAGTGATACGAGATTAAACTCACGATTTCTCTCATCCTTATAGTCTCTTCACACGTTCTCTTCGAACATCATGCAGATATACGCCGAGATTTTCAAATTATTCGAATTTTCATTTCAAATGGATTTTTCTCTCTGATCAGTTGTTGGTCTTTTTTTTTTTTTTTACCTAAAATGAATGAACACCCCTGAGCTTGAATGTTAGCCCGGACACTGGACTGTACCACCTTCTGAAAATTCCAGCTCGACGACTTGGACTCCAGGGAGCGCTAGTAGCCGTTACACGCTGCAGGACGAAACACTTCTGCGTGAATAAATACAGAAAAAGCTTTAAGAGCTCAGGGAAGGTTTGTAGTTTGACATCTACACTATATACAGACAAAAGTATTGGGACATCTGACTTTATCCACCCATATGGTTCTCACCAAACATTGGAGGCACACAAAAAGTTGAGGCCGACTCATTTACAAGAACATCTAGATTTATACACCATCATCCTCAAAACCAGCGTTCCCGCCATGTCAGACGTCTCAGTCTCCACCATTGGTCTGTGCACAAAACCAGGGTCTGTGAAGATCTCCTGCTGTAGAGCTCTGACCTCAACCCTGTTAAACTGGATGAATGTGAACGCTGACTGCACCCCCCCCTCCCTGCATCTCCTCACCTCACCTCCCTGACTTCACAAACACCCATGTGGCTGAAAGAATCTCATGCAAAACATGGTGGAACATCTTCCCCGAAAATCGGAGCTCCGTAGAACTGCACATGGAGACTAAATGTAGCGGGGGGGGACTAAACACAAACCTTATGGTCAGGTGTGTACAAACTTTTGTCCGTGTATAATTAAACACACACTCGGCGTATAAAAGACTCGAGTGATGCACTCAACCAACACCAATCTGCATAAAGCTCCAGGAGCTGCTTCATTACGCCTTTTATCTTCCTCCAGATCAAACGCTGCTCTTCGGCTCTGCGTTTATGGGAAAGAATAAAAAAACTGGAAAATATGCATGAAAAAAAAGTGACAGATTTGGTCATAAATGCAGTTTTAGATACAAAAAAAAGTGATTTTTTTTTTTTCTTTTTTTAATGAAGGAATGTTTTTGACCTGAAACATGATCATTTTTAATTTACAAATCTGAAGTGGGACTCAGGGAGAACACACACACACACACACACACACAAATGAACTGTAAATGTGTAAATGTAAAGATCAGATATAACCTGTTCGCCAGTAAGTAATCTACAAACGGATAAAGGTTCGAGTTTGTTTCACTCACTAGTGTGTGTCGTGTTGTGTGACTTCGTGTTGGAACAAACTGTGTGTCCTGCAGCGTAACAGCAGCTTTAATTATTCATGGTGATGGAGAGAAATAAAAAAAAGAGGAGGAGGAATAATTCCAGAGAGTCTGGTGATTCAGTGACTCCTGAACAGAAGGATGAGCAGATGTTCTCATGCCTGAAATTTATGGAGTGAACGTTTGACACGGTCATCATTCAAGTTTAAAAGTGCAATAAGCAGAGGGGCATCACTTTGATTTCATTGTGGAGAAAAACAAGGAGTTTTCAAGACTGTAAACTTTCCAATGGGAATTAACAGGAATTAATAAGAATTAAGTGGGAATTTACTAAATTGCTGGTGAGTCTAAAAAAAGAGAACTTTAATTATCCTGCAAGATTTGTGACCAAATATTCCACCTGCACATTCACCTATCATGTGCACACAGCAGACTTACTGCAGGGTTACTGAGGCCACGCCCCCTACATGCACTGTACATTCAGCCATAATGTATAACACACATTTCTCAAATCCTGCACACAAAATAATGCCAAAAAATGTCAATTACATAAATAATCTATACATTTGTTTAAGACTTACGTATATAAAGCAGTGTATAAGCTGCTGTACAACAGAATTATACTAACAATTAAATCAGTCTTTTTCATTAGTTTTCATGTCTGCTTATAACCAAACTAAATGTTTTTGTATTTGATGCATTTTATTTACATTTCTCCAAATTTCTAATTAATTTACCCGAAAAAAATCCCATTAACTCCTGTTTACTTTCCAACTTGCAATGTTTCCCAAACTCCCCGGATTAAGTTCCAATGGAAATTTCCCACCCCTTTGCAACCCTGCAACAAAACCCTGCCCCAAAACCCAACCCTGCCCTGTCCCAAAACCCTGCCCCAAAACCCTGCCCCAAAACCCAACCCTGCCCTGTCCCAAAACCCAACCCTGCCCTGTCCCAAAACCCTGTCCCAAAACCCAACCCTGCCCCAAAACCCTGTCCCAAAACCCAACCCTGCCCCAAAACCCTGCCCCAAAACCCTGCCCCAAAACCCAACCCTGCCCTGTCCCAAAACCCTGTCCCAAAACCCAACCCTGCCCTGTCCCAAAACCCAACCCTGCCCCAAAACCCTGTCCCAAAACCCTGCCCCAAAACCCAACCCTGCCCTGTCCCAAAACCCTGTCCCAAAACCCAACCCTGCCCTGTCCCAAAACCCAACCCTGCCCTGTCCCAAAACCCTGCCCCAAAACCCTGCCCCAAAACCCTGTCCCAAAACCCTGCCCCAAAACCCAACCCTGCCCTGTCCCAAAACCCAACCCTGTCCCCCAAAACCCAGCCGTGTCCCAAAACCCAACCCTGCCCCCAAAACCCTGTCCCAAAACCATGCCCCCCAAAACCCAACCCTGTCCCAAAAGCCTGCCCCAAATCTCAACCCAGTACCAAAACTCAACCCTGCTTTAAAGCTCTGACACTGGAGAGTCCTTCCCTAAACGTTTTCACACTACAGCATTACGCACATCATCAGTCCTGCACGTCCGATTTGTTTCTATAGAAACCAGAGAGAAACCTGTTTTGTTGCAGAAAGCGAAAACCAACACCTTCTGACCAATCAGCATGGAGAACTCAACAGTGCTAAAACGAGAACATGTTTGAGGGTTAAGGGCCTCGCTGAAGGGCCCAGCTTGGTGGTGCTGGGATTTAAACTCGTGACCTTCTGGATCCAGAGTCCGATCCCTTTAACCACTAAACTTTTAAAAGCCCATGTGATCAGTTTATTTGTTTTTACACCCAATAACAATATTTGACTGTTTTGAATGTTTTTTTTATTGAGTTTTTATTATCGGGAAGTGAAATGTTCAGCGATTGATGTTAAAGGAGAAATTCTGCTCATTGCATCGTTAAAGCAGATCTTACACACACACACACACACACACACACACACACACACACTTTCTGTGTGTGTGTGTGTGTGTGTGTGTTCACTGGCTCTAGTCCCAAAGCTGGCAGCTCTTCCTGTAGGGCTCTTGCATGGACGTCGTGTTCTCCTGCGTGGTGATGAGGTCGATGATGGCCGAGATCACGGCGCAGTCCTTGGAGGCGCGGTCGCTCCAGTCGACCGGGCGAGGCTGCTTGATTTTCTCCTCCAGCAGCAGATCCAGCTCTTTCTTCAGGTTCTAAAAAAAAAAAGATGAGAGAAACAAGCACGAGGTTGAACCCTAACGAGATGGTTAGCTTAGGCTTCTCCTGATCAGGGATGCAGATCGGAAATGAAGATCAATGACGAGGGATTTTGTCTTTGCAGAGCAGAAAAAAAAAGAAACAAGATTGAAATTTGATTAGTTGTCACTTATCATCATGTGCTGTGGAACGACGCGAAAGGAGAAGGGACACCATAATGTTGAGGAACATCTAAACGTGTCCTTAATTCTGATAAGACAGGAGCTCCAGATGGCCTTTTTTCTTCATGTGCAGCAGTAAAAGTCCATTTTTCATCAAAGCTCATGTAGATGTACCAGTTCTCTTCCGTTTTCCAACCACTCGCTGCAGCTGAGGACGGTTCCGCAAGAACAACGCAAAAGATCTGGGAGTTCATCTGAAGAACCATGAAGATGGATTTGGACCGGAATGAAACTAAACAGCCTGCTACTACGACTACTGCCATTCAGGTATGCATCAGTGAACAGTTAATAGTCAGTCAGCAATGATGGATGAAGATGAGTCCGGTTCCTCTCAAGGTTTCTTCGTCGTGTCGTCTCAGGAGGTTTTTCCTTGCCGTAGTTACTAAATAGACCAAAGCTTGGGATCCGTTTGGTGGAGACAATTAGTCAAACTCGCTCGAATCCTAACCCATTTTTCCTGCTTCGAACACATCAACTTTGAGGACAAAATGCTGCCTCATTTATATTCAACCCACTAACAGGTGCTATGATGAAGAGCAAGAAAATTACTTGCTGCTGCATCCAAAGATGCAGTAGTGAAGATGGGGGAGGTGAAAGCTGAAGGTCGTGAGTTCAAATCCACACCAGGCTACCGCTCCTGGTAAGGCCAAAAGTATCGGGACAGTGGGCCATGTTCGATTCCGTTTTATTTGTAGATCGTTTTTAAGGTGGAAGGTCGACTACATCAAGGATCGGCTCTGAGCCCTTTCCTGTTTGCAGTGGTGATGGACAGGTTAACTCTAAAGATCACATAGCAGCTCCACAGAGATAAAGAGGTTATAAAGTTGTACAAGTTTAGCGGAGTTGCAAGTTTGTCCTTAATGAGCGAGCCGGTGGAGACTGTTGTGACGGGGTGTGTGTGTGTGTGTGTGTGTGTGTGTGTGTGTGTGTGTGTGTGTGGACCATGCTGACCTTGACCAAATGAGCAATGCGGGCAGGAGACTGGAAGACGATCCATTCGTCTACTGCAATGGTCTCCTGCTCTTTGTCCTTCTGGATAGAGATGTCACCA